>NW_028254130.1:0-527935 GCF_964263255.1 Lissotriton vulgaris
CCAGGTTTCCTCACACCCCTTACTGAGTAGCACTCTTTCATTACCAACAACACTCTCACAATCCTCCCAGACAAGCCATGATATACTATCGGCAGCAGTCTCACAGCCCTTTTAAAGTAGCATTCATACACTGCCATAATCAATCCTACACCATTCAAAGACAGTCTGTCGCTACTGACAGCACACTCACATTTTCAGAGTAGCAGTCCCGTACTACTGGAAGCACTCTCAAACTTCTCTCACAGAATAGCAGTCTCACACTAATGACAGCACTCTCACCCCAAGAGATTGGCAGCCGCTCACCATCAACAGCACCTTCACATCCCTCACAAAGTACCATTCTTACATTACTGACAGCACTCTCAGCCCCCTCCCAGCAGTTCTCACATTCATGAAAACTAGCATTCACGAATAAGACACGTTACAACGCACGCATTTACAATGTGTGCCATTACAACACATTTTTTACAACGCAAAATCCATAACAACGAATGTCATTACAAACCATAATCCATTACAACGAAAATTACTATTCTTCCCCCGCCGGGGTGTTACTTTGGGAATGCCTTCTAATGGCATGCGTTGTATTGGATTTTGCATTGCAAAATATGCATTGTAATGGCACGCCTTGTAATGCGTGCGTTGTAAACGATGTCTCCCAGCATTCACATACTGCTGACAGCACTCTCACCCCTCTGTCAGTCACTACCAGAGTTTAGTCTAACACTACAGACAGCAATCACACCCATCACAGACTAAAAGTTGCACACTACCTGCAGATCTTTCACATTCCTCATAGTAGCAGTCACACACTACCAGAAGCTCTCTTACATTCCTCATCCAACCTTTCACAGATTTGTAGTTTCATACTAACAACACTCTCAAACATCTCTGAAAAGTGTTCATACACTAATGAAAGCACTCACACTCCTGACACAATAGAGAAGGAGAGAAGGAGAAGAACATAGGCAGATGGATGGAGAAGACCGTGGGACGTGAAGACCCGTGATGTGGGCCCGATGGCGCACACCATGGGACGGTACAGGAAACAAAAAGTGACACACAAGGCCCAACGGCCAGTAAACAAAAGTGTAAAAGAGTAATAGAGCTACAAGGGTGGAGAGGAAAGTGATAGAGGGTGCGCAAGCCAGGGAGTGGGATGCGCTAAACCTTGCGAGCGTAATGGAGTAGTGACCTGGACAACATCAAAGGCAAGCAGCGTGAATCAATTAAGAGTGTGTAATGAAAATTAATATTGTCATGAGTGCGCAGTCCTACCTTATGGTAAGAAGGAAAGAGATTATATTCTAAGAAATGAAGAGAAAGACAAGGGGAGAAAGCAATGAGTAAGGGATCTGAGAGTCCCATGGATGCATCGAGAAAAGTGAAATGCAACAAGAGAGTGAAGGTGTCTCCCCTCTCTGACTATTCAGATATACTCTCTTACAGACAGCTTATTTCCTCCGGCTCCAACTCTTGGTCTCTGCCTGACCACAAATTTTATTGAAGAACACTCATTTCCCTGACCAGCCGGGATGGAAGTACAACTGGCAGAGAGGTGAGACACCTTCTCTCTATCGCTGCATTTCACCTTTCTTGATGCTCCCATGGGATTCCCAGACTCCTTACTCATTGTTTTCTCCCTCAAATAAAGTAAGAAATTTAGGCTTCTTGGTAGACAAAGAACTGAAGTTCAAGGACCAAGTAAATAAGGATAATAAAAAAGATAGAAACATTTCTGCCCCCGAAACTAATAAAAACAGTTATAATGGCATTGATCCTCACGAGGATCAACTACTGTAATAGCTTGTATGTTACGCTTGCAATGGGTCTCACGAAGACGCTTCAGATAATGCAAAACACTGCGGCTCGCTTCCTTTTTAAAATCCCGAAATATGAGTCGGCCAGACAGGCAATTAGAAAATTACACTGGCCGCCAGTTAAGCAACAATGCAGTTTTAAAGCTCTCTGTATTGCCTATAAATCTCTGCATGGATATGGGCCAGACCATTTAAAAAAGAAATTCAAATGGTACATCCCAGCTAGGACACTTCGAGCAGGCTCTACTGGGAACCTGATTGTCCCCCATTTAGGAAAGCCACCTGGGCTGGAAAGAGCTTTTTAGGGCCACTGCCATGCTCTGGAACAGCCTACCATTGACACTAAAAACTGATCCCTCCCTACTCTCCTTCAGAAAAGCCTTGAAGAACTGGCTTTTCACACAAGAGTAGAAGATATCTGCGTATTTGCCTGATCCGACAACGACATGGGCACAGCCTAAGTCGGATTCCGATAGCGCCAAGACGCACTAGGGCATGAGTTTGCGCTTTTACAAGTCAAATTTACATTACATTACACCCTCACATATTAGCAGTCTCACACTACCAACAACATTCTCTCGCACCTCAGAATTGCAGTCACACTATATTGGAAACACTCTCGCACTCCTCACAGAGTAGTAATCGTGCATAACCGACAGCACTCTCAAACCCATCTCAGACTAGCAATTGCACGGTATCTGAAGCACTCTTATGTCCCTCATGGACTAGCCATCTCACACATCTCAGCACTCTCACACCCCTTGGAGTAGCAGTCAAATACTACTGGTAGTACCTTCACACCTATCTAAAACCTGGAACGACACACTAATGACAGCACTTCACAGATCACCAGCCACTCACTGCAAAAGTGCACTTTCACATCCATCATAGACTAGCAGTTACAGGTTAAGCATCTCACACTACTGACTGCACACTGACACCCCTCGGCGTAGCAGTCAAACATTACAGGCAGTACTTTCACACCTATCTAAAACATGGAATGACAGACTGACAGCACACTCACACCCTGGCTAGAAGAGCAGTCACACACTACAAAGTGCAAATTCACAGAATAGCAGTCACAGGTTAGCCATCTCACACTACTGACAGCACACGCACATCCCTCGAAGTATCAGTCAAACACTGCTGGTACTTCTTTCACATCCATCTAAAACATGGACTGACAGCACTCTCACACCCATCGCCGATGGGCAGTCACACACTGCAAAAGTGCACTCTCACATCCACCACAGCATAGAAGTCACAGATTAGCCATCTCTCAATACTGCCAGCAAACTCACACCTCTCAGATTAGGAGCAGGGGCGTGGCTTCCATTGATGCAGCAGGTGCAATGGCACAGGGGCGCACCAAATCCTGAGTGTTGCTGTATTTTACATATGGAACAGAGGCCAGAGGACCCATTTCCTTCTTTGCACTAGGGCTGTGACACACTGAGTTGTGGTGTTGTGTTCACTAGGAGTTGGGGACAATTATACTGAATTGAAGCATTGATTGCATTGGGTGTTTCTGCGCCGGTTACTACCGCCTATCTCAGAAGGATGTCTTAAATCATATCCATGCGCCTATATGGTAATTTGAACATACAGCCATAGGTGCAACTAGAGCCAAATTTCGGGGCGGGCTAATTACAATTTCGAGGGGGGGTGTCTAATTCTTCCATCAATAGGCAGAGTGGAGATGCAGGGGCTCTACAAAGCAGGCCCGGCTCCAGGAATTTTTATTTGGGTGGGCCACGGGTGCATTTGGGTGGGCCACTCACTGCGGGCTTGATTTGTTGCATATATGTCTAGGCAGGCCTGCTTCAGGGCTCTCCTTTATCTCTTCTTAGTCTTACAAGGCCCAGTAAAACTCACTCTTTTCCAAATCTCTTTTTAATGTTATCACTCTCAAAAAGTGTTTTTTCCATGTAATGTTACTTTGATGGGAAGAGGAGGTTTCTGATGTGGGAGTATCAGGCAAGCGACACTCTTCGGACTCCCTCTGTGCGAGCCTTCAGGGAGAATTCCTCTTCATTACTACCTCCACCTAACCATGGACTCTGCAACACACTCCCTTACAGGCTTGATTATCCACTACTGCTCTCCAGTGCACCTTATCTCACAGATGACCTTTGGCCCCAGCCCCATATGAGGCACCATCTGGCTCCACTTTCATTTTTCCCGGTAAAAACATTAGTAAAATCACCTTCATACTTAAAACATTGAATATAACAGCAAATAAAATTAGCAGGCACTTTAAAGTATGTTCCACAGTAGCCCTTATGGCCTGACTGCTAATTAAATAAACAAAAACAGAAAGGCCATGACAGGGCCGGCGTTAGCGCTGATGCGAAAGTCATTTTTGGTGCCGCACCAATAACCTCTTTCTCAGCAAATACCTTTACTACCACCTTCCAACAGTGCCCCTCATCCCTCCATGGCCCCCCTATTGACCTCTTCCTCGGATTCCCTCACTGACACACTCCACAAATGCCCCTCATCTCCCCATAGCCCCTCCCCCTTATGACCTCCTCCTCAGATTCCCTCAGTGCCACCCTCCACCAGTGTCCCTCATCTCTCTGTAGCCCCTCCCCCTCATGACCTCCTCCTCAAACTCCCTCACTACCACATTTCACCAGTGCCCCTCATCTCTCTTCATCCCCCCCTCATGACCTCCTCCTCAGACTCCCTCACTACCACCCTCCATCAGCGCCCCTCATCTCTCCCTAGCTCCTCCCTCCTCCATGACCTATTCCTTGAATTTCCCTCACTACCACCTTCCATCAGTGTCCCTCATCTCTACCTAGCTCCTCCCTCTATCCTATGACCTCTTCCTCGGATTCCGCCACTGCCACCCTCCATCAGTGCCACTCATCTCTCTCTAGCTCCTCCCTCCTCCCTCCACCCCATGACCTCTTCCTCGGATTCCCTCACTGCCACCCTCCACCAGTGCCCCTCATCTCTCTGTAGCCCCTCCCCCTCAAGACCTCCTCCTCAGACTCCCTCACTACCAACCTCCATCAGTGCCCCTCATCTTTCCCTAGCTCCTCCCTCCACGTCATGACCTCTTCCTTGGATTTCCCTCACTACCACCCTCCACCAGTGCCCCTCATCTCTCTGCAGCCCCCCCTCAGGACCTCCTCCTCGGACTTCCCCACTACCACCCTCCATCAGTGCCCCTCATCTCTCTCTAGCTCCTCCCTCCACCCCATGACCTCTTTCTCGGATTCCCTCACTGCCACCCTCCAACAGTGCCCCTCATTGCTCTATAGCCCCTCCCACTACCTCCTCCTCGGATTCCCTCACTGCCACCCTCCACCAGCATCCCTCATCTTTACGTAGCTCCTCTCTCATATGCATTTCATTTGTTGTATAGCGCTACTAATATCAGTGTAGTGTGTGCCAGTACGTTACACCACACATTATACAGAAACAATGAATCATACAAGTATGTAAATCAGTCTACAGGGAATGTTATATAAACCAATGAGGATTACAAGGTGTAGGAATCACATGTCATCCATACTGGTGGGCAGTATATTTTAAGAGGGCTTGGTCTGGGAAACACAACCTTAGGATTTAAAGAGTATTCCATGGGGGGTCAGCTTTACTGATAAAAATGTATATCTGCCCAAACATACTCATTTTAGCAACATTAGAATGATGAAAGACTGTGGAAGTTCCAACTATATCACAAAACAAAAAAAGCAAAGTTCTAACTATACCATTAATATTTGTATGCTGCTCTTTAGTGACAGTTCATTGGTCACTGTCCTATGTTAGGATTGTAACTTGTGACCTGTAAGTAACACAAGGATCTCTGTGACAAAGGCAGTAACTCACTGAGCTATCCACATACAATAAAGTGTATCTGCATTTAAAAACTATTAACAGACAAATGATTGCTCTCCAGAAGGATCATTAATCACCAGCGTTATCTGGGCATTTTGGATTGTCGTATTGCTGTCCTGCATCGGCTGATAATGATAAAAACTGTTTAAATTAAGAACACATGAAGTATGAATCCTGCTGGGCCTATCAGATTTTAAAAAGAAAAAAAATGTAGTAACACATTCTCTTACCTACTAAATTACTCACCTTTGTGTCACAGCCTGATGTGATAAGTCGCTACAGGGGTCAGGAAAGGGCACTAGGAATAAACAAACTTCTTTTCTCCTGCACTGCATAAGAAATATCAACGCAGCAGGACAGTAGGCAAAGGTTACTGTAGCGTCGCGCTCTAGTTGCCGCACGCTGCGTGATGACGCAGCGCGCGGTGGCCATCTTGAATGGCATTCTCGAGCGCAACTCGGAGAGCACCGGACACCCGGCGCTCTCCTGCTAGATAAATAAAGCTCGACCCTCAACAGCAACCCTGTCTCAGTTGAATTATTGTGGGGTTGAAACTGGGACTTTAAAGTGGCGACGAGGCTGAGGAAAAAAAATAAACAAATACAAGGCAGAAGGAAGCCCATAGGGAGAACAGACATCGGACCCACTACACAAGATTGTCACCACGTGGAGTAGCACGGAGGGGAGCCGAAGGAACAGCAGGAGAGCGTGGCAGGGGACAGCGCCAGGACGCGCAGGAAACCAGAAGGATCTCTGTGACAAAGGCAGTAACTCACTGAGCTATCCACATAAAATACAGTTTATCTGCATTTAAAAACTATTAACAGACAAATGATTGCTCTCCAGAAGGATCATTAATCACCAGCGTTATCTGGGCACTTTGTATTGTCTTATTGCTGTCCTGCATCGGCCATGATAATCATAAAAACTGTTTAAATTAAGCACACATGAAGTATGTGTCCTGCTGGGCCTGTGCAGATTTTAAAAAGAAAAAATGTAGTAACACATTCTCTTACCTACTAAATTACTCACCTTTGTGTCACAGCCTGATGTGATAAGCCGCTACAGGGGTCAGGAACGGTGACTAGGAATAAGCAAACGTCTTTTCTCCTGCACTGCATAGTAAAAGAAATATCAACGCTGCTGGACAGTAGGCAAAGGTTACTGTAGCGTCGCGCTCTAGTTGCTGCACGCTGCGTGATGACGCAGCGCGCGGTGGCCATCTTGAATGGCATTCTCGAGGGCAACTCGGAGAGCACCGGACACCTGGCGCTCTCCTGCTTAATAAATAAAGCTCCACCCTCAACAGCAACCCTGTCTCAGTTGAATTATTGTGGAGGTGAAACTGGGACTTTACAGTGGCGACGAGGCTGAGGAAAAAAAATAAACAAATAAAAGGCAGAAGGAAGCCCATAGGGAGAACAGACATCGGACCCACTACACAAGATTGCCACCACGTGGAGTAGCACGGAGGAGAGCCGAAGGAACAGCAGGAGAGCGTGGCAGGGGACAGCACCAGGACGCGCAGGCAACCAGAAGGAGCAGAAGCTTGCCGGGTACGAGGGGCTGCACGCCACTGCAGAGAGGCAAGGATCCAGTTCCAGGTACACCTGCCACCATAAGGGCAAGTAGGAGACCGTAGGAGTGGACACTGTGCCAGATGCAATTTTCACCCCGAGTGTGCTGGGTATACTCAGACGTGAGTCCCAGGCTCTACACACCACTGGAGTCAAGCTATTCAGGCTGATGAAGGCTGATAGCCAGAAACCAGTCCTTGGCTGCTTGATTCCGGTCTGGGAAAGACATGGCTTGGTAGTTCGGACTGGACTGTTCCCATGAGGCACAGGGTCAAATCTGATTTGCATATAGCCAGTGTCTAACCCAGGGAGGTGTGGAGTGCAAAAAAACGATGGATTTAGGCCCAGATCCTTGTACTGGGGTGAATGTATGACATTGTTCTACATTCTGTCCATCAACTGTGTTTTTTGCAATTTTCACCCCGAGTGTGCTGGGTATACTCAGACGTGAGTCCCAGGCTCTCCACACCACTGGAGTCAAGCTATTCAGGCTGATGAAGGCTGATAGCCAGAATCCGGTCCTTGGATGCTTGATTCCGGTCTGGGAATGACATGGCTTGGTAGTTCGGACTGGGCTGTTCCCATGAGGCACAGGGTCAGAGCTGATTTGCATATAGCCAGTGTCTAACCCAGGGTGGTGTGGAGTGCAAACAAACGATGGATTTAGGCCCAGATCCTTGTACTGGGGTGAATGTATGACATTGTTCTACATTCTGTCCATCAACTGTGTTTTTTGCAATTTTCACCCCGAGTGTGCTGGGTATACTCAGACGAGAGTCCCAGGCTCTCCACACCACTGGAGTCAAGCTATTCAGGCTGATGAAGGCTGATAGCCAGAAACCGGTCCTTGGATGCTTGATTCCGGTCTGGGAAAGACATGGCTTGGTAGTTCGGACTGGACTGTTCCCATGAGGCACAGGGTCAGAGCTGATTTGCATATAGCCAGTGTCTAACCCAGGGTGGTGTGGAGTGCAAAAAAACGATGGATTTAGGCCCAGATCCTTGTACTGGGGTGAATGTATGACATTGTTCTACATTCTGTCCATCAACTGTGTTTTTTGCAATTTTCACCCGAGTGTGCTGGGTATACTCAGACGTGAGTACCAGGCTCTCCACACCACTGGAGTCAAGCTATTCAGGCTGATGAAGGCTGATAGCCAGAAACCGGTCCTTGGATGCTTGATTCCGGTCTGGGAAAGACATGGCTTGGTAGTTCGGACTGGGCTGTTCCCATGAGGCACAGGGTCAGAGCTGATTTGCATATAGCCAGTGTCTAACCCAGGGTGGTGTGGAGTGCAAACAAACGATGGATTTAGGCCCAGATCCTTGTACTGGGGTGAATGTATGACATTGTTCTACATTCTGTCCATCAACTGTGTTTTTTGCAATTTTCAACCCGAGTGTGCTGGGTATACTCAGACATGAGTCCCAGGCTCTCCACACCACTGGAGTCAAGCTATTCAGGCTGAAGAAGGCTGATAGCCAGAAACCGGTCCTTGGATGCTTGATTCCGGTCTGGGAAAGACATGGCTTGGTAGTTCGGACTGGACTGTTCCCATGAGGCACAGGGTCAGAGCTGATTTGCATATAGCCAGTGTCTAACCCAGGGTGGTGTGGAGTGCAAAAAAACCGATGGATTTAGGCCCAGATCCTAGTACTGGGGTGAATGTATGACATTGTTCTACATTCTGTCCATCAACTGTCTTTTTTGCAATCTTCACCCCGAGTGTGCTGGGTATACTCAGACGTGAGTCCCAGGCTCTCCACACCACTGGAGTCAAGCTATTCAGGCTGATGAAGGCTGATAGCCAGAAACCGGTCCTTGGATGCTTGATTCCGGTCTGGGAAAGACATGGCTTGGTAGTTCGGATTGGACTGTTCCCATGAGGCACAGGGTCAGAGCTGATTTGCATATAGCCAGTGTCTAACCCAGGGTGGTGTGGAGTGCAAAAAAACGATGGATTTAGGCCCAGATCCTTGTACTGGGGTGAATGTATGACATTGTTCTACATTCTGTCCATCAACTGTGTTTTTTGCAATTTTCACCCCGAGTGTGCTGGGTATACTCAGACGTGAGTCCCAGGCTCTCCACACCACTGGAGTCAAGCTATTCAGGCTGATGAAGGCTGATAGCCAGAAACCGGTCCTTGGATGCTTGATTCCGGTCTAGGAAAGACATGGCTTGGTAGTTCGGACTGGACTGTTCCCGTGAGGCACAGGGTCAGAGCTGATTTGCATATAGCCAGTGTCTAACCCAGGGTGCTGTGGAGTGCAAAAAAACGATGGATTTAGGCCCAGATCCTTGTACTTTGGTGAATGTATGACATTGTTCTATATTCTGTCCATCAACTGTGTTTTTTGCAAGGAACTGAGCCAGAAAGACGCGCCGAAACGAGTTCACAAGCGTCCTCACTCAACACGCCGAACCCGTTCTTACCTAAACCAGGAGAGCCTGTAATGAAGTGGGAGGATCGGAGAGAATACTTCATGAATTACATTGAAGCCCTGGAAGATGAGAATGGAGAAGCATTCCCCAGCAAGAGGAAGAGGAGGATATTGTTACACAACTTAGGCCCAGAAGGGATAAGAGTCTTCCAGAACCTTGTGCCCACCCCCAGGCAAGCAGCAGACAATGATGTATTCCGTCATGCGATAGAGTATTTAAACAACCACTATCGGCCCGCAGTGTGCACATCCATAGATAGGTACAATTTCCAACAGAGAAAACAGGAAGCGGGCGAAACGATAGACGAATATGTAGCCGCGCTAAGAAAATTGGCAATCATGTGCAAATTTGGGGTCCTGCACGATGAATTTATAAAAGATCAAATAGTCATGCACACGACTAACAAGACTGTCCAAGACAAACTGTGGGTCAATGGTGATGCAACGCTTAAGGAAGTGATTGCCATGGTGAAAAAAGCAGAACTATCCAGAAGGTGCGCGGACGCAGCAAAAAGAGAATCCGCCCGAGGCCCATGGTTAACAAAGTCGACGACGCAGAACCAATGGATAGGAAGAAAAGCACGGCTGCAGAAGGAAAAGCGCCATTCAGGTGGACAGGGAAGCCTCAACAGCAAAGGAGACAGAACAAAGAGAGCACAGGCATGTGCTACCGATGTGGAAGCCAATCCCATGCCGCGCACGACAAATGCATGCACTGTGGGATAGTAGGACATTACGAGAAGGTATGTCACCGCAAGTTGAGGAGACCAGCGGTCAAATACGTGACAATTGAACCGCAGGAGGAAGAAGGGAGTGATGACGACAAAGAGGACAACGTGCTGTGCGTCGTAGACCAAGTACTGGGCATCGACTGCAAACGCTCCAGGAAACCACAGTGCGACATGGTCATAGGAGGGATACCAATCAAAATGGTGGCGGGCTCGGGCTCCCCGTACACCATTGTCCAAAGGACTGTGTGGAGCAAAAATGTTAAACCCAGCCTTGGATCACGACTGGAGCCTCCGGACATTAGGCCCGTCAGGTACACAGGAGATCCTATACCGATGGTTGGGTACCGAGTCTTGAAGTTTGAGCTCAAAGGCCGAAGTGCAGAGTGCAAGTTGTACGTAGCCTGGAGAAGACACGCAGGTACTAATAACAGGCGCTAAGGGCCAATCAAACTTTGAGAGAATGAAAAGTGAATTCCCCAACGTGTTCGGAGGAAAGGTAGGCAAACTGGTGAGGTTCATGCATCGGATAGACCTCAAGGAGAACACCACGCCGGTCTCCCACGAAGTGAGGAACATCCCTATTGCGGTCAGAGAACCAGTACAAATGCTAGAAGAGAATGGAATTATTGAACCTGTAAATTGCTCTGAGTGGCTAGCGCCCCTGGTGGTGACCATGAAACCAAATGGAAAGGTCCGCCTCTGCGTGGACCTGCAAGTGTTGAACAAATGCATCATTGGGGAAAAATTTCCGTTGCCACGGATAGAAGAAATGCTAGTGAAAGCAAAGGGAATAAAGTGGTTCTCCACTATTTATCTCACCTCCGCGTACCATCAGATAGATCTGCATCCCACAAGCCGGAAGCTGACATCGTTTATAACACCTTTCGGATGCTATCAGTTTCGCCGCATGCCCTTCGGACTAACGTCAGCTGCAGCAGTGTTCCAACTGTTTAAAGACATAGAGGGAGTGCAGTACTTCCAAGATGATATATTGGCGATGGGCAGAGATCAGAATGATCATGACAGGAAGCTGGACAAGGTGCTCTGGGTTTTGGAAGGTAATGGCCTCACAGCAGAGTGGGAGAAATGCCGGTTTGGAATGACATCCGTCACCTATCTGGGCCACGAAATTGGAGACCAAGGCATCACACCCAAGCAAGCCAACGTTAAGGCAATATGTGATGCTCCTGCACCCAAGAACAAAGAAGAAGTGAGATCCTTCTTAGGAATGGCTGCATATTACAGCAAATACGTACAACACTTTGCCACCAAGATGCACCACCTGAGGCAGCTCATAAGGGACAAAACGTCCTTCACATGGACTGAAGAAACCCAAGGAGACTTCGACACAATATAAAGCGACATCAGAAAGGCTGTGCCCCTTCAAGGATATGACCCCCAGGGACGGTCAGTACTGATGACGGATGCCAGTGAATTCCTCATGCAGGAACGGATAGACGGAGAAACAGCGACGCTCAGCTTCGCGTCCAGGTCATTATCCCCTACGGAACAGAAATTCAGAGTAATAGAGAAGGAGATGCTTGTGGTAGTGTGGGCCATGGGGAAGTTCCAGATTCTTGTGGGGCACGAGGTTCAAGCTCAAGACTGATCACAAACCTCTAGTCAAGGTACTCACATCGAGTGGCCACGCCAGTGCAACGCCCCGCATCGCTAAGATGACGTTGAAGCTACTGGACTATAAGTAGGACGTGGAATACATCCCAGGAGCAAGAAATAAGGTAGCTGATTATCCCAGCAGGGCCTCAGCGATGGAGGAAGCTCCCACAGGTACGGAAGAGAGCGAAACCCTAGTGGCCTTCGCAGAGGATCCGGAGAGTGTGATAAGTGGCCAAGAATGGACAAAGGCCTATGGAGAGGACCCTGATCTTGGAGATGTCAAGGATCATTTACTGCATGGATGGCCGGAAAAGAAACATTTGAGGGCGGCACTCAGAAAATTCTATGAGGTGCGCGAGGAGCTGTCCATAGGTGATCAAGGGATATTTTTGTACCGAAGGGACAAGGTAGTCCCCCCGACGACATTGATACCTCACTTACTAGCTGTACTACACAAGGGGCATCTGGGGATCGTGAAGACGTAAATGAGAGCAAAACAAATGTACTGGTGGCCAGAAATGGACATTCACGTAGAGAGGCATGTAAGAGAGTGTGACCAGTGCCAAAGAGCGGACAAGATTCTAACTCCCCTTAGACCATCATTGGGGAAATTTGCCAACCCAACAAATCCTTGGGAGGAAGTGTCGATAGACATTCTAAGACTCATACTAGATACCAGGGCACTCCAAAATACGTGTGTGTGCTTATTGACAGATATTCAAAGTGGCCCGAGGTGCACATACAGGAAGAGATGGACTCAGAAACAGTCCTCCGATTCCTCACTGCCACATTCCTCCGGGAAGGCATTCCCATATCCATTTTGAGTGACAATGGACCACAATACACCTCAGAAAAGTGGCACAAGTTCATGGAGCGCAATGGGATCAAGACAAAACACACTTCGATATACCACCCTGCCGGAAACAGTCTAGTGGAGAGATTTAACAGGGTCATAATTGGATCAGTACAAGCTGCCATTGCTGTGGGCATGGACTGGGAAAAAGAAGTACAGAGCATGCTGTGGGCCTATCGCATCACACCAACCAGCACAGGTTACAGCCCCTTCCAGATCTTGAGAGGAAGAGACCCCTTCACCAAGGACAACCTGGCGTGGAAGGAAAAGACAGTCACCAGTAAATGGCCCCCTGCAGTGGTGCAACATAACTTGGAGAAAGCCCAAAGAATATACTCGGAACACTACAACAGGAGACGGAATGTAAAGGGGGCCTCCCTTGAAAGAGGGGAGTGGGTCAGAGTCAAACTGGCCATGCTACGAAAGAAAAGGGACAGTAAATACAGCCAACCCCTGCAGGTGAAGGAAGTGTACGATAGAGCAGCCTTGCTCAGTGATGGAAATGTCTGGTCCCAAGACCGCATGTCCAAATGCAATAATATTTTGAAATAAAATAATGAAGAAAGAGTGAGAACATCGCAGGACCCTATCCCACCGGGGGGTGAGGTGGCGCTGGACGAAAGAGAAACGAATCCTGGGGCAGGAGTGAGTAACATGGAGTTCGACAATGAAGACAACCCCATAGCATGACAACATCAGGAAGAGGTTGGTGAGAATCCGAGAGGTGAGAGTCCTCGGGTAAGTGAGAATAAGATGGCGGACCTGGCAGAGAGCAGCCCCTGGAATACCTCTACCACTCCGGTAAGACGCACACGGACAGGCAGATCGGTGGTAAAGCCTGCTAGATTCCGAGACTTTGAACTGGGAGACGGGAGATAGTTTGTTGTTGTATGAGACTGCTTAACTTTCCATTCATATGTAAAAGGAGGGAGATATGTAGCGTTGCGCTCTAGTTGCCGCACGCTGCATGATGACGCAGCGCGCGGCGGCCATCTTGAATGGTATTCTCGAGCGCAACTCGGAGAGCACCGGTCGACCGGAACTCTCCTGCTGGATAAATAAAGCTCGACCCTCAACAGCAACCCTGTCTCAGTTGAATTATTGTGGGGGTGAAACTGGGACTTTACAGTTACCAAAGTTTACCATTGTCAAAGAAAGGATTTGCCGCCTTTCACCATGCAGAGATGAAGGGGTGAAAAAATAAACAAAGCCTGGTTAACATTTAAATGGTCTTTAAAGACCTGTGAAGTTCTTGGGTGCGGCTGCAATCATCTCTAAAACGGTCTGTGTGTGTGTGCTCGGCCCGGGCTGACACACACGACCTGTGCTTTGCACGCCTGCCTTCAACCCTCACTGCTAGGGCCAAGGCTCCTCTTTGGGTGGGCCTGGCCCACCCGGCCCAGCCGCTAGAACCGGGCCTTCTAGGAAGGGGTGAAAAAAAAACCCACAAAGCCTCGTTAACACGTGAATGGCCTTTTAAAGACCTGTGAAGCACTCGGGTGTGGCTGGCAGCTGGAAAACTGTGTGTGTGTGTGCCCAGGAAGGTGTCTCAGCCCGGGCTGACCACACGATCGGAGGCTGCTCCCGGGAGGTAGGGTTGCCGGCCGCTCGCTGACTCCTAGCTGAGCCTCCCGCTAACATTTCTGGGCAGGGGCGCACAACTCGCCCCTAGTGCGGCGGCGGCTCCCCCTCGCACCACCCTCCTTGCAACTTGCCTGGACCTAAGATTGCGGCCGCCAGTGACAGCGGAGTGAAGATTGGTCCCAAGCGGGGCCTGCTCTTAACCTGCCTGGACTTCCTGCGGTCTCCCCCTTTGATTTCCTCGCCGGTTTCCAGGTTGGCCCCCGGGTTGGGACTGTGTTCTTTCAAAATTGCCGACAAGGCCCAGCAATACCTGCCTGACCTGCCTTCAGCCCCAAACAGCCTTCAGTAGAGCAACTTCTGAGGGGTGGGCCGTGCTTTGGGGGACCCTGGCCCTCGCGCCCCGCAACGACAGTGATTGCTATTGTATGATACACCGTGAAGACCTGAGGATCCTTTTGCCACTGGATTGTTTTGGTATTTACTGGAACTTGTTTCTGTCTAAGTTTGGTTCCCTGGCTCACATCTGCAATCATGGCCCACAGACTCTCATGGACTTCTTTACTTTTTCTTTTGTCCTGGCCGCCATTTTGCTGCTGTTCTCGGACCCGCCACCTTGCCCATTCCCTTGTCTTGTACCCTTCTCCCTCGTTTCCCCCTTGACAATCTTAAAATGTTTCTTCCCTTTTCTGTTTTGCCTTTTGTCCATACCCTTGTATCCCTCCCACCATCCCTTGGCGCTGTGACTGCGTCCCCCCTCCGACCCCAATTAATGGAACTCTGCCTGAGAAAATCTACTTTGTGTGTATATATATGTATATAGAGATAACTCTAATCACTAGTATATGCAGTAGACCTTTGTACTCTCTATCATTCATATGTGACTCTTAGAGTATATCCATTTGTATCCTTTCCGTATGTATATAGAGATAACTCTAATCACTAGTATATGCAGTAGACCTGTGTACTATCTACCATTCCTATGTGACTCTTAGAGTATATCCATTCGTATCCCTCCTTATGTATATAGAGATAACTCTAATCACTAGTATATGCAGTAGACCTTTGTACTCTCTACCATTCCTATGTAACTCTTAGAGTATATCCATTCGTATCCCTTCCCTATGTATATAGAGATAAATCTAATCACTAGTATATGCAGTAGACCTCTGTACTCTCTACCATTCCTATGTAGCTCTTAGAGTATATCCATTCGTATCCCTTCCCTATGTATATAGAGATAACTCTAATCACTAGTATATGCAGTAGACCTCTGTACTCTCTACCATTCCTATGTGACTCTTAGATAGGGCTTTAAGTGGGAACAAAAACTGGGGGTGCTCTAAAAGGGGCGTGGCAAATTTCTTAAAGGGGTGTGGCCTATCCGAGTAGGGGCCTGGTCTGAATCAAGATAACTAACATTGTGTGCTTCAGAAAATCATGAAGTCGCATCCAGTCACAGAATCACCCAAAGTAGCATTTTCCCATATATCACAACTGTAAAACACCTTCTTATTACACTACAATGGATTAGTTGGGGAAACTAATGTGTAACTAGAGATGGGGTCAGCAGAACGTACTTAGGTCTCATCAGAGAGGTATAGCTTGGTTCCTATGACAATTGAGCGTGGTACCCACAACTGGGCGTAGCCGCTGCATTTACGGAGTCAGCCGCAACAACCAACAAGGTGATGGGAATAATTCTAACATGAATTGCTGTCAAGTTTCAGACTCATGAATCCACTGAAAGCCTGTGCCATCCCTCAATCTCTGCATTAATGCACAGGATGGAAAATGCCAACAGGCCCAGAAATCAGGTGAGAAAGAGAATTCGAAACGTCTAGACGAGACAAACAAGACCAACAAAGATTACAAAGACAACATACTCTCTAGTAAGATCGATAAATTTAAGAAAGATCTGGCCCGCTTCTCAATGGTCAAAATGTATCCATACACCAGTGACGATTACGTAGCACCGGGAACTAACAACAAAGGGAGAAGATACGGGTCAAACTACTCGACATCTGGCACAGACTCCAGTGACTCAGATAGTACCAACTCAACGGGAGCACAAACCCGTGGGGGTGGTCAACAACAACTCTCTTTCAGAAGAGGTAATAGACAGAGAGGTGGGATGCAAGGAAATTACCCAGGCAATTACCAGAATCCTGGCCCATGGTGGCCTCCGGGACCCTGGAGTTTTCAACCCCCTCATTTTGCACCACACATGTCTCCCTACACTCAACATCCTCAGTTCTTTTCTGACCCGTCTTTTTTAGAACGGGCCGTGGATTAAACCGCGGGAAAAGAAGAGGACAACAAACCGTACAGTGGGAGACAGATCCCACGTTCCCCAACACACGGAGCAGGAGGGCAGCACAACAGAGCACCAGCTCAGAAGCGAGCGGAACCTAACCGTTAATCTGAGCTCACGTGTTCTTACTTCAGCTGAACTAGCCGTCCTGGAGAGAGGACTAGGTTTCGTCCCGACTAATACGGGCGATCCTTTTCAATTGAGGATCGAGCATGAAAAGTTCTACAGGAAAATACGCCTTCATTTCTTTTTCAAAGATAAACCTGATCCAGATACTAGTGCAGAAGGACAACCACTGAACACAGGCTTACGCCTAAAATCTACATTTACGCCTCTCAACCATCAAGTACCATCTAAGGTGTTGACTTTCCAACAAGCAGTCACCCATGATATCATGGGGATGCATGGAGAGGCATCGGATAGCTTTCACAATCTTCCAAAAAGAGAAAGAAATGCTCTCATTACCTTGTCAAAAGATCCATCCATAACAATCAAACCGGCGGACAAAGGTGGGCAACAGTCATACTAGACACCACACAATACATAAAAAAGAATGCTTAAGGCAACTGAATAATTCACTATTCTATCGTCGACTGTCTGAAGATCCGACTCCCCAACTTCTTTTAGAAATCAAAACTTTGATTGATGAAGGTAGTGCAGAGGGTTGGATAACACCCCATGAAGCCAAGTTTTTGGTGACACAAAATCCTGTCACACCAGGCTTCTATTGCCTACCAAAAATACACAAAGCCACTAGACCACCACCGGGACGCCCCATCATTTCCGGCATTGGTTCTCTTTTGGAGCCTTTGTCGACATTTGTAGACTGGTTTCTTAGACCTATGGTTAAAGAAATGCCGACATTTCTACAAGATACGGCAGATGTGCTGAGAATTTTACCGGACATTGAGTTCAACGTCGAGACTGACCTGCTGGTTAGTTTCGACGTTGAGTCTCTCTATACCTGTATAACCCAGCAAGAGATTTTGGAGACGGTCAGACATTTGTTGTCCTTGCAAAATCTAGACAGCATCACCCCTATCCATTTCATCATGGATTGTGCGAGAATAGCTATGACAGAAAACTTTTTCAAATTCGAGGAAGAATTCTTCCTCCAAATCTCCGGTACCTCATGGGGAGTATTTTTGCCCCGAGCCTCGCCAACCTATACGTCCACCAATTCCAACAGGACCACGTCCTTAACCATGGCAACCCATATTTCCATCAGGTGTTGCTATGGAAAAGGTATATTGATGATATCCTGGTGGTATGCCGAGGCTCAGCAGAGGAGGTACAACTGTTCCATCAGTGGCTCAATGCTCGAAACCAATACCTCAAATTCATAGTTGAATTTATCCAAGACAAACTCCCATTTCTGGATGTGTCCATTTTTCCAACAGCAGGCAAACTACAATGCGAACTGTATACCAAACCAATGGCTAGAAACTCCCTTTTACTGTTTAACAGCCATCATCCTCGGTCCTTACGGGCCAACTTACCAGTGGGCCAGTTTCTTTGCCTTAGAAGAAACTGTTCATCTCTTGAGCTGTTTGATAAGCATGCCACCAAATTATCCCATCAACTACAGGATAGACATTATCCTAAAGACTTGGTCAGGAAGGCATGGAAACGTGCTTCTAACAACAATCGTGAAGCACTATTGGACAAACGACCTGCAAAGCCACCATTGGACAAACTTACTTTTGTTAGCACCTTCAGTTCACAGTCCAACAACTTGCAAAGAATAATACGAAAACACTGGAGTATTCTTAACATCACTGATCATAACATCCCTTTACCTCTTTTTTCTTTCAAAAGAGCGCCCAGCTTGCGTGACAGTTTGATACACACGAGGCCAAGAACTCATGAGAAGGACGGACCAGCGACACTGTGGGGGCTCCCACCGGTACAGGGTCACGTAGCGTTTGCCCACAAACGTCTAAAACTGACAAAGTGGACTTAGGAACTGGTAAGATATGGTTGCTAAAAAAACCCACCAATTGCAACACAGAAAATGTCATTTATATGATAACATGCCCCTGCTCCCTAAGGTATATAGGGTACACGACCAGGAAAATCAAACTAAGGATTGGGGAACATAAAAGTACGATCCGTTGCCGAAAGCAATCCACGAGACTGACCGACCACTTCTTAACACAGAAACACTCTGCAGAAGATCTTAGGTGGGTCATCTTAGAGCAACCTTTCATCCCGTCCCATATTAGCGATGTATCCAGGTTTCTTTTTATTAAGGAACAGAAATTGATTTTTTCGCTCAAGAGTGACAGCAGGGGATTGAATGATGACATAGCATGTACATCTTTATGAAAATGTATGGCAAATGATAGCTGTCCACTCATTAGAGCTGTCCTTATCCAGTATGCCACATTATCATACATGCACTCTGTATCGATTATCCTACAGAGTTGGGTCCTTGGATGTAATTGTTCAGGCACTTACTGAATAACTGAATTTATTCACATTCAGCCTTTAAACCATCATACATCATACATGGGATAACGATACACAATGACACTTTATGTGGACTCTTACTTGCGATGACATTAGATCACTACATCACACGTAGCCTTATTGTCACCTGTTCGGCTTCTGGTTGGAAATGCAGATCGTAATCTCTCCTCAATAATCTATCCAAGTTGGAGTGACGAGTATTATTCCAACATAGACTTTTAAATGTGTTTGCGAGCCCGCATTGAACATTTCTGCATGTCGCTTTTAATGTAAACATTCTCAGAAAAGCGTCACTCTGGCTCGTACCTCACTACTGCGCATGCACGGAGGGGCAACACTGTTTACTTTGGCGCATGCGCGCACGAGTAGCATCCCCTTCTCCACTACGCATGCGTTTAAGAGATCTTTCTTCAGAGCATGCTCCGTACTGACTTGCTTCTAATTGAGGAACAATTGCTCGCAAACACATACGCAAGTCCCTCATTATTCAATTAGCGCATGTATATAAGGGTGTCTACTCCGCTTGTCCGTTAACTCCACTCCCACTCGGAAGTTGGACGAGGTACCGACGGACAGGTAAGCTCTTGGGAAACCCCTGATTTCGAGCGCTTTGACTACTGTTTCTGTTCTAATTTTTGCATATCTTCGATCTTATATTGGCTCATAGCTATGAGCTAATACTAAAGTACTTATTCAAAATAAACTAATATGCAAATATTTTTTAACCTTAACTCTGACTAGCACTGTTCAGCCTATGCTATGGTGGGGAGGTGTATTTTAAGAGACAACTGAGTTATGTGTTTATAGATGGACACAAATGAAATAGCTTGATACCGCAATGTAATACTCACTTGCGGTAGTACATATCAACAAAGCTATTTTTCTCCATCTCAACAGAGCGGGGCCACATTTTCCCGAGCGGGTGCCGGGTGAGGTGAGGTTACTTCCCACAAAACGCTGGGTAAGTAATATAACAATCAATGAAAAATAACTTTGACATTTGTTGTCTAGGATCAGGAGGACAATTGCCTCTTGACATGTGAGGAGTTAGTTTGCTCATTACTCTGTGTGTGTTTTTGTTCTGTCCTCATTGTGACTTTTGAGATCATCGTGGATATTTACGATACATATTTGTCTGTACTATCTTCCTTTCTTTTAGGAATAGGATGGGTTATCTTACTTTCCACCAGCTAATATTGGGGCTCCAAGTTTCTGGTAGGAGTATGTATATTGTTTGCATTTACACTGTAAAATTGTTCACTCTGCAGTAGCTTTTTTCCATCCCGGTCCTGAAGAAAGCTGGAGACTCTCACTCCGTATAGCTGAAACATGTTGACCACACTGCACAGCGCCAATACATAGTTATATTTTCAAACTATTAGGCGTTTTTAATCTTAACACTAGCACAGTTCCTAATAAACATATTTTCTGTACTAGTAGTTATTTTTAATTTCACCCATTTTTTCACTGAGCACTGCACAACTATCAGCACCATTCGAAATACACTGTGGCTAGAAGGTTACCTCGGTCATCCATCTCTGCACCATCATTAGATGGGTTTGGGCGAGATTTGGATTTACCATCCGTATCCCACATGATGAGATTCCGCCACAATGGTGGGCTGATGGGAGTTTCTTCAGCCTAGTGTAATTTCTCCTACCCACGCCCTCGCTTGTCACGTGTTTACAGAACAGCACACTTTTTCGTGACTATACACCTCTTTTTGATTATTGACATTATGGATTGGGTTGTGAGGTTTGATGGTCAATAAACCAACCCATTTAGACCCCCCTAGTTTTCTATGTTTGTGGAGAAAGAGAATTCCTCTGTCTTTAGAGAACCAGGGAATGGGAGCAGAAGAGCAATGGCGAACTGGAGCCCACTTCCTTTGCACAGCTCTGTTTCAAGAGACAGCATCCCCTGTCTTGGTGTTACAAGGGGAGGAAAGATGACTGGCTGTAGGACTGAGGGCATGTGCTGTACAGATAATACTGGGCATATAACAAGGAATAGATTTCTTATGAAACAAGCTGTACTGGTTTCAGCAGTGAGTGGTACAACAGTGACCCGGGGGCGTGCCAGGAATCTGACTGAAGTACCCGTCGCACTGCTGCAAACACACTTGTAATTCCCACCAAACAAAGTAGGCAAGAAGCAGCACTACAAAGGGGCATGGCAGGAGAGGTGCTAACGGTGACCCAAGAAATAGAGAGGGCAACAATGAGGGCTGCCAACCAGTTTTGAACTGAATTATAAATAGGGCTCCCGGTTTTCCGTTTTTACGGATTTATACATGTAAATACAGACGGAAAACAATATTTCCTTTGTCTGTATTTACATTTAAAAACGGCAAAATACTAGCAAATTTTGCCGTGCTCCAGTACACAAGACCGTGTACATCACACATGACACCATACACTGAGCATGAGCGCAATGCTGCGATACCGGTCTTTCACAGAGCGCCGCTAGTGCCCAGCCCAGCAGCGCACCAGATCTCACACCAGCCTGTCAGAGAGCTACAGGCTCTGCGAACATTGACGCCGCAGCTGAGTGCTCTGCGCTGAAAGTAATAATAAAAGTAGATGTTGGACCGGCACCAAAGCTGCTCACCTGACTGGACCCAAAACGAGTTAATGCGGCAGACTAATGCGCTTGTCAATGAACACTCCAGTGAGGTCAGCACAGACGGACTCTGACTGCAATGTGAGGTTGCAGAATTCAGCTGTTAAACAGGGCACGCACAGGCAGCTGAAGATGAATGACCATCATGACCGAAGGGCACTGAAAAAGCTATTTCTTTGAGAAGCAGTGAATACTTCACTCCAACAGGCACTTACTCTTTGCGAGACGAGTGGCAATTCGGTACAGACTGCCTCGTGGCCTCAATCACCTGCGGCAACGCTTGGAGTGATTCTGCGGGCGGCTCAGCTGCAGAGTGGACCAGGGTGTGTTGTGGGTTGCTGAGTGAGGAACAACTTCGGCAGTCCGTGCACTCAGCTGCTGGCCCACAGTGGGGTTATGTGTCAGGTCCGGTCACATGATCATTTAAAATGATTACCAACCCACGGTGCGAGCAGGGCTGAGCTGCGCTGCCACTGCCAGCAGCCAAAACTAACTTTATTGAACTGCCGCCCGCTTGGCTAGTGCTGTGGGCGGCAGGAGATCCCAATAATTAAAGTGTGCATCACAAAAGGCAGCTCTTTACGTGTCAGTGATTAGGCCACTGAGCACAGGGAGGCCTGTAGACACTGCCCGCAGTCTGGTAAGAAGAGGGGAAAAAAACTAACAAAGACTCGTCAACAAGTGAATGGCCTTTTTTAAAGACATGTTAAGTACTCGTCAGGTGCGGCTGGCAGCTCAAAAACTGTGTGTGTGTTCCCAGGAAGGTGTCTCTGCCTGGGCTGACACACAGGACGGATGGAGGGGGAAGGGGGGGCTTTGAGCCCACTGGGTGTTGCGCGCCTGGTGGGAGAGATGGCCCCACTGTGCAACCGGGGAACCTGTACAATCCAAGATATGATTTCTGATCACTTGGAAACTAGTCAGCCTAATTTGAGAGCTTGGCATGGATGTTTTCACTGGTTTGTGAAACAATGCAGGGGAGACAGCTACCTACAGAATCAAGCAATCGATTGAAATTCCTCAAAATGGATATCCTCATCCTTGCAAGCAGTACCCTCACATAACCAAGTGCATATGTGCATTGTCAATTAATATAATAAATGTGGAAAAATACTAGCTGTAGCTTCGTCTTTGGCTTGTGGCAAAAATAAATGTGGATAAATACAGAAAAAATGCCCAAAAAATAAATATGGATAAATACAGATGGAAATGGCAAAAAAATAAATACCATAAAACCGGGAGCCCTAATTATAAACTGGAAAGCGAAGGCAGCTATTTGGCTGAAGTCCAGAAGTCTTGAATATGAATCTCCCCCCAATGGTGAAAATTGCAAAAAACAAGTTGATGGACAGAATGTAGAACAATGTCATACATTCACCCCAGCACAAGGATCTGGGCCTAAATCCATCGTTTTTTTGCACTCCACACCACCCTGGATTAGACACTGCCCCCAATGGTGTAACAAAGGCCCCCCGCAGCCCCCACGATGCGGGGCTCCCCAAGCTCCTGTGTGGACAGAGAGGGCCCCCTCCAGACGCAACGTAACTCCGCCTGATGAACCTCCGCGTTGCTGGGGGAAATCCTCATTGCTGTGACCAATCCGAGCGCGGCTTGGAAATGACGATCCCGGGCCGGTGGTGGTGAATACTGGCAGGGTGTTTTCAAGGCTCCTTCTCAGAGCGGCGAACACGGCCTCGGGCGCACAACGCAGCCCGAAGGGTGGCGGTGGAGTCAATGCCCACACAGCGCTCGGGGGCAAAGCAGGCGCTACAAAGTTCCTCAGCGGTGCTTTAATCCGCACACACAGAGCGCGAGGGACTCGATCCTGGGGCAGATCATGTTTGAGGCAGAGCAGGCCTCATGACCTTACGCCCCAGCTGTGTGCCGATGAGCACACCGAGACAGATTTTCACAGGGGGGCAGCGCTACAAAGGCACAGCGCAGAGACCCACACAGCAGCTGGAAGGGTGGGTGCTGGAGAACTTTTGTATCCCTGACTTCCCAGCTCTTCTTAGGCCCTTGGAGACAGGAAGGCTTCAGAGGGGCAAAGCACACAGCACAGCTCCTCTTCAAGTTAGGGAGACACAGCAGACAGTCCCTCCCTCAGCAATCACAGCCAGCAACTGTAGGTAAACATGTCACACAGCATTCCCCATGTTATCCTATGGACAAGATAGCCTTTCAATAGTGAAAAACGAAATTGGCATTATTTCACTATCCGGACATATTACCCACACTAGTAACACCAAACAAAAACCGGGACGTCTGCTCACCCTATCTTTGACCTTTGAGGCCCGAAAAGAGCCCCCTAGAGCCCCCTTTTGAGGCCCCACAAAAAAAACTGGGGCGGGCTCAGCCCCCCCCCCCCTTGAAGCCCTGGTCTTAGAGTATTTCCATTCGTATCCCTATGTAGAGATAACTCTAATCACTAGTATATGCAGTATACCTTTGTACTCTCTACCATTCCTATGTGACTCTTAGAGTATATCCATTCGTATCCCTCCCTTAGGTATTTAGAGATTACTACTTGTACATTTGCAATTTTTCTTTCTGTTTGTTTCTCTTACTTGTGTGACTTTACATCTTGTACATTTGCAATTTTTTTCTGCTTGTATCTTTTATGTAACGCATGTAATCCTAAATCCTTATGTTTCGCAACTGGTTCTTATGTAAAGCGCTCTGACACCTTCGGGTAAAGTTCGCGCTATATAAAATCGCATTAAATAAAATAAATTTTAAAAAAAACACAGGACGGAGGGTGCTGATGCCCTTTGAGCCCAATGGGCGTTTCGCGCCTGCCTACAGTGCATATAGCCCTGACCCCTCTGACGGCGAGGGGAACTCACGTAAAGCGCTCCAGTGCCCAATAGGCTAGATCGATCTACATAAATCTCACGAATAAAGAGGAATTTCATCCGGTGCGTTCTGGGCTGGAACCCGTACGTAGATCACATATATTGTTATTATTATTACAGCATGATGAGCACTAGAATACAGATAGAAAGAAACGGATGACTTCTAATCGGGACTCGAAATTAGACCTCCTCAGGTTTTGAATTGCAGGGAAGTAGAAACTCCGCCCCTGTTCCCGGGGACATCAGCAAAACTCAAGAGCTGGAACTAACCATGGGGCGTGTCTCAGCCAAACCAGGCAGACATTAATTAACGAGAGGCCCAGCTCAACTAGGGCAACGCCCACTCACACCTGGGGCCACGCCCACTCACCTGGAGCCACGCCTTTTCAGCTGTACACACTCCCATTTACAGATGTTCACACGCCATACTGTCTTGCTGCAGGCTCGCCCAGTTACACATGTGTACACGCCCCTTTACAGAAACCACGCCCAGTTTGTCTGCAGACACTCCCACCTCTGTTGGATCCAGCCCTGAGACGCCCGAAGAACAGGAAAAAGACACGCCCATTTCACAGGCTGCGAGAAACGAAACTTACTTTTATATAGGAAAATGGCTGCAAACAAACAGCTGAAGGAGGAGGCCACCTGCTCCATATGCCTGGAATATTTCACAGACCCCATGTCTGTGGAGTGTGGACATGTCTTCTGTCTGTCCTGTATCACTCGGTGCTGGGAAGGGTTGGAGACAAACTTCCCCTGCCCTCAGTGCAGAGAAACCTCTAAGAACAAAATATTACGGCCCATCAGACAGCTGGGAAACATAGTGGAGCTGCTGAAACATCTTCACACCCCGAGTGCGACCGCCCAGGGGGAGAATCTGTGCAGAGAACATGATGAGAAACTGAAACTGTTCTGTGAAGATGACCAGGAGCCCATCTGTCTGGTCTGTCGAGAGGCCGAGGATCACAAGCAGCACACGGTGCGCCCCATTCGAGAGGCTGCCCAGAAGTACAAGGTGAGTAAAATACAGGTGTGTGATATGGGTGGTGCACTCACCAAACTCATCGAATTGCAAAGCTTGCCCAGGATTACAGGGTGTGTATGCCACAGATTTGGCCTTGCATAGGTTCTGATTCAGAAGCCTTTTTATTTCATTTTTGCACTATATAGTCATGGGTTCCTAATATTCCTGATTTTTTTTCTTTGCATTCTGGGACTTGTAGTTTTATTTTTCAATTATAAAAGCAGTATTACACTTCCCAAAATGGTAAGGAAACATCTGGACTCCCACCATGGTAGAAGCCTGTGCCTCTGTCGAAGCTCACTCTTCCTCTGAAAGACAGTTGCACAACCCTGTGATGTTTGTAAATAGGTGAAAGTAAGCAGTGGCTTTATGTGGGTCAAAACTGAAGGAGGGGGTGGTATACGCAGCATCGTGTGGAGAGAGCCAGGGAGAGATTTCCACATATTTTTTTACACAACTCATTTCCGGACCGGCCGCCAACTTTGGGGGTTAGCGATCCAGACTTTCTCTTACTCCCAGCCAATAAATGACTGGGAGGGACGCGCACAGCGGCGTAGTGCCAAAGGCAAGCCCATCTGCGCCCGTCCACGCCTGGATAGCGCCAGGACCCCATCTCCTATGGCCAGATATTCAGGGAGAGAACTTATGGACTTCACCAGAATGGAAAAAGCAGCCACTGTCACCCTCCTGACTAGTGCTTTAGCGCACACAGGTACAGGTGTCGAATGTGTAATTTTACCCCCAAGAAAGTCAGTTGTTTGGAGCCTGCTGTCTCTACAACCTCCACCAGTGAGGGAACAAACAGGCAAATGGCCTTGAATGTGCACTCCTGTATGCTGCTCAAGTCACGGTCTCTTATTAAAAACAAATATGAATTTGCAGACCTTATGTCCCAATATGCTCCAGACATTACTTTTCTCACTGAGACCTGGGCAGATAGTTCCTCTGACATTAAGATCGCCGTGCCGAACGGCTTTCATAGTGAAAGGCTAGATAGAACAGGCAAGAGTGGTGGGGGGTTAGCGATTGTCTATCGCAACTCAATTGAGGCCAGCTGTACACCATTATTTAATCTAGACTGTGAAGTACTTGGCTTTAGTATTAAAATGAACAAATCATACACATTTCAAGGAATATTAATTTATCGTCCACCTGGCCCAAGAGCCAGTTTTATTCATAACATTCAATCCTTTATGGAATCTTGCACAAACTATTCGAGCTTTACGATTGTTGGAGACTTCAACTTTCATCTTGAGCTGTCTTCCAATGTGGCTACAGATCATCTAGTGGATTCTCTTAAGTGTTTTAACCTACACCAACTAATTAAACTACCCACTCATGTGGCTAATCATTCGTTGGATGGAGTTTTTACAAACAATTCATATTTGGAAATAGATACAATCCTGCCACTTCCATGGTCAAATCACAAGGCAATCTTTTTCTCAATCACAACTCCCTGTAACAGAGCAACACTGAATAGTACAGTTAGAACTATCAAATATAGGCCATGGAAAAACATTAATGTGGAGGTTCTGCAGGACACTTTCTAAATCAGTTCCCGCTCTCGACAATAATGTCAATAATGCAGCAATTACCTACACTCTCTGGTTAGACTCGGCATGTCACAAAGTGGTACCGGAACAAACATTGAAGAGCTACAGGAAAAATCCATCAGTCCCATTGTTCTTGCAGGAACTAAAAGCTGCACAACTGAAGTGCAGACTTCAGGAGTGCAAGTGGAGGAAAGATTTTTATCCAGACGAAAAAATCTAATATAAAAAATTACTGAGTATAAAGAGTTAATCAAAGCAGAAAAGACTAAATATTTCTCTGGGAAAATTAGACTAGCTACAAACTCTACCAGGGAACTTTTTAAAACAGTCAAAGACCTGTCCAAATGGAATAACAACAGCACCTTTATTCCTGATGAATCCTTTTGCAATCAGCTGGCTGATTTTTTTTCTAATTCAAAGTCAATTCTATTTTTCAAGCGTTCTCGTTGAATACAGCAAGTATTGATGCAACTTCAAATCAGGAAGAGGTCCTGAACTCCGGATCAGCCTCTGGGCCTTTCGAAACACCCATTTTCAAGAGGTTCTCAACTCTTACATGGGGAAAAAACAATCAGGGTCATTAGCTCTGTTAAATCTGGGCCCCCCTTGGTCCCCTGTCCATCACTGGTCCTCAATCTTGCAGCCAGCAAGTTGGTCAGTCCACTCAGGGATCTATTAAATGAGACACTTCACTCTGGGCAATACTCAACCATTTGGAAAAAAGCTTCCATTCTCTCTTTAGTGAAAAAACCTTCCCTGGATCCTAGGCAGGTGGGAAGTTACATACCCAACTCCCGTCTTCAGTTTCCTGCCAAGATTTTAGAGAAGGCAATGAATGAAGAAAGTCTAACCTTTCTGGACACCAATCAGTTGCTTGACTCTTCTCAATGCGGTTTTAGAGCAAACCATTGTTCTGAATCAGCACTGATGGCTGCATCTGAGGAAATAAAAGGAGTAGTGGACAAGGGCGGAAGAGCTGCATTAATCCTATTGGAACTCTCCCCCGCCTTTGATACGGTTCTTCACGTACTTCTTATTAAACGACTTAATTCACCTGGTTTTAGGAACACTGCATTAACATTGCTGATCTTGTTTGTTGATGGTAGACAGCAGTGGGTAGCACTGGGAGATGCAAGGTCTAGAACTTCCCTGTGTGGTACCCCGGGCCTCTGCGCTTAGCCCCACCCTATTCAATGTGTACATCACCCCTCTAGTCAATCTTATTCATAGTTTTGGCCTGTCCATATTCGCCTATGCGGATGACACACAGATAGTGGTATCTATTTTGTCACAGGTGGAAAAAGATGCAAACAATTTATTCCTGCAGGTGCATGACCCAGGTTGCAGGCTGGAAGAAAAGACATTTTCTTCAGCTAAACTTGGACAAAACAGAGGTTCTGCTTTTTGGAAAGGAGACCTCCTTTTGGGATGCATCCTGGTGGCCCTCGGAGCTGGGCGCTCTATTAAAGCCAATGCAGAAGGCAAGAAACGTAAGTAATTTTCGACACCAAATTATTTTCTTTGCCCAAAATAACCTCAGCAGATTTTTTTATACTGAGGGTTCTCAAATTCTTCTGTTCATTCAGTTTGAGGTACACAAAACGGTGATGATGGCGCTCATCTTCTCGAAGCATCTTCTCAAAGATGGACTACTGAAATGCCCTCTATTTAGGTACCTCCAAACACTTTATATAAACACTACATTCCCTGCAGAACGCTGTAGCAAGAACTCTACTGAAGGTCCCCAAGTTAAAAGCAATCTCTCATTTAATGTATGGCCTTCATTGGTTGCCGGTGAAGAAGAGGATCTCCTTAAAGGCTCTGTGTGTAATCCACAAGGCCCTATATAGAGAGGCGGTCCATTTTTTTAGGGCTCGCCTGCTGTGCGCATGCGCACGGCTGGCAAGCTCTATAGAGGCTTAAACACAGCGTTTAACTAAGCAGTATTCCGCTGGCAATTCCACAGAGTGCATGTGCTTTTTAAGGTCATTGCGCAAGCCCTAAAAAGCGCGTGCACAATGCCACCAGCCGCCTGCCTGCCTGCCTCGCATTATCACATCAAAGGCAGTCCAGCCCCCCTCCCACAAGCTTCTCAGCGTGCGCTCATCCCCTAATTATTCACGGCCGGCCGGCCGTACTTTCAGTTTCACGGCCGCCGGCCGTGTCTCCTTTCATGCATCTAATTTTACATACTAATTGTAAATGGTGTAAAGTGTCTGACTGTGAAAACAGTTCGGCAAATTATAAGCTAATAATAAAAAAATGAGTTATATAAAAATAGCCAAGCTTACCAGCATTTTAGACATAGAGGGTCTGTTGTATGGCACTGGGGAGGCCATTCAGAAGTTCTACTCTGGTGTCCACGAAGACCCCTACGGACACCTCTTTCTGGATATTCTGGATCTTACCCCTATAGAAATGCACGAGTCTAATTCGCCTTTTGAGCTCTTCATACAAGTTTCAGATTCCTTCAGTGCCACTCTGGTATATTAATGTATTATTTTTGACTTTGACAGTCAACGGA
Organism: Lissotriton vulgaris; assembly: GCF_964263255.1. Classification (NCBI taxonomy): domain Eukaryota; kingdom Metazoa; phylum Chordata; class Amphibia; order Caudata; family Salamandridae; genus Lissotriton; species Lissotriton vulgaris. The sequence continues at coordinate 29,841 of NW_028254130.1, forward strand.
TGATGTTTAAAATACCAGTGGTAATAAAATATATATTGCACTTAAGTGGTCAGTGCTGGGACTCTGCCTGGCTGAGGCGCTTTTCTCTTTGAATTTGCGCATAGCTCACAGAAGCCACAGCTCGCTGCCTTTCGCTCACTGCACCTCTACGAGCGCCATCTGGGCCGCAGCTCTGAATGTTTACATCTGTCAGATGCCCCTTGGTGCATCCTTGAAATGGCAGTCTCGGGCACGTGACGTAGGCACGCAGGCCGTGACGCCGGCCACGGCGAGGCTCGAGCTCCTCATAAACAAGATGTTCTGGCTGCCTCTCACTTCGCAGACATCGCCTTTTAATTTCTTCCGTCTTTGAGCGCACATCCCCTCAGGTCCAGTGACATTTTTAGCTTTGAAAATTCTTATTCGTTTTGAATACCCAAAGTGAGACAACGCAGCAGCGAGACAGCGAAAGGGAGCTAGGGGGATCTAAGCATCCAGGCAGGAACGCCGACTCCTTCATTCTCTACTTTATCTCATGCTTCCTGTCTTTATTCTTTTTTCTTAATGTTTTCTTTATTTCGTCTTAAGGTTTTTACTTTCTTTTGTTTTCTGTGGGTTTCTGTTTCTTTCCGATCTTTCTTTTTTTCCTCTACTTTCATTCTTTTTGTCTTCCCATTCCTTTCATCTTCTTAGCCTTTTATGTTTTGTTACTTCTGTCCTTTTAACTTAATTTGTCATTTTCTTTTTTGATTCCTCCTCACCTTCTTTGCTTGTTCTTCCTTACTTTTCATCCCTAGTTCCTTATTTCCTTTCTTCGTATTCTCCCATATCTCCTTATTTAAAATTACTTCCTCTAAATTTCTCTTTTCATTGTTTACTTTTTTAACCCTCTTATTTATTTCATTTGCTACCTCATATTTCTTCGGCTCCTTCTGTGAACATTACACTGTCTAAACTAAAGAAACAGTAGGTTTAATATTGCTGGGCAAAAGTAAGTGATGCCCATTGGTCTAACGGTTTCGAGTTTCAAAATGCATTACATTTTGAGAGGAGGACAGGTCAGACAGAGTCTTAGGTCCAGCCCTGGTGAAGCTTTAGTCACGGGCTTTGCATTTAATGCCCTTGTGGACTGAAAGCGTGATCTGGGCTGCTGTGTTGTGTTTATTTTCTATAGCACCGCACCAGTTTGCTCTAAGTGCTTTGCCCACGGGGGTGAGGGCTCCATCGCCAGTCAATCGCCAGCAGCACTCCTCCCCTGCTGCTTCACACCCTCATGCCGCTCTCCCCGCTCCGCCCCCTCCCTTGCCCGCCGTGTCGCATTTCTCATCCCCCCTCCCCACAGCAATGCCCTCAGCCGGCCGTACTTTCACTTTGACGGCCGCTGGCCGTCTCTCGTGTTTCTCCTTGTTTCGCTCTGTCCCTCATAGATATATGCATAATAATTATCCGATCGATTATAATAAAGCTAACAACCGTTACTTATTTTAACTTTATGTCGTTTATAACTGCTTCTCTAGTTTAATGCTGCCAAGGAAAGCAATTTGGTTAAATGATTATTTTGATCTGCGGCTCTTCATTTGGGAACTGAATTAAGTGTACCTGATTTTTAAGCCCCTTGTAGATCTAAATGTGAGAATAGCAGCAGACCTCACATTTATGGGAACGTTTTTGTTGCACTTTGCATTTCGAGACAGCTTTAGCTTGTCCGATTTCCTCAGTGAGGGTTTTAACACTGTATTTAGTTCTGGTCACCCCTGACCTTTGACATTTAATCCACTTTTGCGCACAATGTTCCCAACCAACCTTCTGTTGGCATGCTTCCAAGTAGAAGTGCTGATGCAGCGACCCATAAAAACGTCTCTTAGCCCCTTTCGAATAACCTTAGTTGCCTGCTGGGGTTCTCCATGCCCTTCTTTGAATCCGGCTTGGAGTCTGTCGAATCTTGCTCTGAGGCTTGCTATTAGCTCAGACGGCTATCAACTTCAAACAAAATATACAATCTAGGAATTCCAGACTCTGAGCGGGAGAGGGACAGCACTGCATGATATTTTGGCTTATGAGGAAAAAGTAAGCAATTCAGGTGTGGGCCAAACGTGCTCAACAATAATTACAGGAGCCTGCGCGCTGTTTAAATATCGGCATTACACTTACCACAGTGAGAAGAGTCGGTGTCAAACAAGGTAATATTTTCATGTTGGAAATTGGCTTTTGAAATAATCGAATTTCATATGTCTGTTGTTCTAAACCACAAGTACTAGCTGTGTGACGGGTTGGAACGCCGCATCCACCACCACCACCGCATCCACCATCACCACATCCACCGCATCCACCACCACCGCATCCACAATCACCACCACATCCACCACCACATCCACCTCCACATCCACCATGACATCCATAGCCACATCCACCACCACCACATCCACCACCACCGCATCCACCACCACCACCACCCCATCCACCACCGCATCCACCACATCCACCACCACCGAAACCACCACCACCACCACCACATCCACCATCACATCCACCATGACATCCACCACCACCAAGTCCACCACCACATCCACCACCACCACATCCACCACCACTTCACCACCGCATCCACCACCACCACCGCATCCACCATCACCACATCCACCGCATCCACCACCACCGCATCCACCACCACATCCACCATCAACACCACATCCACCAACACATCCACCATCACCTCCACCATGACATCCACCACCACATCCACCACCACCACATCCACCACCACCGCATCCACCACCACCACCACACCCACCACCACCACACCCACCACCACCACACCCACCACCACTACATCCACCACCACATCCACTACAACCACCACCCCATCCACCACTACCACCACCGCCGCATCCACCACATCCACATCCACCACCACATCCACCACCACATCCACCATCACCACCACATCCACCATCACATCCACCATCAAATCCACCACCACATCCACCACCACATCCACCATCACATCCACCATGACATCCACCGCCACATCCACCACCACATCCACCACATCCACCACCACTTCACCACCGCATCCACCACCACATCCACCACCACATCCACCTCATCCACCACCACATCCGCCACCACATCCACCACCACCACATCCACCACCACCACATCCACCACCTCATCCACCACCTCATCCACCACCTCATCCACCACCTCATCCACCACCTCATCCACCACCTCATCCACCACCGCATCCACCACCACCGCATCCACCACCACCGCATCCACCACACCCACCACCACTACATCCACCACCACATCCACTACAACCACCACCCCATCCACCACTACCACCACCACCGTATCCACCACCACATCCACCATCAACACCACATCCACCACCACATCCACCACCACCACCACATCCACCATCACCTCCACATCCACCATGACATCCACCGCATCCACCACCACCGCATCCACCACCACCGCATCCACCACCACCGCATCCACCACCACCGCATCCACCACCACCACATCCACTACAACCACCACCCCATCCACCCCTACCACCACCACCGCATCCACCACATCCACCATCACATCCACCATCACATCCACCATCACATCCACCACCACATCCACCATCACATCCACCATGACATCCACCACCACCAAATCCACCACCACATCCACCACCACCACATCCACCGCATCCACCACCACCACATCCACCACCACCACCACCACATCCACCGCATCCACCACCACACCCACCACCACATCCACCACTTCCACTGCATCCACCACCACCACATCCACCACCACCGCATCCACCACCACCTCATCCACCACCTCATCCACCACCTCATCCACCACATCCACAACCACCACATCCACAACCACCACATCCACAACCACCACATCCACCACCACCACATCCACCACATCACCACCACATCCACCATCACCACCACATCATCCACCACATCCACCATCACATCCATCACCTTCACATCCACCATGACATCCACCACCACATACACCACTTCCACCACATCCACCACCACCACCACCACCACATCCACCACCACCACCACAACCACATCCACCACCACCACCACCTCATCCACCACCTCATCCACCACCTCATCCACCACCTCATCCACCACCTCATCCACCACCTCATCCACCACCGCATCCACCACCACCGCATCCACCACCACCGCATCCACCACCGCATCCACCACACCCACCACCATCACTTCCACCACCACATCCACATCCAAAACCACCACATCCACCACCACTTTCACCACATCCAAAACCACCACATCCACCACCACCACATCCACCACATCAACACCACACCGACCACCTCCACCACCACCACCACCTCCACCACCACTGATGTAAATATATAATTTACCGTCTTAATTTCTATGCAGGTAAGTACTTAATCAATAATAACTCAGATCGGAAAGAAAGAACCAGAGTCCGTGGTGTTAGAGTTCGTAGGGGTTTTATTCCTCAAAAAGGAATGGGCAGGACCAGAATATCATGTTCTTCCCACCGCAGGGGTGGAAGAAGGGATAGAGCGCTACATTTTATTGACAGTACATAGCTTATATACTTGATTTATGTCATAGAAAACAGTACAGTAGGCGTAACAGCTGAGAGAAGACAAGATAACAGTATACACGTGTTACTAGTACGTAATCAGAAGGCGTGGACTAGGCGTGAACTGGAGGTGTGTACTAGGAACGTCACAGATAGGTGTCACTAGGGGGTGGCACAAAACAGAAAGGTGTCACTAGGGGGTGGCACAAAACAGAAATGTTGCAATGTCAGCAGAAATCGGAAGCTTGGATGCGCGCGCAGCTGCATGACGTGTGATAGACGTGAAACTGGAGGGTGCAGGGGACTTGACATTTACACTGACGGAAAGAGACAGAAGTCTGGCATGTCAGATCAACTTGTACTTCTATCATATCTGATATCTGATGTTTGGGAACCATATTATCTGGACGGAAAGGTCTCTGGGGCAGAAGCTATTCTATACTGACTGTGAGTGCGTGTTTAAGCGCCTAAGTGTCTGCATGAGAAGCATGGGGCATGGGGCCTTCCATGGGAGCATGGTAACAGAGGCTGTGAATTACTTGCACGGAGACAGGTCGGCCCTTTGGTCCCGTAGCTGAGGGGGATGTTTACTGAAGCTAGTAGGCAGGAATGCATTTTCGAGGAGCGGAACAGATAACTCGAAGGTTACAGTCAGTCTTGGCAGGCAGCAGGCTGAGCTGAGCGCGGTGGGCCGCGCTGGAAGTAAGTCAGAGTTCACGGGTACAGAGGCAGCCTGGGCTGAGGCTTTCAGAATCAGAAGCCAGAAAAAGAGGCTCGATGGCAGAAATTCAGGGCCTACCTTGCCAGAGCTGAAAAACATGTAAGGTACACTACAAAAAGACGTTGGCATAGCATACTTAGGAACGGACTATTTAATCCATTCAGGGTGGATTTGAAAGAGGACAAGTTAACGTTGGACGCAAATGTATTTGCGTCTTCATAGCTGGCACAGGAGGGAAGTTACATGCACTTTGAGCTGGTACATGGAGATGGTGGGGTACGCGCTAGGGAACACAACTTGACCATAAAATTTATATTTCCTCACCACCACCACCACCTCCACCACCACCACCACATCCACCACCACCCCCCCATCCACCCCCACATCCACCCCCACATCCACCCCCACATCCACCCCCACATCCACCACCATCACCACCACATCCACCACCACCACCACCACCACATCCACCACCACATCCACCACCACCACATCCACCACCACCATATCCCCCAGATCCACCACCACCACATCTACATGTGTGTGGCTCTGTGTGTAGGTGCAAATGCAATGTTCTTGGATTGTCGTCACAATAAAATACACTGAACATAATCTTCACAAAAGTTATTTACAAACATTTAAGCTATTGCCATTATAAATTACAATAACTTTTATTTAAGTATTAATTATTTACAAAATTAAAAGCCATTGTTATTTGTAATATCAATACATCTAAGTCACGTAAATACAACACACATTGCATTACAAATGCTATAGGTGTCACATTTGCAAAAGTTAAAACTATTGACATTGTAACTGACAAAGCTATTAATTTTGCTACTTTCAAAACCAACACATAAATAAAAAAAGTGTCATTTACAATACCAATAGCTCAAACTTTCCTAATGCGAGACCTATTGCATTTCCAATGCTTGTTTCAGGATCGGTTCTCCTGGTACATTCCCAGCAGGAACCTCAGATCGAGCTCCGCACGAATGGTCATGGTCCCAAGAATTAGCAGAGCAAAATGTGGCGGAAGAACGCTCGTGTACTGTGGAGGGAAGATATGGAATTCCCTGCCTCTTGCACTTAGCTCACAATTCATCTTGCAGCAATTAAAACTCCATCAAACAGTTGAACACCTGGCTATTTTCACAAAAAGTCACTGAGCGATGCCAAAGGTATCCCCTTAGGTTGATGGCTGTCTTGGTTTTGATCCGTCTAGCGCTAAGATACCTCCGGGTATTGTACGCTCTATAAAATTATTTCATTCATTTATTCATGCTGGGGCTGGGGCTGGTAAAGGGGGAATGTGCCTGGCAAAATATTTGTTCATAATTTGTCACTATTCATGGGCTATCTTCAGCTCACCCTGGGTTTGTATTCAGGAACTGGGGACTTGGTGGTCGTAGGTGGCTTAATGTTCAGAGCATCTGACTTTGGAACTAGTGAACCACGCTCTCCTCAACCTCGTTCCACTCAATGTGGTACAGCAGGTCACACAACCAACACCCTCCAAACGTCAACACTCTTCTAAACCTCACCAACAATCTAGGACTATCCACTCATACCCCTGGATTTGCCCAACCACTTAGCCAACCCTATCCCCTTGCCCAGCATCCTACCACAAACCAAGGTCAAAGACTTCTCTTTAGACAACTTAATGATTGAACCCATCTTTCAACCCCATCAACTCCACATCTGACACCATATACCCTTCTAAACAGTTTTAACACATTTTTGGAAACTTGTAAAAATCCACACCCCAAATAAAACATGCAAGTGCATGCCAAAGCTTTCAGCACCCTGGTACTCTAAAGTCCTTGCTGACAGTAAATGATACATCCACAGATAGGAAAGATAATGGAAGGAAAACAGAACTCCTGATGACCTCATGACACTGAAGACCCTCCACATCACACTTAAAACACTTCATCACATCAGTCAAAGCAAAGTATTTTACCAACACGACCAATAAACCCACTAACTGAAGCAGAACACTTTTCAAGACAGTGAAGCACTGCACCAACCTCCTGCTGAATCAACCTATTCCTCACTCCAGGTAAAAGTGCAACCTTTTCTTCAGTGGGAAAATGCAAAAGATCCAAGCGACCATTAAAAAAAAACATGCTTGCTTCATCTCTGAAGCCCAGCCCTTCCTTTACAATTCTAAAATGGTCATCCTTCAAAGCTCATGTCTTTCAGATCTCACCAACATACTCAACTTGCATTATCATGTTCTCACGAAGAAGATTCTTTACCCTGGCCCTTCACCAAAGCTCTCTAGGGAGGCTTTCTCACCCCAACTCTCGATTTGTTAATCCCTCCCTCACTCGAGGCATCTTCACAGAAGCTCCCAAGACAGGCCAGATCCTCCCACTCCTAAAAAAGCTTATATTAGACCCTGATGACCACGCCAACTACTTGCCCATCACCCACCTACCGTTCATTGGTAACATCATTGTAAAAAAGCCAGGATCACATTAATGCTAATCATCTCCTGCATAAATCCCGTTCTGGCTTCAGGTGACACTGCAGCACGGACACCGCTACCTAGCACATCGTAGATGTTGCCCTCCTGACCATTGATAAAGGTGAGCCCACAGTTTAATATTGCTGGACCTCTCAGCTGCCTTCGACACAGTTGACCTTCCCATCCTCATATGCTCCCTGGAGTTCAGAATCTGATGTACTGCCAGTGTCCTCCAATGGTTCTCCTCCCACCTTTCCAACCAACACTTGTTTGTTCACATGGGCAACCCCAGGTCCGAAAAGATCATTGTCACCTGCAGAGTCCCCCATGGTTCCATGATGTCCCGTAATCTTCAACCTCTTCATGGAGCTGTTTGGTCCTTTATTCACAGATCACCGCATCACGATTCACCAATATGCTGATGATACACAGCTGTAGTTGAAAGACTCCTCTGCTTCAGACACCCAACTCCTCAGACACCGCCTGCCATTCATCCAGTTACAGATATCCAGCTCCTCCATGAAGCTTCCCCCAGTCAAGACTGACTTCCTTTTGTTCCCCAAAAACCACAAATAAGAAACATTACAAACCTTGCTTGATTCCTTGAACTACCTCTGAACCCCAACTTTCACTGTGACTATCAATGCCAACCTCACCCTCAAGAAAAACATTTTAAAAAACAAGAGGTCTGGTACCAGCTATCTCTTCTAAATAAAATTAGGCCATTTACTCCAGAAAACAACTTCAGAAGTGCTCTCCAAGCCTTTGTACTCGTGCGTCAGGATGTTAGTAATGCCCTATTCCATGACCTTCCAGCCTTCACACTGGCACCAATTGAGGGCACCCTACACGCTGTAACACATGCTTGAAGTAACATGATCACATCACCCCCATTGTGATGAAATTCCATTGGCTCCTCTTACTGGCCCGCACGATCTTCAGAACCATTTGCATCAATTACAAAGCCTCCCTTCTCAGTCAGTCAGTCAGTCAAAAAACTTTATTCGGTTAATTAAAACCATAAAAGTAATACATGGTACAGATAATATAAAAAACAATTAAATAAGTAAAGAGAGTTAATTGCATTCCTGATTAAAACAAAGAAAAAGGGACATTAATAAAAAGGGATCAGACAAGCTCACCATCTCAGGTGGTCCATTGCACTCCTGCAGCCAGGATGCCATCAGACTAAGAAGTGTAAAAAAGAAGAAAAAAAACAAGGACACAGGCCTTTTTCATGTATGCTCTCAGTATTGGGAACTCTACCCCAATATCTATCACTTCATCTTCCATGTTGCTCCAATTCAGAAAACATTTTAAGCAACACTTCTTTAAAGGACACTACAAATTAGTGAATTAACCATCCACTACCCAGTTTCCTCTCCTATCACGCGCTGACTTTATGCTTGTCTGTGATCCTGTAGACCTCTCTCTGCTAGGTTTGTGCTATTGAAATATCACATACATACATACCTACACAAATATATACAGGCATGCATCCCACGGCCAACTCCAACGACATCACCCCCTCCCAAGCCCTCTGCGACTCCCTAGCCTCATTCTTCCACAACAAAATCGCAGACATCCACAACAGCTTCGACAACCAACCCGTAGACCAACCCACCCAACCCCTTGCAGGACCCCCACCTCCCTTGAACACCCTCAACGACTGGAACCCAATCTCCACTGAGGACACCATCCGCCTGATGAACTCCATCCACTCAGGATCCCCAACTGACCCATGCCCTGACCACATCTTCAACAAAGCAGACTCCATCATAGCACCACACCTCCGAGATGTCATCAACTGCTCGTTCAACTCCGCCACCTTCCCGGAAAGCTGGAAACATGCCGAACTCAGCGCCCTCCTGAAGAAACCCACAGCTGACCCCACCGAACTCAAAAACTACCGCCCCATCTCGCTCCTTCCATTCCCGGCCAAAGTCATCGAGAAAGCGGTCAACAACCAGCTCGCCGCCTTCCTTGAAACAAACAAATCCCTCGACTCCTCACAATCCGGCTTCCGAGCCAAACACAGCACTGAAACCGCCCTCATCGCAGCAACAGACGACATTCGAACCCTCCTGGACAATGGAGACACAGTCGCCCTCATCCTCCTTGACCTCTCCGCAGCCTTCGACACAGTCTGCCACAGCACCCTTCTACAGCGCCTCAAAAACATCAGAATACAAGGAAAAGCATTGGAATGGATCACCTCGTTCCTCACCGGAAGAACCCAGAGAGTCCGCCTCCCACCATTCATCTCAGAGGCCACTGAAGTCATCTGCGGCGTACCCCAAGGATCCTCACTCAGTCCCACCCTCTTCAACGTATACATGAGCCCCCTCGCGGCCATCGCACGCCAACACAACCTCAACATCATCTCCTACGCGGATGACACTCAACTGATCCTTTCACTCACCAACGACCCTAGCACCGCCAAAACTAACCTTCACGAAGGAATGAAAGAAGTCGCCGAATGGATGAAACACAGCCGTCTGAAACTGAACTCAGATAAAACAGAAGTCCTTATCTTAGGCACATCCCCCTCTGCCTGGGACGACTCTTGGTGGCCAGAAGCCCTTGGAAAAGCACCCACCCCGACGGACCACGCACGGAACTTGGGCGTCATCCTGGATTCCTCACTTTCAATGAATAGACAAGTCAACGCCGTCTCTTCATCCTGCTTCAACATTCTTCGCATGCTCAAAAAAACATTTCGTTGGATCCCCACCGAAACTAGGAAAACGGTCACCCACGCTCTGGTCACGAGCCGACTGGACTACGGAAACACCCTCTACGCCGGTACTTCCGCCAAACTCCAGAAAAAACTCCAACGAATACAGAACGCTTCAGCCAGGCTCATATTAGACATCCCGCGCAAAGAACACGTCTCTGGTCACCTGAAAAATCTCCACTGGCTCCCCGTCAATAAGAGGATCACTTTCCGGCTCCTAACCCAAGCACACAAAGCACTCTACGAAATCGGACCAGAATGCCTCAACACACGACTGTCCTTCTACATCCCCCCCACGCCAGCTACGATCATCCAACCAAGCCCTGGCCACTGTACCTCGCATCAACAAAACCACCATGGGAGGCAGATCCTTTTCCTACCTGGCAGCTAAAACCTGGAACTCACTTCCCACTCACCTTCGCCTTACTCAGAACCACCTAGCATTCAGAAAGCAACTTAAAACGTGGATATTTGACCAGTAATTCCTCACCCCTCTTCAAGCGCCTTGAGACCCTCTGGGTATGTAGCGCGCTATATAAATTTTCTGACTTGACTTGACTTGACATACCTGCAAACATACATAAGAAAATGGCATTGCACTACCCAGAAGCAAATGGAAGGGTAGAGTAATAGAAGAGAATGGATGCAAATAGAGATCCTTGCATACTGTCCTGGGAAGAATACCTTTTGTGCTATTCAAAGGGAGGAAACTAAACTCATTTGTGAGTCCAGATTGTGTAAAGAAAAGAATGTTGAAAAATGCCACCAAAGTTGAAAAGTGGGTAAAGAGAAAGTAAGATTTGATAATGAAAGGAACATTTTTACTAGAAGAAATCAAAAGGGATTACAAAAAATAAGTATAGGGGATGTAATGAAGATATGCATTGGTGCAAAATGAGAAAAGGCCTAAGGGCCATTTGTATCAAGCCGTTTTTGAATCGCAAAGGCTGAAATTCACAGAATTTCGGCCTTTGCGACTCGCAAACGGCCGTTTTGCACGCTTTGGAATGTATGAAACATTCCCAAAATAAGGAATTGCAAACTTGTGCGATTCCTTATTTTTCCATAGCATTTAGGGAATCGCAAATTTGCGATTCCTTAAATGCTATGTATGTAGCAATTTTAGCTTGCGAATTTTGTTTAAGAATTCACAAATTACCACCAACTTTCAGTTGATGGTAACTTGCGAATTCTTCCAGAAATGCACAAATTGGCATTTTTAAAGGTGGCATATGATGCACACACATGCCCACAGGGCATGTATGTGCGCCATATGCACACACATGTTCTTTTCAGGGGTGCAGCAGGGTGTCTTTGAGACACCCCTGCACCCTTGCAATAATTCTCAAATTGCGATTAGCAAATTGCGAATTCGCAATTTGAGAATTATTTTGCATTCATTCCTATGGGCCTCTTGGCCCATAGGAATGCATTGGAAATTATTCCTTAATTGCGAATTCGCAAAATGCGAATTCGCAAATAAGGAATCTTAAGGAATCGCAAATAAAAAGCGATTTTGTTCATACATACCATTTTGCATTTCCTAAATAGCGATTCCTTAAAATTCGCTATTTAGGAAATGCAAAATAGTTTGATGATACATATGGCCCTAAGTTCTGTAACCCATTAAAGTGATAAAGTTGGTCACTTAATGCAGTTACAATACAGGATTCACATGTATACATTTTGAGTGGAGTTGTTAAAGCGAGTGACAAAGTTATGGAAAATCAGATGCTATGCAAAGAGATAGGTTAAGGAAGAACAAAATAACTGAGAAAGAGGACAGAGAGAAACCTAAGAAGCATGCAGGCCGTGTGGTGAATTAAATGTACAAGGAAGACGCAGGAGACAAATGTTCATTGTTATCTGTAAATAGGAATGTTGTTTGCCTTCTAGAATATGTTTTGGAAAATAGTAGGCTCCTATTTCGCTTCTTGGAAAAGTTTAGACTTGGCCAAACCTGTAAAATCCGCAAAGAGAGAAGTGTGTGGTATCCTTGAAGCTGTAATGTACGTAGCGGAACATTCCATAGAGTGTGGAGATGGAGATACAGGATAAGATGCGTATCCAGAGAGTTAGTGAGCAGTTAAGGAGCAACCTGGTGGATGAGCTTCATACTGAAGTGTACCAATTGGGAATAAAGGCATGGCCTCCTTTATCAATCTATTTGTTAAATTTTTAAAGGTAAAATCCTCTTCAATTTAATTATTATTTTTGGTGAGTATGTTTCTTGAGTGCTTCTTGCTGTATCTGGTAGTTGTACAGCAGAAACAGAGCTAAAAGCACAATGTACAGTGTGAAAAGCGTAGATGCCTTCAACTTGATTGGAGCGGTAGCTGGTTTCTTGCTACTGCATCTGGGTGCAGAGATAATGAAGGCAGGTTGCTTATTTATTTATTTTAGCATTTTCTTCATCTTCATTCTGATATTGTCATGACCGAGGTTGTGCTGAGAGATGCTGAGCTTGCCAGCCAGATATGCAGTGCCTAGTGATGTGGTCATATTTTTTCATGCCCTTCATAAGGTGTATTGCAGTATTTTGGATGCCTTTAAGGTGGGTCCAGTGTGGATCTGGAAGACAGTTTATTAGGACATTGTCACTGCCCAGATGAGCAAATGTGAGGGCTTGAAGAGCAGTCATGATGTCCCTGTCTAGGAGGGATGGTTTCACTTTATTCAGTAGAGACATGGTATAAGACAGTTTTTTCTTGGTGAATTGTTCCTTGAGGATGAGGTCAGTGCTGAGTGCGCATCGGAGTGGCTTGCCATAGGGGGAAATGTTTGGGTTCTAATCCTTGCAGGTCTGTGTCATTGAGCCGGGTTTGTACTGGTTCTTGCTTGCTGCTCTCTGTATATAACCGGATCTCTGTCTTGGTGGTGTTGAGCTTCAGGTAGCTGCTGGTCATCCGGTCTTGATAAGGTGCAGGCAGCGTTTGAGGCGTTGCATGTCTGCCGCAGATGAGACTCTTGTATGTATTGAGGAAGATTTCTAAGAAGGACAAACAGAAAAGAACTTGTGGAGAGGTAGGAGAATACGAATTGTCTATGTGGCGTCACATTCATATAACGGCGATGTGCACCTTTGAAGCCTAAAGAAGAGTGTGTCTAAGCAGAAACTTGACATAATGACCTAAGAGTACATTGTGGACTGTATTTATCTCAATGAATGCAGTCTGTGGCATCATAGGGCAGCTACAAAGATGAAATATTCATGCTTGCTTGGAGAAATTTAGCTAAATATTGTTATGCAGAATAGATGTTGGATAAGATTAACACATGTACTGTTTTTCAGAAAACACTTCATGGTCACGTGGAACGACTGAAAAAGGAGCTGGAGAGCCTGCAGATCTGGGCAGCCGAAGAAAGCAGGACCGCTTCTAAGGTCGAGGTGAGAGGTTTCCTGACTGTATTTGTAGATAGATGAGAGCGGGGGAGGGGCTCTGATTTAAATAAAGCTGAGAGACAAGGCAGTACTTCTGACTGTCAGAATTGGAGATAGGAGATATGGTGGGAATTCATGACAGACCTTGTGGTAGGAGAGATAAGTGCTCACCAGACAGGGGCAGAGAAAGACCTGAAAATACAAAAAGAGCAGGGAAACATACAATTTCAATTAGATGGTAAGCCAAGGCTGATGGTGTTGTGTAGTTCCCACTAATCCATAGGATCTGTGCGTTTGTGGACAAGATAAACTTTGGGTGAGGTACCTAGACTGATTCCAGGCAGCCCGCAAAATAGGTTGGTATAGAGACCAGCTGGCTCACAGTGCCACCATAAGCCCCCCTAACCCAAACAGGGAGTGAATGGTTTCTGGCAACCACTGAACATGACAAACCTCATTCCCCAGGTAACAGACCTAGAAAACTTTTGCTCAGGCGCTCCTGCTCTCTTGTTCTCGGAGAAATATACAAATAATACACAAGGGGACGTTCTTCTATATATTTATTGAAGTAAAGTTATTCCTGTATAGAATACATGTGCTGCGATAATCAGTAGACCGAAGCATAGAAAGGTGATTACAAGCACCAGAATAGTAAATAGCAGATCTAGTTCCACCATGGTGCTAAGAACAGTGTCTATATGCAGGCATAGAAAACAAGGTAGTAATAAGGCGTACTCCTACTATGCAATCTCCACTCTTTGTGCGTCTAGTGTGTATGTTGGTGTATAGCCAAGAATCCCCCCCCATAGGATGATCTAACCCCATTAACGAGCAAGGAAGAATGAAGGACCCTGTCTTGGTCACAAACTGGAAACCCCTTACAGAGATGTTAGGCAGCTGCTTGGTGAAGCCTCAGTAGGCAGGCACCCCTCGATGTCAGCAGAAGTGTCTCCTCTGGCTAACCCCCGGAAATGGTACTTTATTTAGAATGAAAAACATCCGTGTGATGTATAGGCAGATTAGCATTTATGTGGATATGCTGATGGTCCTATCCGCCCCGTGGTTGAAGATGGAACGCCATTTGAACAGCGTGCATAAAGGCCTCGTGCTTACTGTTCAAGGCATCATGATAATGTTGTGTGAAGCCAGATGTATAAGAAAACAGTTTCAGAGGAACTAATACAACATTGTCACACACACAAATTTATGCAAAAGGTTACCATAAATGTTATTGTGCAGAGAGAAGACGATGTAAGAAAAATGTGCAGCATTGCTACTTGGGCCTAACTCGAGCACATAACAATGGAAATGACCATTTCGACTGCATGGAGAAGACCATCACTTTGTTGTTCAGTGCCACGATTCTAACAATCTGGTTAATGTAACTGACTTTCAACTAGTCAATTGCCTGGCAGTAAAACAAGTCTCATAGGGCAGCCACCAGAACCGCTAAGTTGGTCCAAGAGGAGGGACAACAGACTGTAGAAGTAAACAAGCATTGGCGAAACCAATTGATTGCATCTATATGAGAGCTATTGGCTTTTCCAATGTCTTTTAGCCTCTTTGTACAGAAGTGTGGCTACTTTTCTACATGGCTAAAAGTTGGTGGTGTGACATAGAGAAGAGTGGCATAGAACAGAGTGAAGTAGAGTAGTATAGCGTGACATTGCGTAGAATGGAGAGGAGTTGAGTGGAGTGTCGTAGGATGGAGTGGTGGACGAAAAAGTGGATTAGAGTTGAGTGGTGTAACATTGGGTAGAGTGACGTTGAGAAAAGTAGAGCGGCATAGAGTGTGGTAGCGTAGTGTGGGGTGGCATGAAGTAGGATGGCGTAAAGTAGAATGGCATAGAGTATAGCGGCATAGAGTGGATTGGGTGGAGAAGACCGGCATAGAGTACAGTGATGTATAGCAGAGCAGTGTAGATTAGAGGGGAGCACAGTGGCGTAGAGTAGTGTGCCATAGACGAGTGGAAATCTGAATTTAATTGCAACAGTACAATGTAATGGCACCAGAGCACAGTGCGTATTGCCAGCACTTGCTTCTCCTCCAGTTGTACAAGTGTAAGTGGAAGGACTCTGGCCAGTAGCCATTGGCCAGTGACCTGAAGCTGTGCTTGGTCCAAGCTCCGTGCCACTGCGTGGACAGGCAAAGCAGAGGAACAAGACGTGTAAAGTAGATGTGCTAACCTCTCAGAAGCATGTAAATTAGAGTGAAGTTGGAATCAACCAATGGTAAGTTCAGGTAATCATTGGGTGGATTCTAAGCCCATTTTTAAGATATTCTTTTTTTAATACAAGAGATTTCACAAGCAGACAAAACCTACAAATAGAGCATTGTTTACAGTTTATATGTGAGAGAGGAGGCAGTAACACCACATATCTGACTTGTGGATAATGACCTTCAGAAACATTGTGTTATGTTAGGTGAAAAGTGCAGCCCTAAAAAGAGTGCAACATCCCGAAAAAAAATTTTTGCGACCACAGAACAGCACTGACCATCGCAAAAGGAAGAACCAGATTCGAGTCTCGTCTCAGCATCCCGTGATCCTGGGCAAATCACTTAATCTCTCATACTACAAAAAAGTAATGTGAACTGTGCTCTTGTAAGGAGCTCCAATAACTTCAGGTCAGGTTGTTACGTTGAAGAATCCACAGATAAACGTAGAGAAGTTGAAGTTAGGTTTATTTCCATATAATAGTAAACTCCACCCGATGCGCGATGCTTCCATCCAGAGGCAAACCTCAACGGTGACTGACCACACGTTGAAGGCAACCAACGAGCGGACACATCGCACGTGGATGCATAATCAAATAATAATAATACAATGCATGCGACCACATCGCGCGTGGACGCATAATCAAAAGATAACATGCTGAATGCGTGCACATCGCGTGACGCACCGCGCGATGAGCACGAGTAATTAGGCAACCACTACACCACCTTCCCCCTTATAACAATAAATAGAAAAACAAAAGAAATATAAAAACTAATTTTCATCAGAAAGAACCAACAAACTTCAATATCTGACAAAATCATCGAACTTTCTAGGTGCTCTGATGGTTCTGCCATGAGAAGAAATGACCTGTGAAGAGGAAGCATTGGGAGAATTAACACAAATATTGGCAGGTTGAACATGTGTATCAACACTTCCGTTCACATTAACAGGAGTATTTAACCAATGGCTCCAATCAAGATCCTCAACAGGTTCATTCCTCTTGTTTCTAATGATGTTCGCTTGATGATGAGAAACTTTTCTAAGATGACGTTTGTTCCACCAACCTTTACTATCGATGATAGCAGCACCCTTACTAACTTTAAGGACCCTTAAGGGTTGAAAGAACTTAGACTCTCCTTTTTTAACCTTGACAGGCTTTTTGATCAAAACCCAGTCATCTATGGAAATATCAATAGGAGTAGCATTACACTTTGGATCAAAACTCTTTCTCATATGTATTTGTTTGGTATCCACTCTTTTGCGAATAGCGCCCAGATCAATTTCCTTGTCCCCGGATAAATTCTGAAGCCAGGAAGGAAACAAAATAGAATGAGAACCTCTGTTCCTCAACAAAGTAAAAGGAGAGACTCCTGTAGTACAGTGTGGAGAAGTGTTGTAATGCCATACCTTCTCTAATGAAATTAATCACATTCATTCCACAAGACAACGCTGTTTGAATGCCCTCCTTAATCACTTTATTCCCTCTTTCTACTAAACCATTAGAAGATGGGGAATATAAAGCAACTTCAAGTTGTTTAATGTCCAGATCACTAAGAAATTTCCCCATCTTATCAGAAACAAAATGAGTGCCATTGTCGCTAACAAGCATCTTAGGGGCACCCTCTACATCAAAAATTCTTTTCAAAAATGAAATAGTAGAGTCGGAGTCTGGTGTTTTAACAAATTCATGATACATCGACTTGGAATAATAATCAACCAATAAAATAACATATTTACACTCCTGGTCTAAAACAGAATAAGGACCTGAAAAATTAATACCGACTTTTTCCCACGCTACATGTGGAAATTCAGTTGGAGATAAAGGGACTTTCATTGTATGCCAAAGTTTATCAGAGACCAGGCATTCTGGACAAGAATCAATTAATTTCTTGACCTGTACATCCAAAGAGGGCCAGCAGTAGTGTTCCTTAATCCTCATAATGGTTTTGGTAATCCCTAAATTACCTTTGCGAGCTTCACCTATGATCAAAGGCCGTAATTTGAATGGAGGAATAAATTTGTCACCTCTGCGAACAATATTATTCTCAACCGAGAGCTCATCAGAAACCTGCGAAAACCTACACAATTCACCCTCCAGACACCTAGGCTCCGGCCATCTAAGAGTCGAATAGTGGATAACCTTTTGAAGCACTGGATCACCCTCACATGGTGACACATTCAATATCTTCAGCAGAGATATCCTCATCATCATCCTTAATCATGGAAAGTCTCAAAAGGCAGTCGGCCCTAAAATTTTTACCACCACTAATGTGTTTGACCTCAAAATGGAACTCCTGTAACTTAGAAACCAACCTCATCAATTTAGCGGACATACATGAAGAATTAACCTTATTAAAAATATAGATAAGAGGCTTATGGTCGGTAACTAGCTCAAATTTTCGACCCCAAATATATGTTTTAAATTTCTGAACTGCCCATACACAAGCTGACGCTTCCCTTTCAATGGTGCTATATCTAGTCTCAAACGTCTTAAGCGAACGCAAAGCAAAAGCCACTGTCTGTTCGTTGCTCCCTACTTTCTGAGTTAATACTGCACCCAAGCCAGTGATACTTGCATCAACTGTGATGACAGAAAGACAATCATCCCTGAAAGCGTGAAGAGCTTTAGCAGATACAATCAATTTTTTAACATCACTAAAAACTTTATCTAATTCAGGAGACCAAGCGAAGCTGCAGCCTTTCCTCAATAAGCCGCAGAGGGGTTCAACTAATTGAGAATAAGCAGGAACGAATCTAGCATAGTACTCTGCCAGACCGAGAAAAGATCTGAGAGAATCTTTGTCAGATGGAGGTTTGGCATCCTCTATGGCTCTAATCACCGAGAACTTTGGTTTAATCCCCTCACGAGGTACGGTATGGCCCAAATAATCTAGCTCTTTAACAGCAAATTTACACTTGTCACCGCGTACAGTCATCTTTTTAGACATCAAAATGGTGAGAACACGTCTCAAAATTGTATTATGCTCTTCTAAAGACTTAGCATAAATCAAAATGTCATCCAGGTAAGCCTGAACTCCAACCACCTTCCTGAAAAGGGAATCCATATGCTTCTGGAAGACACTCCCAGCCAAAGCTAGACCAAAAGGAAGGCGTAAAAATTTAAACGCTCCGAACGGAGTGATAAAAGTAGTCAACTCCTGAGACTCTTTTGATAATGCGACCTGATGATAAGCCGACTTTAAGTCGATCAATGAGAACAGAGCCTAATTTCGCCGGTCTTTTTGCGAGCGACCACGATCGAAGCCACCCACTGTGAAGAATCAACTGGCTGAATGATTCCTTGCTCACACAATTCGTTTAAAGAACTTTCTAATTCTGCACGAACACTCAAAGGGACAGATCGAACCTTATGAGCTACAGGTTGAGCTCCAGGAACCAATCTTATCCTATGCTCAAAACCCTCTACACTGCCAACTTTACTGAACACAGGTTTAAACTTCTCCATAATCTGTTTTGCATCAAAAGATTGGTTATCAGACATGCACTCCACACTTGACACAGGAAGATCCCCAACCTTAACTGGATTATCATCCCCAGGAACCAAATATAAACCCATGCGGGCAAGATCCTTCCAGCAACTATATTTTTGCCTTTCTCAGCAACATAAATTTTGGTAACAGTTTCTCTACCTTAACATTGTACTAAACCCTCAAAATACCCAATCATGTTGATGTCCTTTTCCCCAAAGGCTTTCGGGTTTACATCTGAACGCAACAATTCAACTTTTCTTTTCCATAAATCATAGAAGGTAGAATCTCTCAAAATAGTGAAAGGAGAACCAGAGTCCGCCATCACCTGTAAAGGAATGTCATCAATTATAGCAGAGCATAAAGGACCTTTAATGTCACTAACTTGACCATATCATCTAATGTGACAACAATATTACTAAAAGAGTTGGCACAATCATCAATATCATCAGATTCTACATAGTTAACTGTAGGTGTTTTCTTCAAATTTCTACAAACAACTTAAAAATGGCCCATCTTTTTGCAAATGACACAACGTCTGTTAATAGCAGGACACCCTTGAAAGTTCCCCAAATGGTTCTTTGATCCACATCTGTAACAAAAATTAGATTGTTTCTTCTGAACAAATTTTACATTTTTGTTTTTAACATTCACAGAACACACAGAACTGTCTTAGCATGAATCAGTAATATTAACTGAATTGACTCCACCTTTTGAAGCGTCAGCCATTACTTTACTTGTAATTGCAGAACGTTCAATGCTTAAAGAAAGGTCGATTACTTCATTCAGAGATGGATTTTTGCAACCAAGAATCCTCTCTTTAATCTTCCGTGAAGAACAGTTGAAAACGAACTGGTCCCTGATATAGTTATCGCAAAGAGGACCAAACTCACATGTGGTTGCCAAAAGTGCAGAAATGTATTCTTCGACTTTTTCACCCTCTCTGTGTTTCCTAGCATAAAAATTATGTCTTTCTAACATAATATTCGGCTCTTCAGCAAATTGTTTTTTTAAACGAGCCACTGCTTCAAGATATACATTCCAATGACGGTCACCACTTTGAGCAGAAGGAGGAATTGGAGGAATACTTTTAAAAATACGTTGAGCTGCTTGACCAAGACACCCAAAAAGGATTGCAAATTTGCGTTCAGAGGAAAAATCCATAGCATCTATAGCAATAAGATGGTTTTAAAACAAAGCAAACCATTCTTTCCAAATTATTTCAGGGCTCCCAGGTTTACTCAAAAAAGGAGGGGGTTGAGTAATTTGCTATAAATGTAAATTAGCCATAGTAAAATAAACAGTACAAAGTACCCTCTCTCAGCTAAAAGCACCCCCTTTAAATGTGGTAATAAACACCAATACAAACAGTAAAGAATATTGAGTGACCAAAACAATAAAAATAATTAGTATGTGAAAATAAACTTAAAGATGAAAGAACAAATCTTCCCAAAACGAGTGTGATACTGAATTAAGGAGAGCGTGCGCGTCGCTGAAGCAACGCGCAGATAGGCGCAATAAATAAATTCTCATTTGCAGTGTTAACGAGCTGGAATTATAAAAATTGAATGAGGAAAAGCATGCGCGTCGCTGTAGTAACGCGCTGATAGTTACCATAAATGAATTCCCAAAGCACGTGCGTCGCTGTGGAAATGCGCTGAAATAAGGAAATCCATAAAGCGTGCGTGTCGCTGAGATGCCGCACCGATGACAGATTCAATTCCAAAATTTAGTAGGTATTGAAATGAGAAAGCGTGTGTGTCGCTGTAACAACGCACTGATGTCCATCAAATTGACATCTCAAATGCTTGTGACGCCCACAAAACGTCCGTGAAGAACAGGGACCAATAGTAATTGGATATCCAACGGGCAAATTACAGCTGAGTCACAGGCAGAAAGCAGATTAGTAGACGATCTCAGCCTTAGTCTTTTCTGGCCAATCCTCACGCTTGTGAGATAAAGCAGTCTTTTATGGCCAATCCTCACGCTTGTGAGATAAAGCAGTCTTTTATGGCCAATCCTCACGCTTGTGAGATAAAGTTTTAAGCCAATCGCGCATATTGAAGAAAGATATTCGACATACCTTGTTCCTCGATGAAAACCGCTGAAAGTCTCACCGGAATATTTCACGGAGTGAAACCTGGTCAGGTACGTCTTTAATTACACATCAAGGATTTGATGAAAAATTCTTGCGTGGGTATGGGTGAAGTTTAATCCCGGTCGTCGCCAAATGTTACGTTGAAGAATCCACAGGTAAACGTAGAGAAGTTGAAGTTAGGTTTATTTCCATATAATAGTAAACTCCACCCGATGCGCGATGCTTCCATCCAGATGATTCAGAAAAGGGGGTGGTGATGAACAGTGTCTGAATTAAGCAGACCACTCTTACCCAGTCCAAAGATCAGGGCTTGATCCATCACCGTTTTTTAGCTCACTGCACCATCCCAGCTCAGAACCTGGCTACATGCAAATTAGTCTGTTCCTGTCCCAGTGCATGATGGGAACAGGGCAAGCCAAACTACCAAGCCAATTCTTATACTGGGAAGGAAACCAGCTTCCGGGGACCGGTTTCTGGCATTTCAGCCGTCGTCGGCCCGGCTTGCTTGAATCCTGATGGTGCAATGAGCAAGGGACTCACATCTGAGTATACCCTTCCACGCTTATGGTGGACAAAATGATTCAGAAAAGGGGGTGGTGAGGAACAGAGTGTCTGAATTAAGCAGACCACTCTTACCCAGTCCAAAGATCAGGGCTTGATCCATCACTGTTTTTTAGCTCACTGCACCATCCCAGCTCAGAACCTGGCTACATGCAAATTAGTCTGTTCCTGTCCCAGTGCATGATGGGAACAGGGCAAACCAAACTACCAAGCAAATTCTTATACTGGGAAGGAAACAAGCTTCCGGGGACCGGTTTCTGGCATTTCAGCCGTCGTCGGCCCGGCTTGCTTGAATCCTGATGGTGCACTGAGCAAGGGACTCACATCTGAGTATACCCTTCCACGCTTATGGTGGACAAAATGATTCAGAAAAGGGGGTGGTGATGAACAGAGTGTCTGAATTAGGCAGACCACTCTTACCCAGTCCAAAGATCAGGGCTTGATCCATCACCGTTTTTTAGCTCACTGCACCATCCCAGCTCAGAACCAGGCTACATGCAAATTAGTCTGTTCCTGTCCCAGTGCATGATGGGAACAGGGCAAGCCAAACTACCAAGCCAATTCTTATACTGGGAAGGAAACAAGCTTCTGGGGACCGGTTTCTGGCATTTCAGCCGTCGTCGGCCCGGCTTGCTTGAATCCTGATGGTGCAATGAGCAAGGGACTCACATCTGAGTATACCCTTCCACGCTTATGGTGGACAAAATGATTCAGAAAAGGGGGTGGTGATGAACAGAGTGTCTGAATTAAGCACACCACTCTTACCCAGTCCAAAGATCAGGGCTTGATCCATTACCGTTTTTTAGCTCACTGCACCATCCCAGCTCAGAACCTGGCTACATGCAAATTAGTCTGTTCCTGTCCCAGTGCATGATGGGAACAGGGCAAACCAAACTACCAAGCCAATTCTTATACTGGGAAGGAAACAAGCTTCCGGGGACCGGTTTCTGGCATTTCAGCCGTCGTCGGCCCGGCTTGCTTGAATCCTGATGGTGCAATGAGCAAGGGACTCACATCTGAGTATACCCTTCCACGCTTATGGTGGACAAAATGATTCAGAAAAGGGGGTGGTGATGAACAGAGTGTCTGAATTAAGCAGACCACTCTTACCCAGTCCAAAGATCAGGGCTTGATCCATCACCGTTTTTAGCTCACTGCACCATCCCAGCTCAGAACCTGGCTACATGCAAATTAGTCTGTTCCTGTCCCAGTGCATGATGGGAACAGGGCAAACCAAACTACCAAACCAATTCTTATACTGGGAAGGAAACAAGCTTCCGGGGACCGGTTTCTGGCATTTCAGCTGTCGTCGGCCCGGCTTGCTTGAATCCTGATGGTGCAATGAGCAAGGGACTCACATCTGAGTATACCCTTCCACGCTTATGGTGGACAAAATGATTCAGAAAAGGGGGTGGTGATGAACAGAGGCAAACCTCAATGGTGACTGACCACACGTTGAAGGCAACCACCGAGCGGACACATCGTGTGTGGATGCATAATCAAATAATAATACAATGCATGCGACCACATCGCGCGTGGATGCATAATCAAAAGATAACGTGTTGAATGCGTGCACATCGCGCGACGAGCACGAGTAATTAAGCAACCACTACACAGGTTGTGGTCCGGCTATATAAAAATGGGAAAAACGAAAAAAATATTACCTCAATCACAGCGTGAGCAGCTGATGGACACTAATTGGGTACATCGATGTGTACTTGGTCCATGCTCCACACAAGGAAATTAATTGAGACAGGAAGTGACGCCTCTCACACGCTGTCGAATTAGAATCAGCAAAGAAGAGTATTATGATCCTAACAAATGGTAAGTAATGGGTGGGCTAAAAGGCTCTTTTTAGAATTTTTTCTTTTTAGATTCAATAGATTGTCTCCATAGCGACAGTGCATGTGCGCTGCCTGCAGGTCCGATCTTAAAACTACGAAGATGGCTGGAGTCACCTGGAAACTCTCAGGACGTCTTTCAGTAACCAAGGGTATATTGTGCCACGGAGTACACATCTCGGTACTGCTAGAAGCACATTGGTACAAGGAAAACATGGATACTGGTGTCCAGGTCACCTTTCTTTACGAGCCACTTTACAAGACATGTTGCAGACATCTGCAGATAGAAACATTCGATAGGTGTGTGTGGTATATCTTTGCAGAGGTATTTTGTTCATACTTGGGATGTTAATCTTTTTAACCTTCTGTGATAGGAGTTCACTGGGGCTAAACAACAACTTACCACACTAGTCCATGTCCATTGCTCTTGCCAGCTGTAGCCTCCCAGCATTAAATGATTACTGGATGGTTCCACTCTTGGCAAAGTATGTCACTGAATAGTTAAGAGCCTCCTGTAAGTGTGTGTAATTGTATAGACTTAAGTTTGCCTTTTCTAGTTTTTTATTTTGCAAATGTTTTTTTTTTAAGTAAATCCACTACTGATGGGTTTTAAAGGCCTACAGCCTATATTACCAGTAAATCAGTTCTAAACTTTGTGCTGGGAGATGGATAAAATAATGAGTGATAGAGAGTTGAATTGTTTGCGAGTTGTTGCTCAAGTTTATTGCATATGTCTTTGACTGTGTTCTGCTTCACAAATGGTTAGGTGTATAATTCTATGTGTATGTTTGTGGTAAGCACACACCAATGTTTGTGTCAGATGCAGACAGTGTGATTACAGTTGGGTGTGGCATACAAATACAAACTTTATATGCTTTGTTTTGTTGTTTTTAATGAAGGGAAACTTCAAGAACCAGGTGGAGGAGATCCGTGGTACATTTGAGCTCCTGAAAAAGTTTCTGGACAAGGAAGAGCAACAACTTCTGAGTAAACTGGAAAACGAGCATAAAGAAAATATGAAGAACATTCAAGAGAAGCTGCGTGAACTGGAGAAGCAGCAATCCACCCACCGAGACCTGATCACAGAGATAGAGGGGAAGTGTCGGCAGCAGGATGTGGAGCTACTGAAGGTGAGAGTTAAACATCTAAGGAAGTAGAAGAGGAGAGCTCTGTTGATAGAGAAGTGTCAGCAGAATGATCTAAGCCACTGAAGGTGAGAGTTAAATATCTATAGAACTAGAGGGACCTACTGAAATATTTTATTTAAACTTAATTTTTGCTTTTGTGCACCACTCAGTATTGCTTGAGATTCACACAAAATTGTATTGGGAGGGGAAGAGTTACTTAAATTAAAGAGAATGCCATTCACTACCCAGGAGCCTGTTTTTAGCAGTAGTGGACGAGTAGAGTGAAGTTATTCAACCGCAGGGATGAAAACCAATACCTGAAATCCTCTTTTGGGTGAAGAGGTAGGAGAGTTCCATAGAGAAGAGGTGAGACGTCACCTGAAGCTCATTTGAGTTTGTCTGCTGTGCATCGCACTAAATAACGTAATTTACTGCATCAGTGTCCTTTTTCCTTATTTACATCAACTTATCAATGCATTTATTCAATAGCTATCATTGTATTACTTTTTTAAACTTCAATTTACCAGCACCATTCTGAAACGTTTACTGTTTTTATACTTCATGACTTAATTTTACTGGAGTAATAAATATGTCAGCAGTAGAGCGCATAGATTATCTTGTTCAGCTAAAAGAGAACCATCATCTATACAACCTGATCCATGGTTTTGTTTCACATTTTAAAAAGGGAAGTTGCTGATGTTTCCCTCCTTTAAAGAATCCTGCATGTTCATGCTAGAAACACTTACTAGCAACCAGAGCTAGCCGGAAGGTCGCTTTGAGCTGCTGTCTGTGAGCTAGCCCTTACTATGCAACCAGTGTCAGTCGCGAGCTTGCTGTAAGCTGCGGTCTCTATGGCTGTCTTCAGTGTGGCTGCATCGCATGTCCGGGTCGAAACGTCAATGGTTGTTTTTCCATTCATGCTCCATCCATTATTGTTGGTGACCTAAACATTCATTTTAACGATACAACATGCCCAATTAGCACTAACTTACTGTCTGACCTAGCGGCCATGAATATTACCCTACACAACTCAGACCCTACCCACAAGGCGGGCAATCTGCTCGACCCTATTCTATCTAATTTGGATGCAGTATCCTGTAAGCTCCCCTTACCTGTCCCGTGGTCTGACCACTTTGTGCTAGAATTTTCCATTTCATTTGCGCACTCCCTTAATGACCTAGCTATCGCCCCTAAACCTAGAATGACCCGCAACTGGAAGAAATTAGATTCCAACAAATTCAACTCTGCTTTGTCTGATTCTATGCCCCTCACTGAGATCAGTAGCATTGATCAAGTAGACGTCATTCATCGCTGGCTTACATCTGCTGCAGACATTTGTCTCCCACTTCGTAAGCAGACATTTAATATACACCACCCTCCGGCCCCTTTGTTTAATGATCAGCTAAAAAAAGAAAAAAACAGCTGCAAACATCTTGAGCGAAAATGGCGCTCAGACTACGACCCACAAGCTAAACTTCACTATAAAGCTGCTCTAACTAAATACCATTCCCTCTGCAAAACTGCCAGAACTGAATATGTTAATTCATCCATCCTGAACGCTCAAAATCGTCCTAAAGCCTTGTTCAAGGTAGTGCAGGAAATCTCGGGTGCCACCAGTCAACCCAAGGCCCCTTGTTTAGATAAATCACAATGTGATTCCTTAGCAGACTTCTTTGTCTCCAAAATCGAGAGTATATATGCCGATTTTGGTCCATCTAATGTTCATCCAGTTTCTGAACCTACTGCTTCTATTGCCGCAGACTTCTCCCAGCTGGAAGGGGCGGAGATTAAGGTCTGGGACCCACTGACTCCTTCCATACTACTTAACTTAGTGAAAAGCATTAAATCTGGTTCCCCTCTTGATCCCTTCCCTCCTCAAATCTTGCTTACCCTTGTCCCACCCTCCCTAAAACTCATAGTGGATCTATTGAATACATCTCTTAGGGAGGCTAAGGTCCCTAACTCCTGGAAACATGCGATGGTTGTACCATTGCTCAAAAAGGCCAATGCCGATCCTAGTATTTCCGCCAACTTCCGACCAATTTCCCTGCTTCCAGTCTATTCCAAGATTATGGAAAAACATATACACAAGCAACTTACTAGCCATATTGAATCTCACAACATTTTACATCCCTCACAATCTGGTTTTCGTTCTGGTTTTTCCACAGAATCCACTTTGCTGGGAGTCTCTGAAACCATTCGCCATCTGGTAGACAGAGGGGAGACCGTGGCACTTATTCTATTAGATTTAAGTGCCGCATTTGATACGGTCTCCCATCCCATCTTGATTAACACTCTAAAAACATCTGGCATCACTCATTCTGCCATTGAATGGTTCATTAGTTTTTTGTCCGATCGGACATTTCAAGTCTTTTCGGCCACCTCAATGTCAAAAATTCATACATCTGCATATGGTGTCCCACAAGGCTCCATCCTAAGCCCCCTTCTTTTTAATTTATATGTTCGACCCTTAGCGGACATTGCAGAGCAGGCAGGGCTCTCTATATTTTCATATGCAGATGACACACAGATTATTTTTTCCCTCTCCACCAGTCATCTTTCCACTACATCATCCCTCTGTCATGGACTAAACAATATTGCCTCTTGGATGTACAATAATAAGTTCAAACTGAACGGAGGGAAAACGGAACTCCTCCTATTTGGCAACAATCCTGCCTTATGGGGACCCTCCCATTGGCCTGTTCAAATGGGCACTCCTCCCAACCCTTCGAAAACTGCTCGTAACCTGGGAATAATATTCGATGATCAGCTGTCCATGAGACAACATGCCGTGAAAGTCTCCTCCATTTGTACAACCATCCTCAAATGGTTGAGGAAAATCACCTGGATGCTTCCTCTTGAAACCCAGAAAACTGTAGTCCAGGCGTTAATAACATCTCACCTGGACCATGGCAATGTTCTCTTTCTGGGTGCGGGCAAAGAGGTCATTCGGAAATTACAAACGGTTCAGAACATGGCAGTCCGTCTCCTATGCAAACTACCTTATAAATCTTCCACTTCCTTGCACCGTCGTAGTCTTCACTGGCTAAACATTGACAATCGATGTAAATTCAAGGCTCTTTGTCTTGTACACAAAACTAACACTGGCAAAGCCCCCCAGTATTTGAAATCTCTTATTCATCCGTACCTTCCTTCACGCACTCTTCGTTCATCTAGCCAACATAAACTCCGGATCCCCAGGACGAAGAGAGCCAGAATGGGAGGTCGATCTTTTGCTTTTCTGGCCCCATCCCTGTGGAATTCTCTTCCTTTATCCATTCGGATGGAATCCAACTATCTAAAATTCAGAAGGGATGTCAAAACATGGCTTTTTGATCTTTAGTTCTGCTACTGTACACTCTCCTCATTGGTTTAGCGCCGGGAAACCTCCGGGTAGCTGTGCGCTCTATAAAATTAAATATAAATAAATAAATAAATAAATAAAATCAGCCCTGCTAGCGCATAAATTCACATAATTACATTTTCTAGCTGGTGCTATTGTTTATTTGAATTTGAACTTGGAGCTTGTCTTCAAAAGAGTTTTTATTGTAAATAGGTGTACAGTATTATGTCACTCTTGTGTTTAATACACACATTTCGTCACTTTGTCCCCACACTCACTATGTCACTTTAATCACGCTCACATGTGCCGCTTCACCAATCTAATTATCAGACAGTCTTCCCTAGTTTGTTGTGGTAATTTTTGACCTTTTCTGAATAATTTGATAATATAAAGTAAAATATGATCTTTTTGAATAATATACGTTGTTTCTGTTTCTGTGTGTGTCCCTTAGTTATGTTTACTCAAATATTTAATACCACAAAGAAATTGTTTGACCCGACAGAACCAATTGTTGTTCATAGTGCATAGGCCCAGGTTCTGAGGGATACTGGGTTACCCCGTTGTTTTGCATATTGACACTGGCAAAGAGACTCCCATTAAATGCTGTGCCCATGCGCCATCACTCTGAGACAGCTTGCATTCGTCAGCCTGTTTCTTCTCAGCAAACCTTATCAGCAATGTGCATTATTTTTAAAAGTAAGTGCTCTGCCTTAATATTTTGCTATCTACAATACCATCCGTCCTTCTTCAACAAGTCTGTTTCATCAAATAATTTGTTGGGATGGAAGTTCTCTGCCAGGCACTGGAAAGCAGCACTGCCTTGCTCTTAAATGTTTTTCAGAATTGCCCTGCACAGAAGTCCCAGTGAGTTCAGTGGTTCATGCAGTATTACTGAGTTATCTAATTCATTGACACAGCTCTGGGGTAGAGGTGGCCGTGTAATGATAGTGAGAAGGAAGGCTTTTCTATCTGTGCTACTCTCGGAGAACTGCCTTCTGCCATCCCTCTTGTAAAGTTATAGGCAGTCTTCCTAGCTCGATTCGTTTACCTCCATCATAGCTTTGATTTGTGGAAGATATTGTGTCCTGCTGCTATAGACCTATTGTGATAAACCATATCGACCATTGAAATGTTCAGTTGAAGTAAGTGGGGATCTGGGCCTATGTGGGTGTACTTGTTTTTGCTCTACACACTGATAAATAGAAATGCCTGGGACAGGGTAGAGTGAACTTATGGAAATAAGATGTTGAACCCGAAGGATACTGTGGGTAGAAACCGGCCATGTTTGGGTACTTCCATACGGCATTAGTCCACTAAAACAAATGGGCCAAAGCAAAACTGTTTGTAGTAGAGATAGGTTAAACCTTGCTGGGTTTGAGGGAACAGTGGATTTTGGGTATAATTCTGGATCAGAGCCACCCAGAACTTGAAGTGCTGGTGACAATGCAAGGGGAAATAGGAAAATTGGTAGAAGATTTTCAGAGATCAGAAGGAAATGACCACTAGTCCCCATCCCCTAAGGAGCCGTGGACCCAAAAGGCCACCAGCTCACAGCACCAGAGATACTCGGCAAGTCTGAGCAGTTGCATGGAGGAACTAGAAAGCTGAGTCATAAAGAGCACTCATTTTTTTGGGTGCTGCAGCCACAGCTCTCCCGAGATCTGGCACGAAAGAACAGAGAAGAAATGGAGAGCTGCCACCGCAGGACAAGCTCCCCTCTGCCATAGCAATCGCCAAACAAGCCCCAGAAGGCGGCAGAGGGAGAGTTGGAAACTATAACATTCAATAGCAACTGATGGACATTCAAAGTCCTGGTAGGAAGGGGAAGATTGAGTGTTACACCCAATCCATCCTCGAGCACATTTGTATAGACGTGGAGGCTGGATTTAACTCTTTCTTGAGTTGGACCAGTACTGGTCAGTGAAGGCTGGTGGCACAAGGGTGTCTGGTCACTGAAACGTTTGTTTCTTTGGGACTTTCAAACTGATCAGGATACCTTCTCGATGAAGAGACTTTCTTGAAATGTCATGATTTTTAATATAGACAGGGATCAGTTCAGGAACCTGTACGCATTGGAGAGTAGTGGTGATCACCTAGGTTTCAATAAGAAACTAGCATCTATATCTCCACAATCAACCAATAAAACATGGTCTTCTCTACATACAGACCCAGATTAACTTGTTGGCAATCTTGGATATGCTTCAGATTCTAGGTTTCTTGGTGAACTGCCATCATGTTGCAGTGTGGGGTTGTTCAAGGGGCACATACTCTACATTTCCCAATCATATATTTCTTGTGTGGGGAAAAACATGTTGAGAAATGTGTTTTATTTTGAGCGTAGACCCTAGGAGTAATTTGTCACGATGACGTCCACACAATACGTACCCACCATCTTCAGATTCATTTCATTTCAAAAATCTTTATTCGAATTCTTGAAATTTCATAAAAGCACATATATAATATATAATAATACAATTCATAAAAATCCATGACAACAATAATAATAATAATATTCGTAATCAAACACTGGTAAGTCGAATTTAAGCATTTTCCATCATCTTTCGAGCATAAACTGCAATTTTTAAGAAAGTTCAGGTACGACAAATTATCTCCTCATTATCCAGTGAAAGCAGCAACTGGTAGGATTCATCCAGGGTGATTGATCTATGTTTTTTTTTTTTTAAAAAGGGGCTTTAAAGCCATTTAGCATATTTCAAATAATAATTACATGAAAAGAAAAAATGTAAGTCATTTTGGTCGCTTAGCCCATTACAGGGACAGCTTATTTTATTCGAACTTAGGTGGTGCCCCAAGGGAAAGTTTAACAGATCCAGCCCTTAATCAGAATAAAAGGCTTCTTTCCGAATGTGTCATCGGTAAAATTAAGTACAATGGTAGGGGATGTCTGTATAGTCCCATATCCATGTACTTTACAACTGTGGGTTTTCCTGATTGTGTCCTAATTCTACCTGTTGTATAAAGTGCAAAAAAGTGCTTCCTTCAATTCAGTTTTGTACACCATATTAGCATTACTGGGATTGATGAAGCTGTTATCTTTCCCTATCTTACACAAGCTTTTGTGGACAGACGACAACCATGGGATCTCCATCCCCCTTTCACAACTCAAACAGTCAGATATAATTTCTTGGGTCAAAGTGGCCGAGTGTATGTGTATGTAAATGTATAGGCATTTATATAGCGCACTACTTACCCGGAGGGTCCCAAGGCGCTTCGACCGCTGCGAAACCCTTCCTGGCTTCCCTGAGAGATGGTCCCTTAATGGGTATCTCCAGGGTGAGACCAGGCATCACCGGCGGTCTGGTGGGGCCGTTAGTGAAGATGAGGCAAGCTAATGCCCAGAGTTGCCGAGTGTGATCGCTGATCAGAGTGGGCACCGAGGCAAGAGAATTATCGAGTCCGCTGACCCTGGTCCAGAAACCTGCCGCGCCGGGAATCGAACCCTGGTCCCGGGCCGTCCTCTGCTCTCGGGTCTGCCGCCTCTAACCAGTGAGTCACACTACTTCACAACCGAGTTGTTCCTCCATACCGAGTGCCAAAATAGCACTGGTCGGGCTTTAATAAAATCCGAAACAAAGGGTAAGTTTAATTCGCTGTGCACGATATAGTTAGTTGTAGAAATAGGTGTGCCTAACAGCTTCCTGCAGAACCGGTTTTCTTCCCACTGTATGTGACAGTTATCTCCGGTGCCCCATACTTCTGCCCCGTAGGTAACTACGGGTACGCATTGTAGTTTAAAAATTTTGACAATTACTTTAGTGGCGCCTGATCTTTTAGATCGGTCTGTAGTTTACGGGGTCAGACCTATCTCCCTTCTTGTATATAGGAACAATTATACTAGTTCCCCAGGTTTCAGGCATCGTTGCTTGGGGCAAGCTATTAAAAACGTTCACAAGCATTGGGGCCCAGAGGTCAGGTTTCCATTTAATGAGATCTATAGGCAACCCGTCAGGTCCGGGTGCCTTATTGCCGAGACTCTGGGCAATTGCCTCTTCCACTTCCACATCCTCTTCCACTTCCCCCAGGGTTATCTGTATGTTACTAAACTGGCCTGGAGCTTCGAAAATTGGGCTATTTAATGGTAGGGCGTAGATTTTTACAAAATCTAGTTCCCAAACGCTACTAGCGATGGTGCAACTTATTGGTGTTAGTTCTTGGCCCATGATCCGTAGTTCTTTTACCGCGGGCCAGAATAGGTTGCTGCATTTCCCTCCTGCAGTTTCAGCTAGTGTTTCCCAGCGGTCTAGTGCTAATTTGTAGGCTTTCCTAGCCACACTGACATTTGACCTAATTCTGGGGGTCTCTGTAAGGGCCTTGCGCAAATTTCTTTTTGCTACAGAGCAGTTGTGGTCAAACCACTTTGGATCCTTTTGGCCCAAAAGTGCTGGTACTGACAAAAGGGTTCTGACCATAGAACATATTTTAGCAAAATGTGTAATGACATCGTGGCCTCTAGTTGCTATATTTGAGCATATATTAATTGATATCTGCTCCTCTTTTAATAGGGACTTAATAGTCTCGTCTTTATCTATGCCCCTCCATTTCAGCGTCAAACTATCCGTGGTTACACTTATGTCCCTCGCCCCCTGCATAATAACATAGACGAATCGTTGGGCTAATCTTAGAGTGATTGTCACTGGATTGTGGTCCCCAAAATCTGTTGCCACAGTTTCTGTTGCTAGTATGCGGTCCGCCATAGCAGGGGAGACAAAGATAAAGTCAATAGTAGACGTACCTATTCTTCCTCTATGCGTGGGAGCCTGCTGAAGTGTAGGTTGTTGGCCAAGGTCCATTGCATTGCTCATAATATGTTCGGTTAGCAGGGCTCTCAATTCAAATCCCCTCCGCTTAGCTGGGTCCCCTGTCTTATTCCCATATCCCGTGTGTCCTTTGGGAGTTTTGCATTGAAGTCTCCACCCAGTATGATTTCCAGACTTTCACCATTACCTCGGCTAACCTCTAGATTAGAGATAAGTTTAAAACGTGCTACAAAGTTTTTATTTGGAACAGTAATGAAATCATTATTATAAAAATGTATTAGGAGAAAGGGGACTTGGCGCTTATATTCAATAACTTGTATGTTGGTATTATTGGTATTTATATTCCTATAGCTCACCCCAGCCAGTATACTGAACCCCACAAACAAGCCTCCTACTGCTCGACCAAAGTGGGATTTGCGGGCCGCTAAATTAAAACAATGGAACCCATCAATATGTAAGTCATGTGATGCCCATGTTTCTTGGAACATTACTATGTCATACATAGAAATTAAGTGTACCCAGTCTTTATCCACTAGTCTGGGTTCAAGACCAGCAACGTTCCAACTGAGTATTTTGAGGTTGTGGTCATTATTCTGCTTAATTGCTATGCTTTATTAGGGACAGAAGTTGGTACAGTTAATTCATTTAATGGGCTTTTTTGATTATGTGTCTCCTTACCTATCACCAATTGCCCCGGGTAGTTCTTAGCTTCCTTCCTATCCCGCAAGGGGTTTGAAACAGTCAATTCAGATCTGTCCTCTGGAGTAGTTATTACTATTACTAGGGGCGGGTTATCATCACCTTTTCCCATAATTGCTACATCACTACATGAATCAGGGGAATTCCAGGTGGCTGAAGTGGGAGTTTCCTCACACCGTCAGTCCACTCCCTCGAGACCTTCATGTGCATAGAGAGCCTCAAAACGGTTGTAAATAGGGATGTTGAACTGGCTGGTATAAGGGTCCCTGTACCACCGTCCCTGTACGTGTTGTAAGTACATATTGCGTTGAGCCATGGGTGGTGGGGGATAGAAATAACCCAGGTCTACTGTTTGTATCCTGCTCTCAAGGTTTCCTGCTCTCCAACCACTAATATGATTTACCACTCGCCTATCTTTAAAATTTACTACAACACAGTCTCCATCTTGATCTTTTTTCCTCTGCCCTATCCAATGTAATCTGCGAACATGTAGGATTCGACCGTCAACAAATGGTGGAATCGACCTGTACCTATTCAGCCAGTAACTGACTTTATTTTTCAGTTCAAGGTAGTTTTCTGATTTTGCATCTCCTAAGACTGGTACCCCTATTAAAACCACAGTAAATGGGAATGATTCGGGTGGCAGATTGATACTCGTGTGTTTATTCATTGGTCTTGCCCTATCAGGATGGTCAAGTTGTGTCAGCTGGTTCTTACCCAAGGCCTTATCTGCTCTTTTGTCTCCAACCTTCCCATTAGTGTTGCCAGTTTCTTTTTCCCTAATCTGGGGGGCAATAGGTGTCTCCATTCCCTCTGCCCCTGGAGTTACTGGGGGATTGTTAATGCATGTGTGTGCCCAGTAGTGGGTATTACGGGCAATTGCATGTGTTCAGCTGATTTACGTACGCCAGGTATGGCTGCTAGGCTATTCATATTTTTAGGCGGGTGTATATGATTCGTGGTGTTTTGAGTCTGTGTCGGTTTTGCATACATCAACAACAGCTCGTTATCCATCCGCAAGACTTCTTCTGTTTTTTCCAGTTTCTCCCCTATCCCCTTTACCCTTTCATACAGAGGTAACATAAGCAACCTCATCAAATGTTCCATCTTTGAAATAAGCCCCTCTCCACCGTTTGAATTATCCATAGCCTGACTTGCCTGTTCTACCGAAATGATATCAGGACTTATAGTTTTCTTAGTGATTGTTAGCATTGCGTGGTCTATGGAAGTTATAGTCTGTACTGCTCTGCTAGTACTCCTAGATGTTTTAATCTTATTTACTCCCTTTCCGAATGTAATTTTTGCCTTATCGACCCTTGATTTCCTATGTCCTTTGAGATTGTTAGAAGGGGCTTCATTGCATATATTGGTTTTCCCACCGTGATTGGATGCATTTTTGGATTTGGATCTAGTCCTAGGGAGTGGGGTGTTATTACTGACTACGCTATTTGAGTCACTAGACTCAGCTAGTTCTTTAGCAGAGCCACTACTTTGTAACAGTTCTAGGTTTGGCGTAGAGGTAAGTAAGCCATCGTTGTTAATTGCCAGATTCTTTCCCCCTATTGATGGTCTAACTTGGTGTGGTGTGCAAGATTTTGCTATGAGTCCCATAGACGAGCGCCTATTAAATAGTAGTTCCGTTGACAGGCGTTTCTCTTTTAGAGCTATTTCTTTTTCGAGTACACTAGCAGCTCTAATGATGAAATTGTCAGTGTTCCCGTAATGCTGCCACCAACCCCACCTCCTCGCACTGTATCCTTCCTTGTGCACATGGCCTCCAGACTCAAGCAAATATGTTAACAATATCATAAGTGGTACATACACCCAAGGATGTTAATGATGTGGCCCAGCCCAGCCTCGAACAGTCACGAATGGTCACAAATGGTCCCGCCCTTGTCCCGAGCTTCGCCCGGCTCGTCCCGCGAAGCGGGTGACAGCCCTGTTTAAATGCACCTCCTGGCGCTGGCGCTGCGTGGATAGAGCGTGCCGCCGCTAAGGCAGCCGGGAATTGGAGTCCCGGGGTGGTGGCACAGCTTTGACACCAGATGACTCCTGGCAGTGGCGGCGTTCCCCCAAGTAAGAGTATGGCACAGGTAGGTCTCCAAATTCGTTAGCTTGCTCCCCCTCTCCGCCGGTGACAGCCCTGTTTAAATGTGCCTCCTGGCACTGGCGCTGCGTGGATAGAGCGTGCTGCCGCTAAGGCAGCCGGGAATTGGAATCCCGGGGCGGCGGCGCGGCTATGACACCAGATGACTCCTGGCAGTGGCGGCGTTCCCACCCCGACTAAGGTTATGGCACTGGTAGGTCTCCAAATTCGTTAGCTTGCTCCCCCACTCCGCCGGTGACAACCCTGTTTTAATGCGCCTCCTGGCGCTGGCGCTTCGTGGATAGAGCGCGCCGCCGCTAAGGCAGCCAGGAATTGGAGTCCCAGGGCGGCGGCGCGGCTTTGACACCAGATGACTCCTGGCAGTGGCGGCGTTCCCCCCGAGTAAGGGTATGGCACAGGTAGGTCTCCAAATTCGTTAGCTTGCTCCCCCACTCCACCGGTGACAGCCCTGTTTAAATGCGCCTCCTGGCGCTGGCGCTTCGTGGATAGAGCGCGCCGCATCTAAGGCAGCCGGGAATTGGAGTCCAGGGGCGGCGGCGCGGCTTTGACACCAGATGACTCCTGGCAGTGGCGGCGTTCCCCCGAGTAAGGGTATGGCACAGGTAGATCTCCAAATTCGTTAGCTTGCTCCCCCCTTCAGATTCTTTTTTCCACCATTGAGTTCAGAAGCCGGCATCAAGGGAACTGAAAAGCAGCTTCAACGCTTTATTAATAAACACTTGACATCAAAAGCACTTCAAAATCTGAAGAATTTTATTTACCAAAGTTCTAGAGAGGATTGTGACCATGGGACAGATTTTATGGAATAACTGTTTTTTTCTGTCTTCAGGTTTTTTCCACACCTTTTTGTTTTGTACAGAAATCCTTTTAGATTCTGCCCTTTGTGTTATCACCAACGCCTGTTGGTAAATAAGCTCACTGTGTGAAATTATTTGAGCAAAGAATTTAGCAGAAACATTTTACTAATCACACCATGGTAGCGAAATCCAGTCCAACTTCATGATTACAGCTCCAAGAATGATGGCTTCACTTTGGCTATACTGAAGTACAGAGGATTCATCTTCCAAATCAGAGAATGAACAATTTGAGTGGCTACTCAATATCTCTCTTGCACCTTCAATCCAGAAAATGGCCTTGTTGCAGCTTAAAAAAAGTAAAGAAAGATATGTTTGCAATGCCTCCCAGTAAGAGAATTTTCTATAGGTAATCTCAGCAAAACACATTTTGTCTCCATCATCCTATTGTGTCTTTACCTCACTATTTGCAGTTGGAGCTGACTATGTATGAGTGAATAAATAAGTGACTTAATGTACTAAGTGGCCTGTGTACATTTCTGGCTCCGCTCAGCCTTTCCTCATTCTGAGGCTGGTACTATGAGCACCATTAAACTGGGTAACAAAAACCATCTTTTGTCCATATCAAGATACAACTCTAGCTGTGAGTACGCCCTTCAAAAGTAGAGTTGTGTTATGTTATCTTCTGTTCTTTAAAGAGAGATGGCAAATTTCTCACCTGGATACTGCTGCCCGTACTCTTAATCCTATACTTCCTCAGTTTTACAGTGATTCATCTTCCACACAAATATGTAAATATTAAAATAGATATGAGAGACTTTATAAGACTGCTGGATGACACATACAGATGTGAAATATAGCAAGGGACATAAAGTGGGACCTTCAATTGGAATTTAAATGTTTTATAGATCTATATATTGCATGCATATAGAGATACCCATCTCACATTTTATGAAAGGATGGTCTCTTTCCTATGTGACTGCCTTAAAAAGGTTAAAGAGATTGGACCTGCTTTTTAGGTCTCGCCTGAGCCAGTGTGCATGCACCACTCTGCGAGGCTTTTTGTAAGGGCTTCCAACTGGGACTACATGCTGGTGCATGTGTTTTATTTTTTTGGTTCCCAGGCTATTGGCCTTTGCGTGCGTCTTTCTAAGAAAGACAGCAGACAGACACCTGCTTCATGTGTGCGTGATGTGCTAGCGCCGGGACACTCTTTTGAGTAGCTGCGCGCTCTATAAATATGTCATAAGATAACATAACATAACATAACAATTGGCCAAAGACGGGTGCATGTCCCGCCTTCTCTCTCCCCTGGCCAAGGGAGCTCTGGCGCGAGCATCAGCCCCGCACTGTGCCTGCAGCATTCCTGGCGCCATCTGTTTCCAATTATGAACACACTGTCGCTCTTTGATGTGGCTGCAATCTGCACTTGTTTTAAGTGAGCTAACACAGTGACTCACTCTTTTTGACCCGATGCCCCTCATATAGTGACAGAACAGTTCTGCTGCGCTCAATAACTCCCCCAGCCCAGGCATCTTAAAAAAACAACAGTTGCTTACAGGGCGACTGACTCATTACGGCACATTTCGGATTAGGACAGTCTCTGACTCATAAAAGGGATAAAACAAAAAGGTCACGGGTCAGCATCACATAAAGCAATTAACAAAGGCATTTCGAGTGAGATACAGGCCAGTCCCCACATCGGGCATACACCCCAGAATTCCCCACTCAGTTGTCCTCCTCCCCCTCCCCCCAGACCTCCTCTCGGACGATGAAAATAACTCGGCACTAGTCCCCTACGAGTCACTATGTGACGAGTGACCCTCTGTGCTCAGACCCCCCACACGCAGAACCTGCTGAGCCAGCAAGTCATCCTGCAACTTCTCATCCTTTCGAGAGAGCTGCATATTTGTTTCCTCAGCAAGTGTCCATTCCCTCACATCTCTAAGCCACACATCCACCTCAGGGGCCCTTTGTCCCATCCACGTAATGGCAACCCTCCGCCTTGCCAGGACCAACATTAATTGTAACAATTTTAATGGGAGCTTCTGCCTCTTTGGCCTGGGTATCAGCCCTAACATACAGTGCAAGGGGGAGAGCGCAATACGGAGACCGGTAGTGGTCCGAATACGGACCACCACGTCCGCCCAGAAATTTGCAACCAGCGGGCACTTCCACGCCAGATGTTGGCTCCCCTCTCGCCACACCTGGGGCAATTGTCTCTATTATTGTCGGAAAAGCGACTAAGGGTGAGCGGGGTGAGGTACCTGCAGTGTAAAAAGTTATGATAAGCTTAAAGCGGGCATTGCAAGGCACCCAGCACGTTAACACCCCGACGCGCCTGCGCTGTCCATGATCCAGAGGGATTCCCAAGTTCGCCTCCCAAGCCGCCCAGGAGGGCGGCACCAGGGGAACCGAGTCGCGCTTCATCGCAGCGTAGAGCAAGGCAATCAGCCTCCGGCCTCTGCCACAGGACAACAAAATATGTAAAGTGTGGGTCATCGGGGGAATCTCCGGGCACTGTGGCCAGACCGAACGGAGCACGGAGCGCAGGCCCTGGTAGTGCAAATAATGGCGCTCAATAACTTTATCTTCAGATGGATGAGTAGCTTGGTGCAGAGCTAAGTGTGCAAGAGAGCAGGGAGGTAGAGCTTGGTGTGGCTTCGTAGGAGTTGGTTAAATCTGCCACACCTTACCCACAGGTTTGCTGGTGCTGGTCCAGAAGCATCTCTCGACGCGGCCCCCCCCCCACTCTCCCGGAGACCCTCGGCCAGCACCGAACCCCAGGGCTGCACACCACGTCTGGATGTGGCGCGACTAAAGCTGTGGGCAGAAACAGGAGCAGTCAAAGCAGTTTAGTCCCACACAGCAATTGGCGCCAACACCGATGGGCACCCACGTGCCCTTTTCAAACCAGCCATCAGCGTGGGCTTTCTATTTTGGTGTGTGGCGCCCAATCGAATCGTAACATTTTAATACACGTTAATAGAATACATGAATAATAATGATTTCCCCTTGAAAGCAAAACAAGCCAGCGTGAAAACATGAACGAATTTAGCAAATAAGTATTATTATTTTCATGTTCGTGGCACTCATTCAGTGACCTATTTCCAGTTAAGTTCTTTGTTGTATACTGCTCAAGTAGGCAAATGCACCATGGCTCTGCTGTTTTTAAGGGAAACTAAATAAAACCGTTGCAGCAGAAACCCAAATAAATTAAATGTTAAATATACATGGGTTCACCACAAAAGCTCCAATATATTGTCCTTGCCCTCTAGGGAACTTTCAAATTTTTTAAACACTGTGAATATATGAAGTTTTGATTAGCAGGGGTTCCTCATCCCAAAAACGAGACCACGTTTCCTCGCAGTAATGAATATTCGTGGTTAAACAGTTTCTGACAAACAGAAATGCACCTCTGGATTGTTTTTGGCAACTGTATTACTGGCACAATACGGGCAAAATACTTTGATGAATATTCCAGCGCAAAACTCGTAAAATAGCTTCCGGTGGCATCAAAGAGTGATGGGCTTGTCGACATCTAACAGCAAACCGAAACTCCCCAGGTAAACACCCAAGTGAAAGCTGTAGAAACCGATGGAAAAAAAACACATTGGATACCAGGATACTGATGTAACTATAATCAAAGTAGGAATTCACCAGTGTGTTTCACGCCCGGAAGAAAGCAATCTCCTGCGTGCAGAGCACCTGCAAAACTACAGTCAAGCTCTCCAAAGCTTCAGTGACAGCCTCTCCCATAATGTTTTTATCTGCTCCCTCCCCTTGTACCTTCACAGGAGCACGTGTACTTTCAGTGCGGCACACTTGGGGCAGACGGTCCTCCTGTATACAACAGCACAAAATCCTCAGGCCCGTATTATAGCGCTAGATTCTCTTGGACTCTACAAGTGGATCCCGACCGAAACAAGGAAAACGGTGAGACAGGCCCTCGTCAGCAGCAGGCTAGACTACGTCAACGCACGCTATGCAGGAATCCCAGCCAAACACCTGCGACGACTACAACGCATCCAAAACGGCTCCGCCCGACTGACCTTCAACGCGCCCCGCCGCAGCCACACCACCCCCCTCCTGAGAGACCTGCACTGGCTCCCCGTTGGCTAGAGAATCAGCTTCAAGCTCCTCACCCACGAGCACAAGGCACTCCACAACGCCAGACCAGCCTATCTCAACAGCAGACTCAGCTTCTACACCCCCACCCGCCAGCTCCGCTCCGCCAGCCTCGCCCTCGCCGTTGTCCCCCGCATCCAACGAAAGACCTCCAACGGCAGATCCTTCTCCTACCTCGCCGCCAAGACCTAGAACACCCTCCCGATCCACCTACGGCAGACCCAAGACCTACTCACCTTCAGAAGACTCCTGAAGACCTGGCTCTTCGAGCAGTAGCGGCACCCCCCTCCCCTCAGTGCCTTGAGACCCTCACGGGTGAGTAGCCCGCTTTACAAGTTCTTTGATTGATTGATTGATTGGACTCTCGGTGGCAGCTGAGATTATGCAGTGACAGGACGGGAAGAGACCACAGGTCAGAATCACAATTATCTGTTTCCTTTTCCTGGAGTAACTGAGACTTGGAGAAACTGCGAGCAAAAATTACTCTCAGAAAAACCCATTGACCGGTTCACATGTCTAAACAGCACTAGGCGCTACTCGTGTCCAAAAAGCACTCGGCGCTACAGTGCCTCTTAACGATGATTTTCCATTGAAAGCTTTGCTGTGTCTTCACTCTGAGTTTATAAATTGTAGCTTTGTAATGTGCGCTCACTGATGTAATAAACCATACTCTCCTTAACATTAGCACGTTTCTAACGTTTTAACCATTTAATAAAAGGTAGTACGCCCCCAGTGTAATGTAAAAAAAAATGCTTCTCCCCACTGGGCGTTTTATGAATGCGTTAATGAGCTCAGAATGTGTGTGGTCGCTGCGGATGTCGGTGTTATCATTTTATCTTTTTTTTATTCTGACCCCCTTGAATGATTTATCTGACTATTTTTTAAGCTGTGCACAGTGTGCAATATTCATTGTTGTGATGGGCTCTGTGCCACCAGTTAAGCACACTATCTGTCAGCATTCACAAAGTGACGCTTGTCCTGACCGGATCAGGTTTAACCTGGTGTTTTAAGTTGAATTGTAAAATGCAAACTCTATAATTCCTTTCTGATTCGACTTCACCATCTGAGGTTCTTGACGCTGACGAGGAGGGATGTATTTGATGAATGCGGCTCTCCTCACATCTCCTCACTCACACAAAGCTCATTTGTGCCCACTCTCTGCCAAGGGCCTCTGTCCCTCCTGTGTGTTCTGGGCAGAGCCTGTCACTTCCCTTCCTCAATTGTGTCCCTCGTCCCACGCACCTCCCTCAGAGATTGCGCTGTTTTCTAGAGTCCCCCAAAGTTGGCTTTTTTGAGTGAGTGTGTGTCTGTGTGTGTGTATGTGTGTTGGGGGTGGGGGGTGGGGAGGGCTTGTGTGATTTAAACCAGCTTTAAAAGTTATGATCCCCTTCCCCAGCCGTCTGGAAGGAATAGTGCACCCTAACACACACACACACACACACTGGATAATGTGCTGCTCATTGAGTAACAATAGATGTAGCACCAAGGTTAATCTGCTGTATGGCTAAACACTTATATAGACCTAAAGGAGAGGCCTATTGGCTATGCCAATGCTTGTTAATCTTGGGGCAGTGGAGATGGACATTGTGGGTATATTCTCGGTGGCCCAGTAGAGGCATTTTGATCAGGAGGATACTTTATTTGAATCTTGAGTTTGCAGACATTTTGTAAACGTTGTCCTCCATCTCTTTTATGAAACAATGATCACAACAATTGTGTTCTTCCAGAGTGTAATCGATGTTCATGATTACAGCATTATTTCTTAAAAATTGTATCTGTTTCTTTTTTTAGTTTCAAACTATTTTATTGAGAAACTTTCAGATACATTCATACAAAGCTTTCCAAAATATTATATCAAAACGTCTCCATTTTACTTTTTAACTTGCAAATAACAAACTGCATGTTATCCTTGTCACCCTCCCTTGCACACACAAGGACATGTTTTTTTATTTGCTGGTGCTTTTTTTATTCCCACCCTCCCTCTCCTCGTGAAGGGCAGTCCCATCATTGTTTACAGGTTATGGTAATAGTTCAGTTCCGGAACTCCGAGCCTGTGGGGTCTTGTTAGGCCTGACTCAATCCCCAGAAGATTGTACACCACGGGTTGTCAGATCTTACTTAATATTTCGTGCAGATACGGAGGTTGACGTCACACGATACCTCCTCATTTTCCTGCTGCTGGCCCTGGTGGTGGCAAAAAGAGACATTGCGAAAATGTGGGGGGCGCCTGGGAAGCCCACCATAGAGGACTGGAGAAGGGGCTTGGATATGTATATGGCAGCTGAACGAGTTACCTATAAGGCTAGAGGGTGCCCACGGAAGTTCCGAAAGATATGGGCTAAGTGGCGACACTATCATGGATTGGAGTAGAGGGGCGTACCTGACCGGGGGGCTGTGAGGGAGCGGGGGTGGACCAAAGGGATGGTACCTATGTCGCAGGTTTCAGCTGAGTCACTGCTTGAGGGTATGGGCCATGGGATGGCCTACATTCGATTGGGACACGACGCAGGGGGCTTGGTGAGTCACGGATGTCGGGGGGAGGAGGGGGGTGAGGGTGATATGCTGCTTGGGGGGGGGAAGTGGGGGGGGGGGGAAGGGGGGCCTCGGACCGAGGTCCCCCAGTTGATCACTTCCCTTGTTGTTGAGGGGGGGGGGGTGTTCGGGGTGAAAACGAAAAAGTAAGTTCGCCAAAATGTATGCCATGTAACGAAACATTTACAAAAGTTGCGTACTCTCGGGAAGAGCGGAATGTTGACGCTCCCCCGAGACAGTTGATGATCCGTGTAAGAGATTTGCCTGATGCAACAATAAAAAGAATTTAAAAAAAAAAAAATATATTTCGTGCAGATCTGCAATGTCATACATGATATTTTCCATAATTTGGTGTACCGCCTATTGAGTGAGAGGGGGTTGCTTTGGAGGTGTGCGGGGTGGCCGTTCTTCCATATCTGCCACTTTGAGTTGTTTAGTGGCTGTAGTAAGTATTTTAAGTATGTTTCTACCCTTTCACATTGGCTAATAATGAAGTTATTACAAAAGGTCCTATGGATTTATTGGTTCTGTCTCTGAAAGGTGTTGCTGTAACCATCAAAAGCATCTGCCTTCATTAAGGCTCCAGGAAGTAGATTAAGACCTTGCTTTTTGCATCATTATACATTCTCTGTTGTGAATGTTGTGCCAAGATGATCCTGTGTAAGTGTTTAATAACATAGCATAACAGTTCAATATGTGTTATATACTGTAATTGTTGATTCAGTCACAATCCACACCCTTGGCTGGTGGCTAGATACGGTACAAGTGTCTGTCCCATCTGTCTGAAAAACCTCTGGTCCCGGAGTAGCGGCTCAATGTCTCTTCGCAAACGATATCGATGCTCAGCATTGTGGAGGATGAATATTTATCTTCTTTTTTCTCTTTTCCTCTCTAGGATGTGCAGATCATCTTGAGCAGGTACGTTCTCTTCCTCTTATGTACATTTGAGACTTGCCTTTGTCCCATGCTTGATT
This sequence comes from Lissotriton vulgaris, assembly GCF_964263255.1. Classification (NCBI taxonomy): domain Eukaryota; kingdom Metazoa; phylum Chordata; class Amphibia; order Caudata; family Salamandridae; genus Lissotriton; species Lissotriton vulgaris. The sequence goes on from NW_028254130.1 coordinate 74,430, forward strand.
TTCAAATTCACTTTCATTATGGAATACGTTTTTGAAAAAGTCCCCTTTCACCAAAACGTGGTTTCTTGTTTCTTTTGGTGCATAGCATGAAGCTTGCGCCTGAAAGTTACATTCCACATTTTTTTTGTTTTGCAGAGTTTTATATAGCGCACACTTAATCCGAATCGGGTATCAGAGCGCTTTACATAGCACCAGTTACGTTACAAGAGGACCCACATTCATTTTTTTTAGGCACAGGGAGATTAAGTGATTTGCCCAGAATCACAGGATGTTCAGCGTCATTGCCGAGACTCGAACCCAGTTCCCCAGATTAGAGGTTGACCGCCCTAGCCGAGTGGAATAAGGTCTGAGCAAAGAAGAGCAATTGCTGCTCCAAATATAAGCAGGTATGGTACCTTCATATGGTTGTGCCTGGGCCATTAGCAAAGGAAAATGTGGGCGAATCATGAATAGACCTGTAACTGTGTTAATCATTGTATACTTCTCCTCAAGCAGCGAGCACAATTGTCAAGGTGCTGGAGAAATTTGTCTTTGCAGGAGTATTTGTTAAAAATAAAACATAGCAGCTTGGGAAGCCCAAGTCAGAAACAGGATTTAGCGTAACATAGCAGGGAACAAAGCGAAATATCAGTAGACAAATTTCATTACAACTAAGGACCAGATTTCGATATTGGCGGACAGGGTTACTCTGTCACAAACGTGATGGATATCCTGCCCACCAAATAACAATTCCTTTATATAATACACACATGATCAGTGGCTATGCAAAGCATGCCCGCACATTCAGAGCTTGTACACACATCTCCGGGAATTCAAATGTAAAATTCAAGCAATCCGGTAAGATTTGGTGCTACCATGGTATGTGCACGCTGCCACCTGAGGTTCAAAACCAGACCAGGAAAAGTCCAGTTTGGTGTATAATTGTTCAAAACATACCAAGGTCCACATTAATATATGTCTGTTCAACGAAGTGGTGAGACAAAGTTCTGATTGACTTCCGTGTGGTTTTTTTCTTTCACAATGTTGTTCATTATTGTGGCAGCTCGGGGTGTCCCTGGGTGGCGGGTGATGGGGTGATCGGGGATATTGACCCTTCGAACAGACTTACTGACACCGGTACTCTGGGTAAAGCAGGTTTTATTGTTTTAAATGTTCTTTTCCTGTGGATGGTTTTCCTATAATATAGCAGGGGAAATTCTGAGTCGTCAGACGGTCTTTGCTGGCGCTTTTCCGTGGTTCTCCACTCGTCCCGGTGCCTTCTGGGACTGGTGGTTCGCCCGTCCTCATCCACGATGTCGAGGCGTCTCCCTCGCACAGGAAAGAAAGACAACGAAGATTTAGATACTGGTCGCCGTCTTCGCACAGGGAAAGGAGTGAGGGATCACACGTGCACTCTTATCTAACTATGGGCCGCTGTGTTGGGATAGTGAGGGAGGGGAAGTGCTCAGGGTGTGAAGTTTACGGTCTTTGCAGCGAGGGTTTAGCCCACTTAAATCCTGCCCAGCCCGAAAGCCGTGACCGTACCTCTGGTAGCCACACTTCCCTCGATGAAGTGTGGCTGGGCGGAACGCCTTCCTGTTGGCCTCCTGGCTTGATGTACTCCGCTCCTCCGGACTCTCCGCTTTCAGGGCCGCTCTCTCTGTCCTCGTCTCTATCCGCCGTTCCTCGCCGTTCTTCCTCCTCAGCTGTCGTCTCCGTCTCACTCCTCCGATGTTCTCTTTCGTCCGCCTCCGGCCTCTGCTCCTGCCTCTCCTCCTCCTTCGTCCTCCGACTCTGCTCGCTTCCGCACTCGTTCTCCTCCGTCCTGTTTCTCTCTCCTCTGCAATCGTCCTCCTTCCTCCAACTCCGCTCTCCTCCGCAATCGTCCTCCTTCCTCCAACTCCGCTCTCCTCCGAGTGTATAACACACCTGAGATGCTTCCTGACCGGGCTTTACCTGGGGCGAGGGGGTGTGACTCGTGACGTGGTCCTGTTCTAACTCCGCCCACTTAAAGGAGCAGGGTTCGTTGTAGCCTTCCGGATCCGTCTCTTCCAGGACGTCGGTGTCTCTCCAGGTCCCTGTGTGCTGGTTAAAGAGCGGTGAGACAGGTAAGCCTGGTGGACCCGAGCCCTCCCCGTTACAATTATTTATGTCAATTATTGATACCCAAATGCAGAAAGGCATCCGACACGTGTTTTGTCAAAGAGATTTTCTCAAGGCTGGAATAGGAAGTACAATGAAGAGAATGATGATAGAGTGCGCAGCAATATGGTGTTTCACTCTTGTTACGTGATTTCACTTTTATGGAGCCCATATTCTTCTGACTTTTCTTGCTGCTTGCATACAGGCATTTTACTGCTCGCACACAGGCTTATCAAGGCCTGTTACAGCACGCCCCATACTTGGTTCTGTGAAATCACGTAAGTCAATTGGAACTTTGTCTCACCACTTCATTGAACAGACATATAATACTGTAGACTTCTCTGAGTGCTTCAGTATGGTTTTTGAACTATAATTCCATTATAACCTGTGAACTTGTAATATGGCGGATGGAATGTCCCTCACGTTTGTGACAGAGTATCCCATCTGTCAAGATCATAACCAGGCTCTAAATTCTAAGTTGGACCTGTGCGCTTTACATATAATTCACTCCAGTCCATATACATTTTCTCTTAATGCAAGTCATTGTAGTAGGATCATGTGACAGCGGTTAGTTTCAGCAGAAACGTATCTGGTGTTCAGAACAAGGACTTGCAATGCTAGTACTTTAGAACAGTTCAAACAATGGCAAAATAGGCATGACCGTCAAACTACGCATTCTGCTACAAACAGGGATGGGGCATCATGTTTTATCAATACTGTCAAAAGTGGTCAAATCTGTGGAAGACCGCTTGTCTCAGAGTACCAGAACTATAGGTATCAACACCAATGCACAGTGTCAGAGGAGTAGATCGTACAAGGGAAAGCAAACTGTCTAGATAAACTCGCTCTGGAAACTGCAATTGAATCTCAAATAACTTGGTTAAGTCGAGTTGGAGACACTTTAGATTTAATCAAAAGAAAATTCTCTTGTTTAATCATGAACTCCTACAACTTGTTGGATGCTCACTATTACTTATTTGTGCATGTACTTAAATCAACAAAATAATCATAATGAGATTTATGCTTTTTCAAATAAAGAAATTCTGATAAACTGGGTGCTTGAATCTTTTACATACTCTCAATGCGGGCTTTGACTATGGACAGGAGTCCCTAGTCCACCTTTTATGCTGCTGCCTGATAGTACAGTACAAGCGATGCAGATTGTGCTCACAAATAGATTGGCACGTTAAAGTGAGCCATTGGGACACTGCCTTAACACTAAAGACATAGCTGAGATTTGTCACTGAGCAAAGGTTTTGAAATCTATTTTTTTAAAACTTTCCCAAACAATTTAAATTAATATTGTTATCTTTTAATTGTTTCTAAATCTTTTTTCTGTAATTGTTGAAGCATTCTGCCATTCTATGTTATGAATACTTTATTAATGTTTTATCAGCTTGTTGAACGATTTTAATGAATGAATTACAATGATAACACTGCAAAAATACTCCAAACAGGGTTAGATCATAGATAATATTTTTGTGAGTAAGACAAGACCAAAACGACAAAAATCGAATTAGTAGAACCCGAAGTAGGACATTTTAAAGATAAAATGAAATTATAGTGCTTAATCATAAAGTTCCAACCACGGACATCTGGTTGCTCTGGACCAGCTTAAATCCAAAGTTCAGGCTGACCGCGATGGAGCGCAGGCTGTCTACAAGATTGACACAGGTCCCGCTGATAAAGTACATTGGATGGAGGTAGAGTCGACATTGACGACCCGATATGAGGAGCAGAGGAGGCGATCCATTTTCATCGATCCCGTGGATGTAGGTCTTGCATCGGTTCGGATCCACACAGTCAGTGAAGCCTCATCGATGCGTCGTCGTCGAGCTGCGCAGTCTGTCGTTGTCGAGCCGGGCAGTCCGTCACAGTGATGTCATCGAGCAGCAACTGCATCGCCTTTAAAGGAGATATGTTGGTTTCGATTGGCGCAAAGTCGTCGATGCGTGGGTTCTGCTGGGTCAGCACAAAAAAAGTCACATCCAAGGCCCAGGACTGGATTGGCACCGCTTGACAAGGCACAGCTCACAGATGGCAGAGTCCAGATGCTGTTGCAGGGTTGTAGAAAGTCTTTGATGGCCCTGAGACCTCAGAATAGGGGGCAAGCCAGAAATCCCTTGTAGTCACTCTAGGTTCAGGCGAGATGAGTCAAGTCCTTTTGCTCTGCAGGGCAGAGGGTAGCAGGCAACAGGAAGCACATCAGAGTAGAAAACAGTTCTTAAAGAGCAGCAGTTTAGCAGAGTGGCAGTCCTTGTAGCAGCACAGCAGTCCTTCTTCCTGACAGAGTTCATCACAGGTCCAGTAGTGTACTGCCTTGGTAGGGTCAGAGACCCAGTACTTATATCCAGTTCTGCCTTTGAAGTGAGAGTTACTTCAAAGAAGGGTATTTGAAGTGCACATAGGTCTTTCTTCTCAGCCCTGGCTCCAGACTACCAGTAGAGGGTAATCAGCCATTTGTGTGGGAGCAGGACACAGCCTATTCAGGTGTAAGTGTCAGCTCCCCCATCCCTTCCTGCCCAGGAAGAGCCATCAGAATGCAGATGAGTAGTCAGACACACATACCCTACCTGTGTTTGTGCTGCCTAGAGGGGATGCAAAAAAGTGTAGCTGTCACTTGCCCAGACGTGTTTTGGAGACATGCTGCAGGCACACAGAGCAGTAAGAACAGATTAGGCAATTAGGCATGTTATTACTAAAGCCTCTACCTCTGCCATTAGGCCCGCCATTTCCACCTGGCACACATTCTGCACCATTGAATTGTGCATTAACCGGGGCGTGGCTAGGGCTTCAATAGAGACAGATGTGTTTGGATAGAGCTTTGTAGTAGGCTCCCCTAAACAGGCCAATATCTCCGTATGTAGTCACTTTTGGGGACAGTGATTGACCGGTCTGAATGCCTGAAGTTGTCCTGAAGCGGCGCTGATATTTTGGCCCTGTCCATGTCTGCTGTGACGCTCCTGACTGGAGGGGCTGCCTGCAGTGTGGCCTCAGAGCGGTCGGCCTCTGCTAAGCAAGCCTGAGGTCGGACCCCGCCCACACGGCCGCGAGTGATGGCGCAGTGGAAAGAAACGGATTGCCGGAGGCTGAAATCATGCCTGCTGCCCTTAAGCTCGCTGGGATGTAGGGTGTTGGCGCAGGGACCCCCGCTGCGCGACCTACCCATACTACTGTGTCCTCGACGGAGCCTGCAGCCATCTGCCACGCCATGAGAGGAGGAGCTGCATGCGGCGATTGCGCCCAGACTCCCGTCATGGCCGCTGCTCTGGAGGTACAGTGAGCGACTTGCGACTCGCGGCGCACTGTTGTAAGCGCCCACCCTCACGTCCTGCTGAGTGTTGCTGCTGGGGGAGGCAAGTCGGGTGTTAAAGCCCCGACAGAATCACCCGCATGCTCCCAGGTCTTGCAGTCGCCTGGCTCTGTGCTTAATGGCTGTGGCAGTTGAGGGGATGAGGTGCGAGTAGTCCCCATTTGGTCCTGTCAAGCTACCACCACTACCGCGAGGGACACAGAGAGGAGGCCCCCCTCCTCCACTGACAGGCTGGGGACGTGGCCTGATTGAGAGTCTGCTACAGCCGCCGCCGTCGGCGATGGATCAGGATAATTACACCCCCGCTGCTGTGCCGGGAGCTGCTGCTGGCCCTCCTTGCTGTTACTATATTTCTCTGGGCGCTGGGGTGGTGTAGTGGAGGCAACTCCTGTGCATGAAAGCTCTGATTGTGGAGGCTGTGGAATGGGAGGACGCAGTGACACCACATTGGCCATTGCGGCGTCTCACCACTAGTGTTTCTTTCCGAAGGCAGGGGGACCCACCTACTAAGGAGCACCCACTGCACACCGATGCTCTGCACCGGCGCCAGTGAGCGCCACTAGCCGGAGTTTGATTAGCGAACACTATGCTGGGCTCCGGCTGCCCTTTCCCCGGATGAGACATCCCCCTTTAATGTACTGAGCAGCAGTGCTTCACTACTTCACTACCCCGGAGGCCCTCCTGTTGTGTTTGATGCGAGGAGTGCCTGTGGCTGGCGCCCCTACCAGGCCGTCATCGTGAAGACGTAGGGACTCGACTTTGAGATCGGAACTGTTGCAGCCTGAGGCAGCGGTGTATTCTACGATACTGCACTAACGGACACCGTGCAGCTTTTGCGGGCTTGCTGCTGTCCGACTGGTCTGTCCCTAGCGTGTCCTATAAGCTCAGACTGCGGCGGTGGATGTTTGCGAATGGATGACCCACTAATCCAGGCCTGGCCTACTCATCTGCTGTAGAACACGCTGTTGCACCCTCAATAGCTGAGGTCTGCGTGGCTGAATACAGGGGTGGATGACTAGATCGCGGGGACGATACTGGAAAGTGGTGAGCGGGGCCCTTCTGCTTCGGCCGTGAGTTGTTAGCTGCCTACTAACTACAGCCTATTGGCACTGTGGAGACCTCCAAAGAGGCCCTCGAGCCCTGACGGCACTACACTGTGCTTTCCCTGGATGTAAATGAGGCATAAGTGAGTAGATTCTGCACCAGATGTCGGGCGGCACCCAAGCGGGGACCGGAACGGGGGTAATGCAAGCCATACCGACACCATCCAAGCCCAAAACGGACAACATGGCGAAACAGGGGCCGGCAGTACTGCAATGGAGCATCTGGAGGAAACTATGAATCAAACCTGCACCTCCCTGGAATCAAAAATAGACAAGGTGGCTATTGACCTCACTCACCTGCATGCGGATCATCGGAAGCTGGCGGACCGTACCACTGCGCGAGAGGCTACACTGGAAGACGTCAAACCACAGGTGAGGCAGACGGATAAGCATGTACAAGACTTGCTGAATCGTGTGGAGTTCCTAGAAGACAGAGCGGAGGACGCTGAGGGAAATGCTCGATGCAACAACATCCGTATAGTAGGTGTCCCGGAAAAATGGGAAGGGAACAAACCTGCCCTGCATATGGAGGATTGGCTCAGGGATCCCTTTCGCCGCACTTCGCCATTGAACGTGCCCATAGAGTCCTGATGAGACCTCCCCCTACTGGCTCAAATCCGCGACCCCTGCTCCTTCGGATCCTTAATTACCGAGACTGAGATACTACATTGCAGGAAACAAGGAATCTCCAAGATGTCCACATTGACAACCACAGAGTAATGTTCTTTCCGGACTATACCATCCAGGTGCTGCGTCAAAGATTCTCATTCATGGCATTAAAGAAGTGCCTTCGTCAAAATGACCTGAAATATTCTCTGCTGTTCCCTGCAAAACTGCGTGTGGTCGCCGGCGATAATACACACTTTTTTAACACCTCGGAGGAAGCAGAAGACTGGCTGGACACCTTCACCAGTGCAGGACTCTGAGACAGGGCTGCAACAGTAGCATCACCGAAACTAAAAGGCCCGTTTTGCCGTCGGCTGAGGGAGCGCAGAGCTACTCGAATGGGGACGCCGTCTTCGCCTTCTGTGGGTCCACGTTCAGAACTGATCCTCAGCGGGCAACGGGATGCTCTACAAACCATAGCAAAAATGAGTGGCTCGCTGCGGACGGAGGATGCATCTAACTCCAGCCAACATGAGCTGACTAGTGACGATGAACAAATATATGGCTTGCAGAATTCACAGGACTCGAATGACCAGCCGGATGTCACTCCACAGATGGCGGCCTTGATCTCATAAACGTTGCAAGCTCCTGCATTGGTATGGACTACAACTTAAGGTATTGAGATGCATGAACTGGGACATGTCGCTAGCCGCATAGACATTTACAATGTACGTTATTGAGACCCTGCATACGTTGCAGGTATCGTTACTGTACTTCATGTAGAATGTGGTGAGACTTACGAGATATGGCTTGTTGTTACTTTATGGACACCTATATGCATAACCCACAGGAAATGTACCCCTAAGTTGATGTATATACTCTGCTCTTTTCTATTGTATGTTTCGCCTGTGCATGGGGGGCCTCTAAGGCAATTGACAAGCAGCTTGTAAACTAAAGTAGGGCAGATTGTAGTACACCCCCCATATTGTTTTGACTGTTATCTCCCACTGGAGGTTTGGGCGATTGCTAGTGGCATATTCTCCCTTTTGGTATTATTTATGTTCGTATATTTCTTTGCGATTTGTGGGGGGACGTCATTTGATGCGAAGAGATTCCTGCAATGTCATGTGCTAAGTGTCACTATGCTAGGTAAAATGTGCAATTCTAAGTCATATTCAATGTATGTGCTTGATGGGCTGCCGCAGACACCCGTTCACATGATATATTATAGGGTTTATGTCATCGTTTAAAATTGGTACATGGAATGAGGGGCATGCACTCGCCATCACGCAGGTATCAGATTTACTCATACCTCAAGCGGCATCATATACAAATCGCCCTACTGCAAGAGACCCATGTGGCAAAGGTAGAGATACAGTGCTTACACCGCCGCTGTCGTGGTCAATTATACGCCACAGGGTATTCAGCTTTTGCGCGCGGTTCTTTAATCTGGGTGAGGGCGGGCGTTCCACTCACAGTAACACAAACACTGGTAGATGCATAGGGAAGGTATGTAATAGTTAGGGGTGCACTAGATGGCCGCTAAATAGTGCTTGCGTCGATATATGCTCCTAACACGGAACAGGCTGCATTCCTCAACAGAGTATCACACATTCTTGCACCTTGGCAAGACATCCCCATTTTTTTTTTGTAACATCGTTTTTATTGCAGTACCAAAATAATTGTACAGACATTAATTTCTCAGTAGTATTAGAAAATATAGCAAGAAAACATATTATGAAACTTCACCCCCCATCATTTCTGGCATGTCTCCAAAAAGAAGACTAATCTGCCACTGCGCCGAGGCCATTCCTTGCTGCATAATTCAACGCCCGACACCTTATTTACAAGAAAAAGTGGACTGCTTTTGTAATTTTCGCCCCTCCCCCACCCCTATCAAACACCCTCCCCCCACCGCCCAACATTCCTGAACTCCCCCCCCCCCCCCCCCGTGGCAGCGCCGCGTAAGAATCCTAGTCAGAGTATGGTCTGGTGTGTTGAAGAAGGTCCTATACATTCACTAAGGTGCGTTCCTAGGTGTGCTAGCAGCAGGGTCAGCTACCATCAATTCCTCCCCCTCCTCATCCTCCTCCTCAGTATAATCTCGGAGCGCTTGTACCATCATTTTCCATGCCGTTGCCCTCTCCAGCGCCTTCTCATCATCCGTCCTCCTAGCCAACTGGTACCTCAAAGTACTTTCACACGCTGCCCACCGCAGACATTCACCATACCACCGCTTATACGTGGGTCCCGTTTTCGACTTCCAATTCCTCGTTATTTCCCGCTTAGCAAGGATCAGCCCCAAATCTATAAATCGGCTGGTATTTTTGTTCTTAGACGTGTGCGGAAACCAATGTAGGACCCCCACTGCCTTAGTGTACTGTATGTCCCTATCCGTAGCATTATTCAGAGCCCTCCCGATTTCCTTCCAGTAATCCCCCAAGGCAGGGCAATCCCACAGCATGTGACCCAAATCCGCCCCAACTGTGTTACACCTGGGACAGGCCGCTTGTTCTACCCCAAAGTATTGCCGCACTTTCCCGGGCGTGAGGTATGCCCGATGGATAATGTAAAAGTGTATGAGCTGGAACCTGGCGTTCCTTGAGCTTTTTCGTGCCCGTTGTTGCAACTGACCCCATGTTGCATCAGGGATCTCCGTTTGGAGGTCCACCTCCCACTTAGCTTTCAAAGCCGCGAGCGGCTGCAAGGCCTCCCGCAACATTCTGGAGTATAGACAGGTTACCGCCTTAAAGGTCCCGGCTGCCATCATCGTATATTGGCACGCCATGGAGATCGCCGGTTCCTGCAGACCCTCTCCCCAGTGATCTTGCATAGCGCCTGTCACCGCCGCATGCAACAAATAGTCGCCTCGAGGGAGATCGAACCGCTCCTGCAATTCCTGAAACGGGAGCATCACACCATCCTCATACAAGTCGCCCAGCATTTGAACTCCAGCCTCTTCCCAGCCCAGTAAACGCGACCAGTCCCCACCATGGGGGAGGGCCGTGACCATTCCCAGCAGAATTTCCGGAGCATACATGAGGCGGACTCCCGCTCGTTTACGCGCCCGATTCCAGCAGAGTCGAAATGTCTGCTCCTCCACTGTCAAATCCCTAACCAAGAGCTTCTGATGCAGTGTGATGTATGCCAGCACATGCCGCGGGACGCCCTCATCCCTAGCCTGCTCCGGGCCTCGATATAAGCTCGCAACCTCCTGAGTGAAAGCCTGCAACTGAGCCGCCAGATAATAACCTTCAAAATCGGGCACCGCCATGCCTCCCTCGTCCTTGGGCCGCAGGAGGGTGTCCAGCGCGATTCGTCGCCTACCGGTGCCCCAGAGAAACGCTATAGTCAGCGATCTCAGGCGTCGGAAAACGGAGCTCGGAATCCATATCGGGAGCGTTCTGAAATAGTATAACAGCCTGGGCAGAGCCACCATCTTTAGTAGGGAGACCCGACCGGCCAGCGATAATGGAAGAGTGGACCAAAAATCCATACTCCCTCTCAGAGCAGTAATGCAACGGTTAATATTTCCATCTAGCATATCCGGTGGGGTATGGTAGATGTATTCGCCAAGATAGTGCAGGCAGTGCGGCTCCCACCGGAGTTCCTGCGCTGTGAGAGGGCACGGCTCCCCCTGTCTCAGTGGGTACAGACAGGATTTGGGCCAATTGACCTTTAGGCCCGACAGCCTCCCAAACAGCTCCAACAGACGTCTCGCCCCCAGTAACTCTGCTTCCGCATCAGCCAAGAACATGAGTAGGTCATCCGCATACAACGAGATGCGGCCTGTCCCTGTACACCAGCCCCGCATAGTGGCGGCCAGATCTGGCTTCCACTGCAAAGGGTTCCATTGCCAAAGCAAACAAGAGGGGAGAGAGGGAGCACCCTTGCCTGGTGCCTCGCCGTACAGGGTACTGTTTCGAGATTAGGGAGCCAACCTTGACTCTAGCTGCGGCCTCCGTATACAGGACTTTGGTCCAGTTGATGTACCCGTCCCCCAGCCCGAACCGCCTCATCACCTCGTACAGATAATCCCACTCAAGGCTATCGAAGGCCTTCTCGATGTCTATGGAGAGCACAAATGGAGTAGTGGCATCCGACCAGCAGGCCCCCATTAACCTTGTAAGCCTGCGGATATTGTGGGTAGTGTTACGCGTGGGGATAAATCCGCACTGATCCTTGTGAACCAGACCGGTCATGTGGGCCAGTAATCTATTTGCTAGGATTTTACTCAGGATCTTGTAGTCCGTCGTGAGCATGGATAACGGACGGTAGGATGAAAGGGCCGCGCCCTCTCTGCCAGGTTTTAATAGTGGGATCATGAGGGCCTCACACATGGAGCCCGGGAGCCGACCACGCGATTGCGCCTCATTGTAGACCAATTGTAGTTGCGGAGCTAGGTACTCCAAATATTTACTATAAAACTCTATCGGGAGACCGTCAAGCCCTGGAGTCTTATTCCTAGCCATCTGCTTCACTGCACTCCCTATCTCCCCGATCGTAATGGGCCGACCTAACTCCTCAGCCTCCGATTCCTCCAATTGCGGTAGCTGTAACCCGTCTAGAAAGGTGCCCAGCTCATCCACCCCGCCCGTCTCTCCGCTCTCGTACAAACACTCGTAATACGCCCTGAACCTATCCAGGATCCCGGCTTGGGTGTGGCACAGCTCCTCCCCCACCGCCTGAATCGCCATGATCGGCGTGCCCCGCCTGATCGGATTGGCAAGCCACGCCAGCATCGACCCCGCCTTATCACCTTCCGCATTCGCCTTTGCCATATACGCTTTATGGTCAAAGCTACGCAGCCGTTCTAATTCCACCGCTAGTGCCTCTCTGGCGCCACTAAGCCCCTCCTGAAGCTCGGGGTGATTCGGCCGTTCCCGCTCCTTCTCCCTCAAGCGCTTCTCCGCCTTCTCAAGATCATCCAGCAAAGTCCTACGAGCCCCTGCAGTGCTCCCAATACAGTGCCCCCTGACCACCACCTTAAATGCGTCCCACTCCACCGCCCTAGAAGAGGCGGAGCCACTGTTCTCCTTAAAGTAGCGCTCTATTCGCTCCCCTAAGGCCTCCCTGAAAAGCAAGTCATCCAAGGTATCAGGCTGCAGTCGCCATGTTGGCACACAGTTAACTTCCACCATCCAGTTTAGGGATAACAACAAAGGGTTGTGGTCCGACACCGTGCGAGCCAAATACTCCGCGCTACCCACTGTGGAGAGCATATGTGATGAGCACAGAAATGCATCTAATCTAACATGCAGGTCATGCATATGTGAGTGAAAGGAATAGTCCCTAGTGGTGGGGTGTAGCGTCCTCCAAGCGTCTCCCAGGGCCCAACTCTCCTGCCACTCCAGCCTGCGTTTTGCTACCCTGTGTGCTGGGGATGCGCGCAGCGGGGGGTGGGATCTATCCATATCAACATCCACCACCGAGTTGAAGTCCCCCCCGCACTGGCCCTACTAGGTAACTCGCCAGTTTGCCCGAGAGAGTCGTTAGAAAATCGGGCAAATCCACATTGGGGGCGTACACGCTGCAGAGAGATACCACCCGGCCCCCAAATCTCCCCTCCACCGCCACATACCTTCCCTCCAGGACCACCATTGACTGAGTGACTTGGAAAGGGACCCCCGCTCGTATCCAAATCAACGTCCCTCTTGCAAAGGCCGAAAAGGTTGTGTTAAACAGTTGTCCCCGCCACCTCCTTTGCAGCGCGATCCCCTCCTGCTTGTTGAGGTGCGTCTCTTGTAGGAACGCTATGTGCACACCCCTACGTTTTAGATACGCTTGAACCTTGTGCCTCCGTACCATAGTCTGGAGACCCCGCACATTCCAGGTCACACATTTCAGAGCCCCCGTACTAGCCATATCCCTTCGCACACACAGACATAGCAATAAAAGTCATCGACCATGCGCGTTTGCCAACAGCCTGCTGCCCCTCCCTCCCACTCCAAACAAATGAAACCCCTCCCCCTCCAAAACAACCTGAGCAACCCCAACTACTCTCGGTTCCCACCCCCCCAGGACAGGCCCCCCCACAATCGGAAGCAACCCCATCCAAACTATCACACCCAACAACCCTCAAAAGAAGGCACTAGTATTCGCAGTCTCCACTGCGATGACCGTAATGGCCAGTAGGGCGCGGACCGATGCCGAGAGGGTCCGTCAAAGCAAATCAGTCCCGCACATTCCGTCCCATGATCCCCTCATTACAGAGTCACGAAACCCCATATAGCAATATACTGCGCTCACGGGCATAGCGCCCCAGCGTCTGACCGGTAGGCCGCTCCTCTCGTCTAGCGTATCATGCCTCAAGGATCTCCCCAGAAGTCTGCGGTGTCACTATTGGGTCTTTGGCTCCACCAAATTCCGAGAGCCCCGTCTCCGACCCCGTGCCCTGCTCATCAGAGTCCGTGCCCTTCCCGGACTGGCTTCTGGTCGCGTTAGATAGGTCCACAACTGCCTGCAGGGCCGCCTTCCTCTCTGTCTCTGTTTGTGACATGGATGGTTTACCAGTTCTTCGACGATTTTTCCGAATCCGTTGGGACTTCCTGATCGGCTGCGCCACTCTAGCCTCCTCGGCCCTGGCTTTAGCTCCGTCCGTTCCAGCTTTATAAGTGTCCCACCAGGCCCAAGCATCTGCCGATGTCGTAAAAAATAGCGATTTTTCATCTACCACCACTCTCAACTTCGCTGGGAAGAGCAGGGAGTATTTTATGCCCTCGCCACGGAGCTCCCGCTTGAGGGACAAGAAGTTGGCCCTGAGTTTCTGAGTCTCAAAAGTGTAGTCCGGGAACATGGTGACTCTGTTATTGTCCACTTGAAAGGGTCCCGCTTCCCTCGCCTTCTGTAGTAGCCAGTCCCGGCCCTGTAATGGAGCAACTTGAACACCACCGGGCGAGGTGGAAGGCCCGGGGCCGGAGGCCTAGCCGGTACCCTGTGGGCCTGTTCCAGGGAGAAGAAAGGAGACAGTCCCTCCGGTGCCACCTCAGTACGTAACCAGTTGTCGAGGTAGCCCACCATATCATCGCCCTCAATTTTCTCCGGCAGGCCCACGAGGCGAACATTATTGCGCCTACTCCTGTTTTCCGCATCCTCGGCCCTCCTCTCCAGCACCCTCAGCCTGTCTAGGGCATTCGCCATCTGCGCTTTCAGAGCTGCGTGGTCCGGGGCCAATTCCTGTACAGTGACCTCCACGGATTTCACTCTATCCTTAAGTTTATCGTGATCCGCTTTTAGGAGACCCAAGCCCGTCGCCACCTGGGCGATGTCCTGCTGCAGGGTGTCTTTCGTGGTCGCGATGGCCTCCAATATACGGTCCTGCATGCGCTGGAGAGCAGATTGGTCCCGATCTGCTCCATCCGCCGCCTCTGTGTCGGTCGCTCCCTCTCCCTTCCCTTTCGGTTTCACCATCTCGGCTGCAAATGGCGGCGGCCTCTAGGGTCCCTTTGTCTCCGCAATGTAGAGCTCCGCCACTAGGAAACTCCCCGGGCAACAGGATCAAAGACCACAGATGTACTCAGCACAGTGGGCTCCGCTCCAAGCGCGCTAGATAACGCCGTATTCTAGGGTCCACTGCTGCCGTTGAGCCCTTTGATGCCAGCCTGTGCACTGATAATCGGGACCGTCGTCACAGGGCCGCCGCCATTTTGTCTCTTCGTCGGCGATCTTAATTATGGCCACTAATCCCACCAGCTCGCCTCAACCTGAGGAGAGTTCGGCCGTGCTCGCCGGGTAGGTCAAGAGGGGTCCTTCAGTCCATCCAACATCACCAGTAATAGGACAGCAGAAGAGTCCAGCCTTGTGCTCCCGACGTTTCTTCGTCCCGGGCTCAGGGCGCCATCTTAGATCGATGGCATCACAGCCAGCCTTCTAAGTCCAATTTCAAGGCCAGGAACAGCTCTAGGTCGTCCGCTGTGAGTGCCGCACCCTCCGCGATGACTTTAGATTTTGGGTTATCCCAGTTTTGCTGGAATTCGTTCAGATAATCAGGATGATATTCGGGATCGGGCGCGGAGCTCCGGGCTCACGCTGCCTACCTCCTAGGCATCCAAGCCACGCCCCCTTGGCAAGACATCCCCATGTTGCTTGGGGGCGATTACAATAGAGTCCTCGACGTGTCCCTTGAAAAATCCTTTCCACCCCTCCCAAGCCACGGGCACGCACCTTGCTATGAGGGCACTGACTAATTGGGCAGCACAGTGGCATTTAAGTGATTCCTGGAGGCATTGATACCCCCTTGACAGGATATATTCTTATTAGTCAGGGGCTCATGATCTGCATGTGCGGTTAGACCGATACATGCTCTCGGATGCACTGCTCCCATATGTGTCGGCGGCCTATTGTTTGGGCCGGACGCATTCTGACCACAACCCACATATCTTAGAATTGGCATGGGAGCACCTTCGCCTGCCAATCCCAACATGGCGGCTGCAGCCGGACATACTCTTAGATGCACCTTTCCGTGACTTGCTAGCTGCTGCTATCCACCAGTATTTCGAGGATAATACCGGCACGGCCACGACACCTTTAGCAGAATGGGGCGCATTCAAGGTTGTGATCAGTGGAGAATGCCTAGGTGCACAAGCAGGTATGCGGCGACAGCTGGAGGCTGACATCACGCCCCTTGAGACTGGCTCGCTTGCAGGGAGGGGGAAGCGCTGGAGGAAAACACTGGGCCTCTGGAACAATTTCGGGAAGAACACTCCAGGTTGCTTGAACGGTTCCGTAATCTAAACTACGCAGCACACTCAGTGCGTACCCATCATATGGGAGACAAGTCTGGCAGACTGATGTTGTGGCTGAAACGGCAAGACATGACCACAACACCTGTGACAGCAATACAGAATACACAGGGAGTCATGGTGTACACTCAAAATGATATCCACCGCGCATTTGTGACACACTACTCCACAATATACAAATCCTGTTTGAGAGCTACAGATGCAGAGCTACAGAGTTTCCTATCTTCAATAACACTGCCGCAGCTTATAGACAGTCAGCAGGAAGAAGTAGGTGCTCCTCTATCACCGGAAGACATAAGAGACCGTATCTTCTCTTTATCGAATGGAAAGACGCCGGGTCCTGATGGACTGCCGGCTGAATTTTATAAGGCATACCCAGATGTGTTAGTGGCAGAATTGATAAGAGTATATGCGGCAGCGCTAGAACATTCAACGCTCACCCACACACAAAACGAAGCAACACTAGTCTCCCTTTTGAAACCGGGCAGGGAGCCTGGTCTACTGGGCTCTTATCGCCCACTGGCCCTGCTGAACACAGACTATAAAATCCTAGCCTCGGCCTTAGCCAGACTAATTGCTCTGTCCGTGCCAAGTCTGGTGCATGCAGACCAGAATGAATTTGTGCCCACCAGAAGCACCTCTCTCAATATTCAACAACTATTTAGAGTTCAAAAATATGCTACGGAAGTCTGGCCCAGATCTGTCCAGAGCTTGAGAAGGACTTTGATTCGCTGGAGTGGCCTTACCTTGCAGCAGTCCTACTCAAATACGAGCTGGGAGATGACTACTTGCAGCTGGTACAACTGTTGTACCAGCGCCCCACAGTCCGGGCTCGTACAGGAAGGCTCATGTCAGACGAAATCAGAGTAAGAAGAATGACCAGGCAGGGGTGCCCTCTGTCCTCGTTACTCTTTTCCCTTGCCATGGAGCTGTTGGCAGCACTCCTCTGAGAGGGCGGCGCAGGCTGGGGCATCCCATTGAGCGATTGGTTGCACACGGTGTCCTTATATGCGGATGACCTGCTGTTGTACATGCAAGATCTCCACGCTGTGCCGCTGGAGATATCAGAACTGTTTTGTAAATTTGAGGCAGTATCGGGCTTCAGGGTAAAAGGGGCAAAGTCAGGCGCTTACTCCTTTCACGAGGACGTAGCTGTGACTGAAATAATATTAGACGGAACAACACTTAGCTGGTATCCGACCACGTTCAGGTACCTCGGTATATATGTTTACAGGACCCCAGCGGATATACTACAAGGTAATCTGGTCCATGCCATCTCCTCTATGCAAATACAATTCTGGAAGATCTTGCCACTTGATGTGATGAGCCGTGTCACCTTGACCAAAATGATAGTACTCCCCAGATTACTATATTATTTTGCGAACCTTCCGGTGTATGTCCTGTTGAAGATCTTTAGAGAATTAGAAGGGTTAGTTTGAGGTCTGATTTGAAATGTGGGACGGCCTAGGGTAGCACTGCAGAAAATGTATGCACCCCCGAAAAGTGGTGGCCTAGCGGTTCCACACCTGGAACTATATTACCTGGCGGCGCAATTACAATGGGTTATGCAGTGGCTTAGTGGCAAGAGCCTGGCGGATACGGCAACCGGCATGACAATGTGGACACAAGCCCGAATCTGCGGACTGTTTCACCCGCTAGCGAAACTCGCTCGCCTGTCCCAAATTCATGTGGAACTTGCACATAGGTGTTATAAGAGGAGCCTTTACCTCACGAAGGATGTGATCCCGTATGTCCCGTTACTGCCACTTCTTGGGACGCCCAGAGGCAGGGACTTTATAATGGACGTGGCACTGACCTCTTGGGTGGAGGCAGGGTTGGAGACACTGGGGGACCTATACGCGGACAGTACACTACAGCCATTTGCGACACTGTCGACTGACAGTGGTTTGCCGGTGGGCCAGTTTATCGTACATGCAGCCATTACGCGGACGTTCACACTAGAGTGGGGTGATTTGACTAACGAACCGCCAATCAGTTGCTGCAATATTTGCATGTATTGGGGGAGGGGGTCGCATGTGATACATTGGCTGGTGCAGGCCTTGCTTGCCCATGTACTTAAGCCACTACACAAACTCCGTACACATTGGACCGAAGAGAGAGGCCGCCCCTGGATAGATAAAGAATGGGATCGAGTTTTAGCTGGCGCACACATATACCTCGGAATGCGCTATTCAAACTTATAGAACTTTTATATTGCACAGGACGTATCTTTCACTGGACAAATATTTTAATATCAACACCTCCGAATGCCTAAGCAGTCACCTTTTAGGTGCTGACCTATTGTCCATGCTATGGATTTGCCCTCTGCTTACACATTACTGGCGTACAATATTGGAAACACTTGCTAGCTGCACTAACACTGAGGCACCTACTACGTGAGAGGTCTGCATCCTGGGGTTGTATAAGAGAACCAAGACGAACCGGGTGAGCTCCAGGCTCTGGGACCTAGGCTTCATAACAGCGAAGCGCCTTATAACTAAGAGGTGGAAACACAAGGATCCACCGGAGGCATCGCATTGGGTCAAATCCTTTGCAGTCTGGGCACGAGCGGTAAGCACTACCCTCCACAGGGAAGAAACAGCGAGGCTGCGCAAGTACCCCATCGCGCAGACCTGGGATGGTATGCTCAAAACACTCACACATCCGGACGCTGCACTGCGGCAGCCACTCCCTGCGCAGCGAGCAGGACCAGACACTTAAAAAGCCACTCGGGGGAAGAGGATGTGCTGTCTTTCTATGCCACTCTGACTGTTGCTGTTGAACTAGGCGAGGTCCTCATATTCTTCGGAGACATTCAACAGATATAACACCTATCAAACGTCATCTTCCCACAAAGAAAAAAACATGTTACATCATAGGTAGCTGGAGTGGTGGCCCACACCTTATAGCAGCGCGATATACCTAGCTGCGATAATGCTCAATTGACACACTAAACACTTGCTACATACACTTCAACAGTCAGAGTGGCATAGAAAGACAGCACATCCTCTACCCCCTAGTGGCTTGCAATCTTGCGCAAAATCAAGCACTACCTGTCTGTGCAAGCTCGGAAACAAACTGTCGTAGCTTTGATAACATCCCGGCTCGATTATTGCAATGCCTTATATGCCAGAGCCAATAAAGGTCTGTTGCAAGGCCTTCAATCGGTGCAAAATGCAGCGGCGAAGTTTGTTCTGGACCTTCCGAAAAGGTAGTCAGCGACCGCTGCCAGGAAATCTTTGCATTGGCTTCCTATTGACACCAGGATTTCATTCAAAGTGTTATGCCTGGTGTTTGGTGCCTTAAACAGTAAAGAGACTGGAGGCGTAAAAGATCTCCTCATTCCTTATTCTCCTGCTAGGAACCTTCGTTCCTTGGCGAAATTGCTCCTTACCGCGCCTGGAGTGCGAAGAGCTAAATGGGGAGGCAGAGCCTTCTCCAACCTGGCTCCAAGATGGTGGAACACTGTTCCCTTAGAGATCAGGATCTCACCTTCAACACAATCATTCAGAAAAGCTCTAAAAACATGGCTTTTTGGTAAAGCATACCCTTAGCTTTTGGTTCTGCCTTTTCTTTTCTGATTTCCTTTGGTAGGCGCCTTGATGCCTCTGGGCAAAGTTGCGCGTTTATAAGTGTAATTTCATTCATTCACATTTGGTCATCTGATGTCCCCCCCCCCCCCCCCCCCCCTCTTATTATTTTTTTGGGGGGTTTAGATTTAGTATGGGTTATTGTTAAAAATGTAGTTGTCTTATTATAAGAATCAATCTCTAAGCATACAGGCCTGACATTTGCCTATCTACTGTTTTAATTGATTATGATGCGATACCCGCCTCTATTAAAGAGCTGAGACCAGTTATGGAAAGCCTTGATATGCATGTACTATCGCTTTCCCGTATTACCATGTACGACTACAAAATGACGAAATATATACTGTTCTTCCGGCCCTCCATTGGAGATGACAGAATGTATGGGCTGTAGGAGCCCAAGATAACCTTTAAACGCACGTGTAGCATCAGCCACAACCGGAAACGGCGCGGAAACAGTGAGACAGGTATGTCCTGGTTTACATGTATAATGCTGTCGAGCAACTGCTATTGTAACTGTAGAGAGATGCATATGGATGCCTGTACACTATTGTATTTGAAAATATATAAAAAATGTAATAAAGATATTTTTTAAAAAAAATAATTTGACTAAGCATTAGAACTTTGCACACCAATAGCTGCACCACTAATGAACCAGATACCTGAAAAACGCCTTGGCCACCCTTTTGGAAACATTTGTCCGAGTCACCATCATTTTCTTCTTTGTCATTTTCTTCCTTCCATTGCAGCAATCTCTACAATACTTTGCATAGCCCATTATTCATTATTTTATCCAACAATTCGGCCTTTTAATACGTAACACTTTGCTGATTATGCGAACTAATCTCCGGATTCAATCCAAACACAAAAGCTTAAATGAATTCAGAAACGTCTTCGTTTGTGAGGTTATACTACACGTTCTGTAAATTCGCATCAATCTCTCATGCTATGCATGCACCTGGATCTTGTGCCGCTCTCATGGTCTTTTCCTGTGGAACATTTGTTTTCAAATCCTCGATAACCTGATTACAGTTCTCCATAATAATTGGAGAAGGCTTATTTTGAAGGGCTTCTCTCTATAAGAGACCATAATACAGTGGCCAGAAAAAAAAACAGTCAGTCCACATCTATTGAGGCACTACCATTGAAAATAAAGGATCGAAATCTATCCAAAGCACATTTGAAATTGGCACAATCCTTTTCCCCTCTGTGTACCACTTGTCGGCCACCACTCTGAGCTTTGAGAAATTCTGCGTAAAGATCGCTCCTTGCACAAATGCACCTCCCTGCACGCCTGTGACTGGTAACCCTTTGTCAAGAACCACTTCACATTCAGAATCATTCATATTCATATTTTTCTTTGTCGACACCCTAGAATTATCTGGTGGTTTCATCCATTTAATTTTTCGATACCTCGTCACATTTTCTAACCATGTATAACATTTTTATGAGAATTTTTTAAATTCTGATTCATTCATTCATTTTCAGTCAACCCTATCTTATATGACTCACACATTCTTTTTGTTTTTAATCTACTTTTAATTTGCCTGTCAATTCCTGAACTTTCTCAAATGCACGATGAGCACATATTCATTTTTATTATACATTCGGATTTTGTCTTTATAAATTCCTGTTCCTGCCTTTATACCCAAATCTCCTTTGAGTTTGAAAGTATCAATCTCCATCACATTCGTCTCAGTACGTGAAGATGAACTAGACACCGTCTCATCTCCCCTCGGCTATCCTGCTCCTATCTATTCCCCTTGCACTTACGAACGAGCCTCATTACCAAGAGGTGGTCTCACTTCAGTCAACAGTCTGTCTATCTCATCATCCACTCCTTCAAAATCACTCTCCATCTAATTTTTGTTTATTTATTTATTTTATTTATTTGAAAGGTTTTATATAGCGCTGGATAGACCCGGGGGTATCCGAGCGCTTTAGATGTGCGAAAAACAAGATTTCAGGAGTTGCTCAAAAGCAGAGTATGAAATAATAAATAAAAACAAACGTTCCATTGAGGCCTTATAAACAGAGACATTGCAAGAGCAGATACATTTATATACATTTTTATATAGGATGGGGAGATAGAAGAGGGAGGGGGAGAAGAGGGGAGGGAGGGAAGTAGAGGAGGACAGGGTCGTCCGAGGTATGATTTAAGGACCCCAGTATTTGCAGAGGAGGTGCAGTTTAAGGTCTTTTTTTAAGGCAATGTATGAGGGGTTGCAGTGCAGTTCTTTAGGGCGGGCATTGCAGACGATCGGCCCATTTCCAGGGAAGGAGAGAGATTGAGTGGTTTTCTTTTCGAATAAGGGAGGGATGAGGAGAAAAGCATTTGTGCTCCTCATCGTTCTGGAGCTGCCCGCTTTTTTAAGTTTGTGAGGTACAGAGGGGCATTCTGGTGTAGGGCTTTATGTGTGAAGCATGCTGTCTTGTAGGAGGATCTACCATCAACAGGCAGTCAGTTGAGAGCCTTCAGGGCAGGGGAGATGTGATGAAAGCGTTTGTAGCCAGTGATGAGCCTGGCTGCTAGGCAGAGCACAGATCTGAGTGGGGCTAGGTGGACTTTGGGGGTTCCTGTGAGGATAGCGTTCCCATAGTCGATTTTTGAGAGTACCAGGGATTGGGCGACCCATTTGAAGTCTTCCGGTGGAATGAAGGGTTTGATTTTCTTCAGGTGACGGAGAGTGAAGAGAGCTCCTTTAGCATAGCTTTTTATATGGTCGTTGAGGGTTAGATTTTTGTCAAAGAGCAAAGAACAAAGAGAGCGAGCAGTTGAGTGCATTGAGGTCAGAAATTCAGGTTTGGACGGGGAGTCAGTTGTTTTTAGGGGAGAAGAGGATGATTTCAGTTTTCTTGGGATTGAGTTTGAGTTGGTTAGAGTGGAACCAGTATTGGATCTTGTTTCAGGTATGGGACCAAATCTTATAGTACAGTTGTGTGTCGTCGGCATAGAGGTGGTAGTTGATTCCTGCTTGTTTCAGGATGAGGGTAAGAGGTTCCATAAAGAGGTTAAAGAGTGAAGGGGAGAGAATAGAACCTTGGGGGGGGGGGGGCGCCTAGGGAAACCAGAGAGGGGTTGGATAGATAGTCGTTCATTTTGACTTGTGTTCTGTGTTGGAGAAATGAGGTGAACCATTTAAGGACCTGACCGTTAGGGCCAAAGCGGGACTTGAGTGAGTTGAGAAGGGAGTTGTGGTTGACTGTATCAAAGGCAGCCAAGAGGTCGAGGAGAATGAGCAGGCAGGATTCACCGTTGTCAAGGGAAGCGTGAATGTTGTCGAATATATTTAGATTGCAAGGAGTCAAGAAGGTTGAAGTTGTTAATGTTTGTATCTAATTGAAGCACACATTTTTCCAGGGCTTTGCAAAGGAAAGTTAGGTTAGAGATAGGGTGGAGGTTGTTCAGGTCATCAGGGTCTGAGGTGGTATTTTTAGGGATAGGCGTGATTTGACCAACTTGAGTTCGGGACACAACCTGTGGAGAAGGAGGTGTTGATAATGTTGGTACAGTAAGGGGCAATGATGTGGTTGAGATTCTCGATAAGATTGGAGGGGATAGGGTCTTTGGTGTGTGAGGACCGTTTAAGTTTGGTTATGATGTTAGAGACTTCGAGTTCAGTCACAGGGTGGAAATTAGACCAAGATGCATAGTTTTTTAGTTGCTGAGGGGGAAGGCTTGGATCTGGAGGGGTAGTAGCAAGAGGGGGAGTGGAAGGGTAAGGAGACACTCAATACGGGAGGATCGATAAGTGTATTGTCAGCAACGAGAGAAGAATTGGGTATGATCTCAGTTAGGTGGAAGGAGTGTTCGATTTTTGCAATTTTATCCGAGAAGAAGTTGGCTATTTCTTCACATTTATTTGTTGAGGTAGTAAGTTTAGGGGGGGCTGTGGATGTTTGGTTGCAAAAAATTTTAAATAGTTCTCTGGGTATGTTTTTTGCCCGATTGAGCTGTAGTTGGAAAAAGGAGGTCTTTTCCTTGATGTGTTTTTTATAGGATGATCTAGCGGCTCTGAGACAGGCAAGGTGGGCAGCGGACGGGTGTTGTCTCCAAGATCTTTCAGTCCGTCTAAGTGAACGCCTTTCGTCATTGAGATCAGAGTTGAACCAAGTTTTAGATAGAATGGTTCTTTGTTTTTTTAGTTTGGGAGGGGCTAGGAGGTCTATGACCTCACTGGTGGTCTTGTTGAAGAGTTCTGTGAGCTAATTTGCGTCTTGGGAGAGAGGGGTGAGAAGAATTTGAGCTTGTAGTTTAGACTCCAGCTTGCAGGAGGGATTTGGTTGAGGTTTCTGGTCCATTTATAGGGTGGCTGATTTTTAATAGGAGGGGGAGGGGAGCTGATTCGATCTTGAACAGGATGAGGTGATGGTCAGACCAGTCAATGGGAAGGATGCTGGAGATGGTAGCCAGGTCATTATTGGATATGATGGCATCAAGAGTAGCACCTTTGGCGTGGGTGGGCGAGTCACAAAGTTGAACAAGGCCATTGATTTCTAGAAGATTGAAGAGATGGGTGACTGTGGGGTCAGCAGTATAGTTCCAGTGGGTGTTAAAGTCTCCAAGGAAGATGTGTTTCGAGTTGGAGAGAGAGGATTGTGAAAGAAAGTTGGATAGTTCCTCAGCGAAGGGAAGTGGATCACCCGGAGGGTGGTAGATGTTATGTAGGGGAATTGGGGGAGAACCCTGAATAAGGAGTTCAGCGCCAAGGTATTCAAAGGTTAAGTGTTTGGCATTTTTAACCCTGGAGAGTTGCATTTCATTTTTGTAAACAATAGCTAGGCCACCACCAATTCTGTCTGTTCTGTCTTTCCTAATGATGGAGTAGCCCGGGGGCGTGAGTAGGTCAAAGATGGCCATTGAGTGGTCATTAAGCCAGGTTTCTGTAAGGAAGGCGATGTCAATGGATTCACTAAGGAGGGTGTAGTGTCCTGATGTTGTGGATTGCCTCTCCCATGATTCCCTGTCCCTGGCTTCTCAGCCTGTGTGAGTGTTCTGAATGGAATGCTTGGTGTGTGGGCTATGAGTGGAATGCTTGGGTGACTGAATGAGAGATGACAGTTGATGGATGGGGCTGAGCAGCTAGCAGGCTGCTACCGGTGGGGTCTGCTTTGACTTCTACCTGGACTTGTTTACCTATTTACCTGATACCTGAATAAACATACGTTGACATCATCACTCCAGTGTGGCCTCCTGATTACTACACTTATTTTTGGCGACGAGGATGGGATCCGAACCCACATGTTCATAGCACAATGGATGTGGTCTCCTGATTACTACAGAGGGTTTTGGATATTTCAGTTGTGTGTCGTACAGTTGAGCGGCAGTTAACGAGCATGTAGGATAGGGGCTTAGGGTTGGCTTTGGCGGTAGTGCACGAGTGTATGGTGGTAAGTTTGGTAGGAGGTCTGGGCGAGATGGGAGAGGAGGGGGTTCTGTTCCCAAGATCTCCAGGATGCTGGAGAAATGGGGGGTGCGTTCAGGGATCAGGGGTTTGGGAAGGTAAGAGTTGCATAGATCCATAGTGGCAGAGGGGGAGAGCCTGTACCTAGCACGATGCAGCCTAAAAGGTCTGTTGTAGAGGGGAATCGTTTTCCAGAGGTTATGTTGGGAGGGGTGAGTGAGGCAAGGGCGGGAGGCGGGGATCCAGATTGCGGCGGGCCTTCTTGTTCAGAACCCTGAAGTCTTCTCTGAGTCTCATGAGTTCCGTCTGAACGGTTGAGAGGTTCAGTTCGATATTAGGGAATGTTAGAGCGATAAGGTTGAATGTTTGGCGGGGAGGAGGGGGTGGAACGTGGGGGTTTGGTGTTAGCCGGAGACAAGAGCCTGATGGGTGACGGGGGGAATGGGGAGCTAGTGAGGTGGGACTTTGAGGAGGAGGGGTCAGTCATGCAGGGAGGTTGTGAGGCCGGGGGAGGGGATATGTTGGAGAGAGGGGAGGGGGAGGTGATATCATGATGAGGGGTGGAGTGATATTCGGTGGTAGAGATATAGGTGTGGTGGGGGGAGTAGTGGAAAGCAGTGGGAGAAGGAGCTGGGACTTAATTATCTCCAGGTGCGTGGGGGGAATGTAGTTCGTAGTAGGTGTTTTGGGCGTCAGGAGGCAGGAGGGTTGACGTTCAGGGGGAGAGATTCAGGAGATGTAGAGAGGTCATCAGTAGCGAGGTAGATTTGGGGATGTGGGTCGTTAGATAGCGAGGGGATTTGGGTGGAGGGATGCTCAATTAGGGTGTCTAGGGGGTGTGGGCTCAGGGCTGGTGGGAGGGAAATGTGGGTGACCGACATTTGGAAGGGAGAGGGTTTTAGTGGCAGGTTTTGATAGAAGGTCTGTCAGGGAACTGTAGAGGTGGTTGAAGGTGTTGAGGTGGTGTTCGGGTGCTTGAATGAGAATGTTCTCTGTTAAAAGCTGGGGATGGGAAGGTAGATAGTTTGAAACCATATGGGATATTGCCGGATTTGGTGATTGTGAGATAGTTCAGGAGGATGCTTTTTTATTTGGAGCGGCATTTGGAGAAGAAAATAAGGTTTGTTTTTAT
Organism: Lissotriton vulgaris; assembly: GCF_964263255.1. Taxonomy (NCBI): domain Eukaryota; kingdom Metazoa; phylum Chordata; class Amphibia; order Caudata; family Salamandridae; genus Lissotriton; species Lissotriton vulgaris. The sequence continues at coordinate 100,438 of NW_028254130.1, forward strand.
AGGCGAGGTGAGGCTATGGTAGGAGTCAACTATGAGCGTTTCGGGGTGATGAGTCAGTAACTTATGCTTAAAGTTTGGATAGATTGGATGGGTACACGATGTTCCAGGAATTGGGACCATATCTAGAGAAGGCGGGATCTGGGGTAGTGGGGACGGGAGATTGGGGGGGGGGGTGATGGGCCGTCAGGGGGGAAGTTGAGAGGAAAAAAAGAGAGGAGAGGAGGGTGGATCAAAAGAGGTGAGAGGTAGGTGACGTTTGAGAATGAAGGTCAGATGGTGAGGGAGGGACATCGGAGGGGGACTTGTGACTATTAGAGGGGAAGGGGGTGTGACATAAAGAGGTGAGAGGTTGGAGGAGTTTGAGATCGTTGTTCTCATTTTTGTTATCTTCTGTTTTCTTTTTGTCTTATTCATCAGTAATCACAGGGCAAGTAGCTTTAGTTTCTAGCACTTCCTGTCTCAGTGCTTCTTCCGAACCTTACCAATTTGCGCTTTCAGCATTTTCTTGTGCGCTTTCTCATTCGTCACGTAGTCCCACTCATTCAAGCTTTCAAACTGTGCCAGTCAGAGCAGCGTTTCATCCCAATCATGGCGCGCCTCAAATTCTCAATCTTTTTCACATCTAATTTACCATACACAATAAACGGAAACTTTTTATTGCCAGCAGTAATTGCATTCCATTTTCTAAGCCACAAACTTGTATGAAATCCATTGTCTAAGAGCATCTCATAGGCGGGGTACCAATTGAGTGTGAACATTTTGCAGCTCAAAAACACTCTGATAATGAACTGAAATGGACTGTGTTGAAAGTACTGAGACTCCCTCCAAGAGGTGGAAATATCGGACAATTACTGAATAAAGAAGAACTGAAGTCCATCATACAGTTCAACTCCATCCAGGATGGCCTTAACAGAACCGAGGACTGGACAAGTCTAATATAATTTGTTCATTTATGATCCCTTCGAAGCATGAGCATACAAAATAATTGTCTGTCCGTTAAAATGTAACATTCTTTGAAATGTCAGTTGGTTCGATAATGCTTGGTTTTTAACAGAACTAGCTCGAGACCGTGGGCACTGCGAACCATTTGGTGGCACCCTCACTAGTCAGCCCCCTTCCTCTCACCCCCTCGGTACCTCACCACTCTTAAATGGCGCCCATACCGGCACAACTCACTCTTGAGTCGTTTGTTCACCACCACTGTCACGGGGCACGGCGGGCACCCCAGACCGTATCTAATCCTAAAAACTGATGACCCCAGGTCTGCATACCACGCATAAGTACCTTCATTGGTCACTCCGAACCTTATTGCTCGGATAATTCACCATTCCAAAATGGCGACCGATACCGGCACTCGCTTGTAGCCCGTCCTCACTTTTTACTCCTGTTTCGACGGAGCATATTAGGCGTCTTTGCATGCAGACGCTCACCATCCGGCCATTGCGCTGCTGTGACGGGACCCCATTGCGGCCCCTCTACGAGCAATTTAAGGTAAGCTTTGGAAAGAACGGCGGCTCCCTTATGGATTTGAACGAGTCCGGTAATACTCGCGATATAATTCGTGTGCGCCTTTGATATTTTCATTTCAGGCTCGCACGGAAGAGGCCATTTCCATTGAGTGCCTTGCGTGGAACCGACCCCCGGTTACGGTAACTAATTGTCCACACTTATCACCAATCGCTGCCAATTGCCCCTCACTCCAATTCTCAACCAATGTTTTTTGTCCACAGACTACACCCCCTTTTAAACTGAAGTCCTGTATTTTACCTTCACTGCACCCACGTTGTCACCTTGGTATAATTGCAGTAACTTTAACTCTGGATTATAATACCTTCTTTTTAGGTCACGAATATTTCGACCGTTGTTGGCCGGCTTTAATCTTCATTTCGATTCCACTGAATCGTCAACCCGGTAATGGTGGTTTTTAATTGTAATATGCCGTGTGTGTAATTTTTCTGCCACACACCGAATAATAACCATAACAAATCCTTTCAGGCATTACCAGTAATCGGAACTGATCGGAAGCTTGTCCATCCACGACTGGCCCATCCAGCCCGGCTCGTGGTAATTACCTCCCCTAATTCACTCCCACCGCCACGATATTCCTTCACCAAAACACTATATTCCCCGCCACTAAGCACCACTGCCACATAAATTGAAAGCGGTATGCCTTATTTGTTTGATCTATTCTCCTGCATCCCAAACACGAGCACATTGAGATCCGTGCCCTTTGGGAACACTCGACTGCATGTGCACACGTTGCATTTTGCATGCAAAAACGGTTGTTGACGAGCACTTTAGCCTTTTAGCACTCACTCTGTAAATATTTGATACAGAAAAATGTCTTCTTCTCTTTTTCTTCCTGTTTATACCCTACAGGCTCACTTGACAACTCAGGCAAAATCAATTCTAGTCCTGAAGATGATCCCACTATAATATTGGAGATAGGGATCGAAACGTTCGTCGACTGTTTTGCAGTACTGCTCGTTATATGATCTTTAACTTTCCCGGCAGTTACTGTGGGTTTGTGCTTATTCAAGAACCTCTTGCATTGTATTATAAGCCACCCTGTTCTCCTTGTTTGCCTGTGAATTCTGTGTCCTTTTCTTTTGTATTGTTTCCCCTTGACTTGGTACAGGCTTGTGCCCAGTTATTAATGTGCGAAATGTTTTCGCTTTATGCTGTTTATCTTTACTACTTTGAAAATAAATACTTCTAGGTCCAACTGGACACTGAAGCAAAAACACAGTCTTTATTTTTAGCCTGTGCAAATTAATCCTCTAAATATCATTAAAAACCTAGGACCTTTTGTAATATAAAATTAGTAGCTTAACCCATGGTCCTTGGCCATTACTTTGGGTTCCCTTGTACACTAAACCTACAATTAGCGCAATCGCTAGATTGCAAGGGTTTCTATTCCCTTGCCCACCTCTCCTTGGGGGGCGGGCCAGTCCTAACACCTTGTCTTCCCCAATCACTCAACACTAGTAATCCCCTTCCCACACTTATCTTCCTAATATGTCAGTCAACACACCTCTTTATACAGACGACTATTTGAAACAACTATGCTCACGTCCTTCCCTATTGTCAGAGACCCCAGAGGCTCCAATCTCGGTAAATGACTCTATTCCAGAACAACTAGAAAAATTAAAAAAGAAGCAAGTTCGGCTGGAACTTATGATTTTGATGCTGACAGATTATTTAAAAGCCAACGTGATCCCGCTGGGTTTACAAGTTCGAAATATCCCGGGAATTTTCACTGATATTCCCAAATACATTCAAAACTTCCGTTTTATAGGTACAACCTGTTCACGCCATTGGCTAGCCCTTGGCATAGATATTGCGAGTGAAACCCTCAAATCTCTGGAAACAGAAATCGCAGACCTCCTCAAACAAGTAACAGATTCCGATCCCAGTGCAGATGCAAAAAAACTACTTGAGCAAATTGACAAAACTGTGGCTGAGTTCCACAGGATTGAACAAAATAAAAAGTCAAATAAAATCAAAAAGGACGTGAAACTATATAATATTGAGAATACTTACCCTTATCTGCAGAAAGATTGTTATATTAACAAAACCTATCCCCGTTACCAAAATAGCCGCCCTTGGGGCCGCTATAACAGACGCCAGAATTTGGTGGGATTCTCAGACACCTCTGCCGAATCTTCTGATAGTTCTGACCCAGGGGAAGGCGGCAGTGGTGGAAGAAGAGGTGGTCTGAATCAGAATTCTTTTTTAGCCAGAGGCGCCCAGGACCCACCGCAGCGCGGGAAGGTCAAGAAAACCCAACGATGGCACAACCCTCCTGGCGAGCGCAGGACTCGCAACAATTATTACCAATGGTGAGCGGAATACAAATTCCGCCCCAGGGAACTGACAGCATTCCTATCTTTAATCTCTCTAAATACACACTTGCACAAGAGGAGCTAACATTACTTATGAAAGGCCTTTCTTTTGTGCCAACAATCCCACCCAACTACATGGATTTACAAGCAGAACTAATGAGATTTTTCAGACGCATACGTCTACAGGCCTTTTTTCAGTTGCACCCCACACCTGAAAGGGTCACCAATACTCCTTTTCGTCCACCATCTATCTTCTCGCCATCTGCTAGTATGATTCCCACAGAGGTGGTTACTTTTGAGAAGGTAATTCTGAAGGAATTGCAAAAACTCCAAAACAAGAAAATGTTCATACCCTATAACATTTCCAGGGAAGAGAAAAATGCCATTTCCCAACTCAAAACCAATGATAACCTCATAATTAAAAGTGCTGACAAGGGTGGAGGTATTGTATTGCAAGAAAAAGCCGCATATGTTTCAGAAATAATGCGACAACTTGAGAATAAGGAACACTATAAAAGACTGAGTCATAATCCTACCAAAGAAATCCAGAGTCTAATACAAAAAATCACGAAAGAGGGACTTGAAGCCGGTTTTCTATCAAAAAAAGAGTATAATTTTCTGAATGTAAAATCGCCGAGAACTCCGGTAATATACACGTTACCCAAAATACATAAAGATCAAAAAAAACCGCCAGGCCGCCCCATTGTCTCAGCCTGCGGATCCATCCTGGAACCATTGGGTTCTTACGTAGACTTTTTTATTAAAGACTTTGTCCCTTCCACACAATGCTATATAAAGGACTCAATGCACATGATTAACATGATCGAGCATCATCCATACAATCCCGTGACTGAAACTCTCGTAACCATGGACATTGAGTCCCTTTATACTAATATTCCACAGACTACAGCATTGCTAGTGATCAAAAAGATTTTGGATTCACGGCCTCGGCCTCATGCCGTACCTAGCATGTTCATCCTTCAACTCCTGAAGATGTGCCTTACGAGGAATTTTTTCCTCTTCAATGGCATTTTCTATGAACAGATCAAGGGGACCGCCATGGGCGCAATTTTTGCTCCGAATTTGGCGATTCTGTTTATGGATGAAATAGAGACTAATGTCATTAACAACCCCACCAATCCCTTCTTACCAGGAGTCCGGTTTTGGCGTAGGTATATCGATGACATTTTCATCATTTGGACTGGAAGTGACGATTGCCTACGCCAATTCCTACACTGGCTGAACAATAATTGTTTGGGCCTTACCTTTACCATCAGCACTGACCATGACTCTATCTCCTTTTTGGACTTGTCCATTTACCACAGTGAAGGTTCCCTATTGACACGTCTCTACCGTAAGCCCACTGAAAAAAACACTCTTTTGGCCTACAACAGTAACCACCCGAGAGCATTACGGGACTCACTCCCATATTCGCAATTTTTGCGAATTAGGCGTAACTGCTCCTGTAAGGAGGATTACTTCCGAGAAGCTACCACCTTGGCAACCAAACTCAAAGATAGGGGGTACCCAAAGAAATTAGTCAAAAACGCCACCAAGCGTGCATGGTATTGCCCCAGGGAAGTCTTACTTACACCAAAAGAAAAGACTACCTCTAAACGCATACCGTGCATATCCACTTTCTCACCCATCTCTAATCAACTAAGAAAAAGTATCCTCAAGCATTGGCCAATACTAAACACAGGTGCCCTCTCCATGGAAAAACCCGTATTTGCCTTTAAAAAGAGTAGAAACCTTAGGGATCACCTTGTAAGAGCTGCTCTACCTGCTCCTCTACCATCAACTACACTTGAAAATGTATGGGGTCTGTCCCCCATTGTTGGGCATGCAAAATGTGGCGGATGCAATAACTGTGATAGCACGATAGAAGGAAAAAGTTTTACCTTTAACAACATCACTATACAATGTCGTTCCTTCTCTAACTGCAACACTTGCAATGTTATTTACCTAATTTTGTGCCCTTGTCAGAAAGTGTATATAGGGCAGACCAGCCAAAAGGTAAAAATTCGCATTGGACAACACAGGAGCCGCATCAGGTGCGGCATCCCGAATGCACCATTGGTGGAACATTTTGCAGCTCAAAAACACTCTGATAATGAACTGAAATGGACTGTGTTGAAAGTACTGAGACTCCCTCCAAGAGGTGGAAATATGGGACAATTACTGAATAAAGAAGAACTGAAGTCCATCATACAGTTCAACTCCATCCAGGATGGCCTTAACAGAACTGAGGACTGGACAAGTCTAATATAATTTGTTCATTTATGATCCCTTCGAAGCATGAGCATACAAAATAATTGTCTGTCCGTTAAAATGTAACATTCTTTGAAATGTCAGTTGATTCGATAATGCTTGGTTTTTAACAGAACTAGCTCGAGACCGTGGGCACTGCGAACCATTTGGTGGCACCCTCACTAGTCAGCCCCCTTCCTCTCACCCCCTCGGTACCTCACCACTCTTAAATGGCGCCCATACCCGCACAACTCACTCTTGAGTCGTTTGTTCACCACCACTGTCACGGGGCACGGCGGGCACCCCAGACCGTATCTAATCCTAAAAACTGATGACCCCAGGTCTGCATACCACGCATAAGTACCTTCATTGGTCACTCCGAACCTTATTGCTCGGATAATTCACCATTCCAAAATGGCGACCGATACCGGCACTCGCTTGTAGCCCGTCCTCACTTTTTACTCCTGTTTCGACGGAGCATATTAGGCGTCTTTGCATGCAGACGCTCACCATCCGGCCATTGCGCTGCTGTGACGGGACCCCATTGCGGCCCCTCTACGAGCAATTTAAGGTAAGCTTTGGAAAGAACGGCGGCTCCCTTATGGATTTGAACGAGTCCGGTAATACTCGCGATATAATTCGTGTGCGCCTTTGATATTTTCATTTCAGGCTCGCACGGAAGAGGCCATTTCCATTGAGTGCCTTGCGTGGAACCGACCCCCGGTTACGGTAACTAATTGTCCACACTTATCACCAATCGCTGCCAATTGCCCCTCACTCCAATTCTCAACCAATGTTTTTTGTCCACAGACTACACCCCCTTTTAAACTGAAGTCCTGTATCGAGCCCACGCTAAACGCTAGGCTCAATCGGTAATGTGTGTTTTACCTTCACTGCACCCACGTTGTCACCTTGGTATAATTGCAGTAACTTTAACTCTGGATTATAATACCTTCTTTTTAGGTCACGAATATTTCGACCGTTGTTTACCGGCTTTAATCTTCATTTCGATTCCACTGAATCGTCAACCCGGTAATGGTGGTTTTTAATTGTAATATGCCGTGTGTGTAATTTTTCTGCCACACACCGAATAATAACCATAACAAATCCTTTCAGGCATTACCAGTAATCGGAACTGATCGGAAGCTTGTCCATCCACGACTGGCCCATCCAGCCCGGCTCGTGGTAATTACCTCCCCTAATTCACTCCCACCGCCACGATATTCCTTCACCAAAACACTATATTCCCCGCCACTAAGCACCACTGCCACATAAATTGAACGCGGTATGCCTTATTTGTTTGATCTATTCTCCTGCATCCCAAACACGAGCACATTGAGATCCGTGCCCTTTGGGAACACTCGACTGCATGTGCACACGTTGCATTTTGCATGAAAAAACGGTTGTTGACGAGCACTTTAGCCTTTTAGCACTCACTCTGTAAATATTTGATACAGAAAAATTTCTTCTTCTCTTTTTCTTCCTGTTTATACCCTACAGGCTCACTTGACAACTCAGGAAAAATCAATTCTAGTCCTGAAGATGATCCCACTATATTATTGGAGATAGGGATCGAAACGTTCATCGACTGTTTTGCAGTACTGCTCGTTATATGATCTTTAACTTTCCCGGCAGTTACTGTGGGTTTGTGCTTATTCAAGAACCTCTTGCATTGTATTATAAGCCACCCTGTTCTCCTTGTTTGCCTGTGAATTCTGTGTCCTTTTCTTTTGTATTGTTTCCCCTTGACTTGGTACAGGCTTGTGCCCAGTTATTAATGTGCGAAATGTTTTCGCTTTATGCTGTTTATCTTTACTACTTTGAAAATAAATACTTCTAGGTCCGGCTGGACACTGAAGCAAAAACACAGTCTTTATTTTTAGCCTGTGCAAATTAATCCTCTAAATATCATTAAAAACCTAGGACCTTTGTAATATAAAATTAGCTTTTTTATTTGGAGCGGCATTTGGAGAAGAAAATAAGGTTTGTTTTTATAGGCGAGGTGAGGCTATGGTAGGAGTCAACTATGAGCGTTTCGGGGTGATGAGTCAGTAACTTATGCTTAAAGTTTTTCTTGGCATGTTTGGATAGATTGGATGGGTACACGATGTTCCAGGAATTGGGACCATATCTAGAGAAGGCGGGATCTGGGGTAGTGGGGACGGGAGATTGGGGGGGGGGGGGGTGATGGGCCGTCAGGGGGGAAGTTGAGAGGAAAAAAAGAGAGGAGAGGAGGGTGGATCAAAAGAGGTGAGAGGTAGGTGACGTTTGAGAATGAAGGTCAGATGGTGAGGGAGGGACATCGGAGGGGGACTTGTGACTATTAGAGGGGAAGGGGGTGTGACATAAAGAGGTGAGAGGTTGGAGGGGTTTGAGATCGTTGTTCTCATTTTTCTTATCTTCTGTTTTCTTTTTGTCTTATTCATCAGTAATCACAGGGCAAGTAGCTTTAGTTTCTAGCACTTCCTGTCTCAGTGCTTCTTCCGAACCTTACCAATTTGCGCTTTCAGCATTTTCTTGTGCGCTTTCTCATTCGTCACGTAGTCCCACTCATTCAAGCTTTCAAACTGTGCCAGTCAGAGCAGCGTTTCATCCCAATCATGGCGCGCCTCAAATTCTCAATCTTTTTCACATCTAATTTACCATACACAATAAACGGAAACTTTTTATTGCCAGCAGTAATTGCATTCCATTTTCTAAGCCACAAACTTGTATGAAATCCATTGTCCAAGAGCATCTCATAGGCGAGGTACCAATTGAGTGTGGAGACTCTCCTCCGTTAGCCAGAATCGCAGATTTATTCAAAAGTTCACCCATTGGAATCTCAACCGAGCTCACAATGCCCACAACACCAATACAACCAATCACAATACAATTGCAAAACGAGAATTGAAACACAATGCAGGAACCAAAACAAATAAACCTTTGTCTGCCCATCGGGATACGGAACTAACTACAGAAAGGGAAAAATACCTTAAGTGCTTTCATCCACACCAATATAGGTTCTTGGTGAGCGGTAACCTACCTTTAGAGTCAGCGTGTCTATCCTCATGCACAAAAGAATAAACAACACTGCCCAGATGAGTTCATAGACAACCAGACTATGAAGGGTTTCAAGGACTTTAACCTATAACTTGACCTGACTCCACATGTCTTTTCAGCAAACAACCTCAAAAAATTATCTTGAGAACTTGGATTTCTATAAATCTGTAAACCTTATACCGAGATCCAAAAACCTTTTCACGTATGGCACAAAAAACCTGAAAATGTAAACCGCTTCAGCAATTTATCCAAAACATTACAGTGCAATGCAGTTTTCAACACATGCACAAGGACCCGTAGTTTTTGTTGTTGGTATCCTGCAATTGAAGCTTGGATACCACAGCTTGAATGTGTTCATGCGATGCTCCTAATGGTGCACCTAATGGCAGTCCTCATAGTCCATATTGTGTGATGCTCGGCTCTCGTAAAGCATGGTGTGGGGGTCTCTCTGAATCTTTATTTGTGCCCTGTTTTAGATTAGAAGAATCATATGTCCTTCTTTGTTGGTTGTGTTTTGCGTTACCATGGCATTACCCTCACCTACTTTGTTATCTTAAGAGTTGAGACATGAAACTTTCTTACTGTGTTTAATGATGGCACTTAAAACATAGGGGTTTAGGTATGTAACACTACGGTTCCTCCATTTGTGAATCTGCACTGCAAATGAATTTGTATGAGCTTGTATTTTAGGGTCATGTGCTGTTATACCATAAAACATTTGGGCTTTTGTAAATTGTCAGTGATCTGGTCTGAACCCCACTGGGTTGTGCCTCATTGCACCTGCTGAGAAACTGGAACAAAGGCTGTTGTATCTTAGCAGAACCATCTTGTCTAGCACCATTTATTTGTGTGACTGGGGACTGGGAACAAAGTCAGAGTGAAAGAACTGAGAACCAAACATTTCCTGTAACCACTGACTGTTCCGGGACCCAGAGAAAAGGGTGTTGAGAGTGCAGTGAGATCCTTAAGAGAAAACTCTTAAGATGTAGCAATGAGATTCTGCAGAGTTTGCTACTCCTTGGTGTAGACTAAAGGATGCAGTGAGAGTGAGCAGAGTATGCTTCTGAGGACCATTTACTGCATCACTCTGTAATCCACAGGTGTAATACCGTGAAGGCTCAGAAACCTCCAGAAGATGCGGTCGTGGAGCAGACTCTGCAGAGCATTGGAGAACATTCCTCCTTGCAGGATAAACTCTTGGAATTAAAAGGTAAACTGACATCAGAGTGAAAGGGAAAGCCCAAGGAAGAACTGTTCATGACAAATGCATCCTACGAAGAATACTTTACTCACAGGCAAAGGCTACACAAGTGCTGTCCTTGTTCTGTGACGTTAGGTTGGAGGGTCGTGTGAACAAATAAAGGATTGTTTTCAGAAGTGAAAGAAAGTAAAGAGCGAGAGAAAAGAAAATTATGAGTACAGCAAGAATGGAGGAGTTGTAAATGGTGCTAATGAAAGTCTGGCTGGACAGGCAGCACTGTGAGACTGTAATGCATGTAACTCAAAGGAAGCCTGTGTCAGCTCACTGCATTTGAACTGAAGATCTGTGTCGTGTGCGGGCATCTATGTACGGTTGCATGGATGTCAGTGAATGGGTTCTGCAGTCTGGATTTTGGGAATCTTCTAGATCGGGACGAGTGTCGCAGAGACGTCTTTGAGAAAATGCTTCACATCTTTGTTTCAAATAGAATGTGGTCAGCAGGATGCGGCAACAAGATCTGAGAAACTTTACTGCATTTCCAAATTAATTGAGGCCTGTGACCCAGTAAGGAATCATTGCTTACATGTAGGTATAAATACCTGAATAGTGTAACGAAGTGGATTATTAATTGGAGTAGATGGTAGTCCACCACGAGAAATACAGTCATTAACTTGTGCAGTCTTGGCAAAGGTTTCGGAAATGTAAACCTCCGCTTAACCCGTGACAGCTATGACACACAGCACACCGGCTTAGCAGAAATGTGTAAAGCATTTAAGAGTACCAAAACAGTCAGAACATGTCAAAAATGCAACTAAAACAACAAAAATCTAAACAGGGGAACTGCAGATGTGAATTTTTTAAGATTAATAGGAATAAAAGCCAACAGAAAGTAAATCATTATTCACTGTTCGAGAGTGCGCAGGTCAGGTACGCCCAGCAGGTTCAGCCCAGTCAAATCTTTTACTTGAGGACTTAATCCCTGAAATGGAAGTCAAAATACTACAGTGGGGCAAGGTTGCAGACTGTATCCAAGAAAGTTAAAATTTGCCACCCAGGAAAGTTCATACTTGAGAAGATTTATGAAAAAGTCACGCAACGCAACACAGCCCCCTTGAGGCTGCGCTGTGTGACAGGGAGGGAGCAGGAGATATGGCTATCTCCTCCCCTTTCCCTTCGCTGATTACTGCTGCTGTGCGCCACTCACACACCTTAGCACCACAGCACTAGGGTGTGTGCTGAGTCCAGCATAGGTTTGGTACAGGAAGGGTACCCTTCCTGTACAAAATACTATCTTCGACACAAGGGAAAGCTTTTCCCACTTTGTATGCATGCTGCACAGTTGCGCCTTATTAAACAGGGTGAAGTTTTCTCACGCTAAACCTAATCTACTGTTTTTAGTAAATTGCGTTTAGCGTGAGAAACCTTGGGTGGTTGCATGGGAATGCCCATGCACCACCCTGGTAGGCCCCCAAGGGTCAAAGTAACGGGAAGCAGCGTAATGCGCTTCTTCGCATTACTTTTATGTTATTTCCAGCACTAAACAAGTTTAGCGCTGGAAAGTAAATTAAAAAAAAAGAAAGATTTTGCATCACTTTTGTGATGCAAACGCGGCGCAAAAGCTTAGTATTTCTCCCCCTTTTCTGTTGTAGCTCGGAATCCTCCACTGGGGAAGGGATGTAGGCTGCATCCAGGACGTTCATATTTAAGTTGGGTAGGCTTGCCACATAGATCCACTCAAAGGGCCGTGTGAGCGGCCAAAACCTCAGAGCGTCACCAACTCGATTTTCTTGTCCAGTGAAGTTGCGCTTTGGGCAGATTGACTTGGGTCAGTCCTGGTCCTCCGGTGGTCTGGCTATCTACAGACAAGGGCCCCAGGACCCTTGGACATCACTTAGGGGTCAGAATGTTTTCCAGCACAGCTGATTAGCAGGGTCCCGTCCTCTTCCAGTTACAACTGCTCTTTCTAGGAAAAAGACCCTGTGCAGCTTGTTGTATCCCAGCAAACGCACAGGAGGGCCAGCTGATCCTGGCGTCCACTTCTTTATCCTGGGTACAAGTGGGAGTAGATCTAGCCCTTTAGGTCTCCTCACCACATGTCTCACTTGTCTCAAACAGCAGATGATCTGTCACGGGTCCAATGTTTTGGAGATGGTTCCTTTGAGTGCTGCATTTATTGTTGGCAGTAGCTAGTCAGGTAAAGGTTCCCAGGTGCAACTCTAGCCACTTTGTTTAGGAGTTCCTGTTTGCCCTACTACAAACAATCCCACAATTGCACTTTATTCCTTAAATCCAAGATGTGGAAACGCTTTGTCCCTTGTGCAGAGTCTGTGTTCCTGCCCAGCGGTGTGCTCAGGGAAATGAGTACGCCCTCCTTTGTGGTCACTCATAACTGGTATTGGAGCTAGCTAGCTTTTTTCCCACTGGATTTATAGCCAGCCCAGGTGCCTTCCTAAGGACTTACCTTTTACTTGTGAAAAGACAGGCCCTTTACTAGTTAATGAAGTTCCTGGATCTATCCAAGATGGTCTTCCTGTAGGGAAGGCAAACAGCTCTCCACAACCAGCCATTGTTTCTGCTCTAGAGGCAGCTTTTACACCTCATTACATCAAGCAATGGCTGGCCTGCTACTGTCAGGTTAATGGAAATTAGACCCCAGGAGCATCAAGGAAGGAAAACCTTTCTAAAGTTGCTGTTCTTAAACATAGATCTTGAATCGTAGAATTTAAGAATGGAAAAGAAACTAAGCTAGACCTGTACTTAGATGTGGAAATGTATTAGCTTGATCTCACAATATAAAAGAGAATACAGAGCTCTGCTAAACTTAATGAGATGTCCAATGAATGGCACTTAGTAGTAACCGAGTAGATAGTACAGAGAGAGGTTTTAAGAACCATTACCCCCTCCTAAAGCTGCAGTGGGGCTATGCTCCTATGCTCTGCGACATGGCCAACATGATCTTGCTGATGGCCCAGGAAGACCTGAACAGGGGCGGTGGGTGAGATTTGAAAGTGGTGGGGCGCAAAGCGATTTGTATACAGCACCGTAGCGAGCGAGCGCAGCGATCGAGCCTGAACCCCAAAAGGGGGATTTGGGGGATTCCCCCCCCCCAAGAAAATTTTGAAAAAAAAAGAAGAAAAATCGTGCATTTTCAAACAAATTTGAGAAAGCAGGAAGGTTAATAAAGCAATTGTGGAAGTGCAGTTATTACATTAATAGATGACTTAACATAGGTAGCTGCTTATTCAGTATAACCACAGAGCTTCATACATTCTGTCCTATTACGCTCAGGTGCTGAATTCAGACTATAAGACTTTCATGAAAATCTCAGATCAACAATATTCACACCTAAGGTGGGAGCAAACGAGGCACTCCACACTTTTCTGGCAAAGAAACACATTTTAAATTACTGTAGGACTGGTATATACATCTGGCGAAACTCTACAAATAATACCCTAGTGCTAGTGCGCCTCGCTGCGCTGGCGAGATTGTGATAAGTTAACATAGGTGATCTACTTCATATGTCGTGGCCTTGTCCCAAAAATACGGCCCCCTCGTTGTGCTTCCTTTCCTGCCCCCTGTTCCCTCGTTGTGCTTGCTTTCCTGCCCCCTGTTCCCTCGTTGTGCTTGCTTTCCTGCCCCCTGTTCCCTGTGTGTGGCTGTGTGTGTGTGGGGGGCTCTGTGTGTGTGGGGGGGGCTCTGTGTGTGTGTGGGGGGCTCTGTGTGTGTGTACGGCTCTGTGTGTGTGTGGGGCTCTGTGTGTGTGTGGGGCTCTGTGTGTGGGGGGGGCTCTGTGTGTGTGGGGGGCTCTGTGTGTGTGGGAGCTCTGTGTGTGTGGGAGCTCTGTGTGTGGGGGGGGCTCTGTGTGTGTGGGGGGCTCTGTGTGTGTGGGGGGCTCTGTGTGGGGGGGGGCTGTGTGTGTGTGTGGGGCTCTGTGTGTGTGGGTCTGGGTGTGTGTGGGTCTGTGTGTGAAGGGCTCTGTGTGTGTGGGGCTCTGTGTGTGTGGGGGCTCTGTGTGTGTGGGGGGGCTCTGTGTGTGTTGGGCTCTGTGTGTTTTGGGCTCTGTGTGTGTTGGGCTCTGTGTGTGTGGCTCTGCCGGGCTGTGCGTGTGGCTCTGTCTGGCTGTGCGTGTGGCTCTGTCTGGCTGTGTGTGTGGCTCTGTCTGGCTGTGTGTGTGGCTCTGTCTGGCTGTGTGTGTGGCTCTGTCTGGCTGTGTGTGTGGCTCTGTCTGGCTGTGTGTGTGGCTCTGTCTGGCTGTGTGTGGCTCTGTCTGGCTGTGTGTGTGGCTCTGTCTGGCTGTGTGTGTGGCTCTGTCTGGCTGTGTGTGTGGCTCTGTCTGGCTGTGTGTGTGGCTCTGTCTGGCTGTGTGTGTGGCTCTGTCTGGCTGTGTGGGTGGCTCTGTGGTTGTGTGGGTGGCTCTGTGGTTGTGTGGGTGGCTCTGTGGTTGTGTGTGTGGCTCTGTGGTTGTGTGGGTGGCTCTGTGTGTGTGTTTAGGTGGCTCTGTGTGTGTGTGTAGGTGGATGTGTAGGTGGCCCTGTGTATGGGTGGGTGGCTGTATGTGGGTGGCCGCTATGTGCAGAAAAACACTTGCGAGTGCAAAATGAGGGTACAGTGTCTGCCCTTAAAGTTCAGTGAGCTCTGCACCGTCTTTCAATCAACACACCCTACCCAACAGCGGTCAATGAACCAATCCAGAGAAGAGTGGGAGCACGGAGGACCACACAAGACACGATCAAAGGCTGACCCAACAGCTGCCGATGGACCACACCAGAGAAAAGAGGGGGGAAAGAGGGTGGTATAAGACTATCAAAAGCCAACCCAACAGTGAACGAGAAGAAACCCCAATGAAGTAATGTGATATGATTAAAAGCCAACTCAGTGATTGCTGATATACAGTGTGGCAGAAAGGAACAAAGATGGCTTTACAGAAGTGTGATAATGACATTCAACTCAATTTTAAAGGGAGTGCTGATAGAGAGAAGGTAGGGGTGAGAGTAAAATGATGTTAATGAAGACAGCTCAGCATCTATCAACATTGCTGGATAATAGAGAGAAGTCAAGGCGACAAAGAGCTGTACTATGTTTCAAACCAACCTTAACTAAATGTGTAAATGTGCGGTCTGACACCAATCTGATAAGACTGGGCTGATTGTTAAAACAATACCACGACGATCATGCCCATGCCAAGCTCCCTTTATGTGCCCTCACACAGCCACACACTATGGCAGTAAGCACAAGCACAGCACACTCTTTAATGTAGGTAGACAAACTCTGCACGTGCACACTGACTTTTATTGCATATAGGCACCCACGCTTAATATATGCACAGACTCACTTTCCTTGTACAAACACACTCGCTGTATGCACTCAGTCACTACCCTTGAATGCACACATGCTTCGTGTGAGGCCACACTAGAACATGCTTCCCGCAGGGACGTGTAGGCCACGCCTGTCTGCCCGCATCTACACTCTCCTCTATACAGATATACGATGCCCTAGTGTGTCCTCACCCACACTGTCCATGTTCACACTTTCCCTGCTGCCCAGGGTTGGACTGGCCTAAAGGCAATCAGGCAGTGCCAGAGGGGCTAATCTGACAGGTCAGAGTGTAAGAAAGTTTTTGGCTTGTTTTATTACCTGCTGGGAGGGTTTTTATATTTCCCAGGGTGTACACACAGACCCCTTTCTCTCAATGGCTGCTCACCATCTCTCTCTCTCTGGCTCCGCACCCTCCTCCCCCCAGTTCTGTAGACAGCCACAGTATGCCACCGGGGACTCAAGTGTACCTGCAGCACACACTGACCCCGAATGCCCCCTTATCTACCCTCAACCAGACCCTACAAAGACATAACAGCATACATGGAGGGAGTCTTCCAATGGTTATGCCAGCGTGCCACCTTCGATACCGGACTTTTGCCAGCAAAACAAGCCCCTCCCCCCGCTCTTTATGAATACTCTGATTCCCAGATACCCCATTAACGCACAATTCTCCAAGGCATGCAGGTTCGCCATGTGCAAAAGAATAGCACAGGTGAACAGAGAGACGAGAAAGATTTTCAAAGCAAAGGGTGGAAAGAATAAAGGAGGGAGACAGGTGGCAAGAGTTTCATGGACCGTACCTCACACATACTACTTTATTTCCATTGTTATCTAGCAGCCTAAGGGCTAGATTTTGCGTTGGGTGGTAATGGATAATCATCTGATACACGTTCGAAATGTTAATTGGAGAGGGGAATCTGTTGGTGGAATTTTCTTCTCCATAGTGGTATCATGGTAAAGGAAGTACCACTTCTGGTACTTTATGATCAGACGATTTATGGACTGTCCCTGTGCCAAGTGTCAGGGTGTGAAACAAGAAATTCTCCAAGTTTAGGCTATACATTCTCCTGTCTATGACCCGCTGGATTCAAGTGTTGCACTTTGCAGCTCTGAAATATATGTGCACTCATTAATTCTAACTTTCCCAGCCTGTATACACCGACTGTGCTGCACTGAGGTTATCTGTTCTCCCTCCGAGCATTATCAATGTTATCATTTGCATCAGTACTCCGGATCTGTTGCAACAGCTTTAAAGCTCCCCCTTACACAATTTCATTAAAGGAAAGAGACTAACATCCAATATATTCTCTCTCGATTGAAATGACGACATGGTGGTGTCCCACATCTAGCACCAGAATGTCACACCTTTGTCGAAACGGGAAACTCAAGGTCTAATAGAACATGGCGAGAGGCATAGGCTACCACATATGCTCGGACACTGCATACTATGCTGGTTGATAAACACACGGCCAAGACAAAGTTTTGCCGGGAGGTTTCAAGACTTATCACGTGTATTAATAGCGAAGAGAGAAATTACGAATAATTGGAGGGCTACAAGGGGACCAAGAACAGAGATCTGCAAAAGAGAGCTGGAGAAGTGGGCAGACACAGAAAATAGAATTCATAGCTGCCAAGGTTTAAGATTGCTTATGTGTGACATTTTCAGAATTTCAATGTTATAATGAGTGACATTCAACATCTATGAGTGACACTTTCTTGCCTGCAAAATCAAGCAATGAAGAAGAGGGAAACATATATAAATATCAGATATTACACCCCTTTGAGCAACTAGAAACTCTAAGAAGATCTTAAAACTGCTGCAAAACTAACCTACTGCCCTTAAATAAACGTGTTGCCTGGAAGCAGTGCGTCACTGCAGTCAAGCCCCAGGTTCAGGTTTTTTTTAATGGAAGCGGGGGTGTGAGAAAGCTACATATATGAGGGTGCTGCCTGGACGCTGTGTGTCCCTGCAGCCAGGCCCCAGATTCAGGGATTGTGAGGGAATCAGGGGTGTGTGGGAAAGCTTCATACACCCAAAGTAGCATTGAGCATGGTTGAGCAGCAGGCAGTATTACCTATGCTCTAATCTCATCCTCCGAGAATTAAAGACAAAGCATTAATATGCAATATCAGAATGAGATACCCATCTAGTGATCAAATTGTTCAGTGAGAACCTGGTAAAGCTGTGACAAATCCCAGCTTCTCTGCATCTCTAAATTGTGTTATCCTAGAAAGTGTTTATTTCACAGAGCCTTCTTTATGTTCATTATTACATATGAGAGTGCCTTCAAATATGTGTGTCATACAAATTAAAACATGTTTGTGTAAATCGTAATGGCACCAACTAATTGTGAAAAAAATTCCTTCATATCTTAGAGTTTAACTGTACTCTGCACATGTATAATACGTCACAGATATTGTGCAACTGAATCAGAGGAAGGCATGCCTTCTGGGGTTACTAAATATTTTCTAAATAACACCATTGCTAAAATGCTGCAAGTAAATGACCTCTGCACAACAAAGATGTCATCAATTGGTTTGAGAGGTGCAAATTGGAATCCTGTTCATTGCTTTTTGTTGCATTTTTATAGTGTGCTTTGGAGCACTTTACATGAGTACCAGTTATATTATAGATGGTCAGATTTGTTTTTTAGAAACAGTAAGATTAAGTAATTTGCCCATATTCACAGGATATTGAGCCAATGCCCCGACTTGAACCTGGTTCCCGAGTTCCAAAGTCTGCAGCTCTGACGGAAACACCACATGCTCTGCCATGTTTCGTGTTTAATTTAATGGACTATAACGGGAATCTAGTTTGCCTATAGGTTACAAGTGAGAACTGACTTACCTCTCAGCAAACAATCAGTAGAAAACACGTCATGCAGATAGAAAACAGTGCTCCCATGAGTGAAATGCTCCTTTCCTGGTGTTCCTTCTTTTAATGACTGCTCCCCTTTGAGTCTTCTGCTCCTGCCTTTTTCGCTAATATATAAGCTGAGTTTGTGATCCCCACTGTCTCACTTGGGCACCACCCCCACTGCCTTCCTTACAGCTGCTGGGAGGGGAGAGCCATGTGAAAGCTCTCCCAGTTGTGCGCCATAAAAGTATCCGACACCATGCGGCCTGCTCGACCACCTCCACGCAGTACACTGTGAGGGGTCACTCCACCTCGCCTCGGGCACTGCACTATACTGTGTTTAGCAAGGTACAGGCGACAGCATTTATAAGAATTACTTCAGGCACGGTTTTTGTTTTATGTGTACATCACCAGCAAAAACCGGAGCTCCAGACCAAACAGGCATACAAACAGCCTAGCTAAAATAAATCAGTTGGCACACTGACCTGCACAGCTACCTCTCAGGACTCGACTATACTTGACAGGCGGCAGGCCGGCAATGAAAAAGGAAGCTGCCGCCCGTCATGGCATACACTCCAATTATGTTTTTCAAGGTACTGTCCTGGTAAATTCGGCAACATCCACCCATTCCGAAAATGGTTGCATAATCCCCAAAGGCCCGAGCCAAACGACGTCATCACAACTTAGGAGAAGCCACACTGTTAGCGCCCATAAAACAAATATTTATCAAGATGCAGTGCGCTTATCTCTAGTTATATTCAACAATAGCTCAAACCAAATCACACAATCTATGTTTGTAGAGGCCACATTAATGTTGGAACCCGTAGGACAATTGCTACTCACCACACTTATCCCCGCAGTCAGGTCTGGCGAGATCCCGTGAGTGCTGTGCAACAACCAGCCAGGCAAACGTCACAGCGCAAGTCCAGAATGACCAATCACTGCATGGCTTCACAGTGAAGTCAAACAGTGATTGGCCATGCAGTGCTGAGCCTGAGCCAGTGTGCCACCAGCCAATCGGCGCTGCATGCAGCGCCAGGATTGGCTAGCGAGGCACATTTGCTGCTCGCCCTGTCGCCCTTAGAAAACCCGGGCTGTGGCACCAAACAAGCACCCCTGGGTTCCGCTGGGGAACTTACAGTGCGCATGCTTGTGAAAGTCTTCAACTTTCCCAAGCATGCGCACTATAAGTTCCCCAACTAAACTGTGCCCTACGGTCTGCTGCAGCCTGAGTGTGGACTGTCACTCAAGCTGTAGCAGGCCACCCCCCTACACAATTCCCGCCGGCAGCTGATTGCTAGTATTCAATGTATTTTATTGCGGCCGGCGGCCGCGATGCGTCCATGGTGGCTGGTGGGGCTACGCCCCTACGCCCCAATGGACGCACCGCTGCTGGACCTGAAAACATCACTAGCTCAATCTATTCAGAATGGGCAAGACGCTGCCAAATACATGATTCTTGCTGGCCTTGATACTATTGCTTTTCTGTGAAGGGCAGTTGGCACTGGTCGGGTGGCTCGCCGCAAAGCGTGGATGCGCTTCACAGGGTCTTTTGGAAACATACAAGCCTCTCTCATGGATATGCCTTTTGATGCATCGTGCCTTTTTAAGAGAATAAGCCATTTCTGCTATGGAAGAACTGCCAAATTGTTTCCTGCATAAATGTAGGAAATCCCAGGCTTTCCCAGGGTGCTGGCATATAGGCACCGCCACTCACCCCAGCCCCTGTGGCAGTCACCCAAGTCCATTAGAGGTCTGATCGTGGATTTTGAAGGCAGCACTCAGGTCATCAATGGTAACTGTTCCCCTGCTTCCACAGCCATGAAACCTCTTTAGCTTACCATCAGTAGCACACAACTTCCCAGAGAGGTGAGATCCAGCCCTTTCTCCCAGGGTTGTGAGCCATCACGCTTGACAAATGGGCCCTCCAAATCTTTCAGCAGCTTTGCCCTGATGTTTCTTTCTGCCAGTTGCACCTTCCTCCCACATTGAAGAAGCTCTCAGACGAGCCCGTATCCATTCTAATCCAAGGAGCCATCAATAGCATTCTCGACTCTGAAATAGGAAAGAGTTGTTACTCCTGCTATATCATTGTTTCAAAGATGGATGGAGGCCTTTGATCTATCTTAAGTCTCTGTCCGCTGAATGCCTTCTTGCGGAAGGACAGATTCCAAATGCTCAGGCAGACCCAGATTTCTACTATTATTGTAGAGAGATATAAAACACATGGATATCTTAATAGAATCTCAGCCAACCAAAGCAAACACTGCCCTTTAAAACCGCCAAGTCTTCGGATGTTTGCAGAATAATGCCTCTGTCATACTGAGGCGGAGGGAGCTACATAGTTTTTGTGCCAAATATCTAAAGGAATGCACTCACCTGTCTGTGGTACTTGAGCCAGACTAAGATTAGCAGAGTGCAAGGATCTTGAAAGACAGTAAGTAGTCACAAAGTGCCTCAGATAAGGAGGTCTCAATTGTGAAAGCACACTACAGACAAATCAAAGTGCTATAAATTGGATGCGCTTTACCAGAGGCAGCCAGTGGAGGTTCCGGAGCTGAGTCGAGACAGTTCTGTACCTAAATATGTGGCCATGGAGACGTACGGTTGCATTCTGGGTTATTTGGAGTCTTTTGGTTGAGACATTTGAAGCTCTAAGATACAGATCATTTCCATACTCTATTTGTGATATGATCAGTGCCTGGACAATGGCCCTTTAGGTGGATGCAGGCAGGAGCCAGAAATCTTCCTCAGGCACCTCAACATACCAAAGCAGCAGCCAATCACAGTATTAGTCTGACCGTATAATCTCAATTCCTTTTCCAACCATATTCCCAAATTCTTCACCACCTTTATGACTTCCTGCAAGACATCCTAATATGTGCAGTCACCAAGGTGAATACCACAGGCTCAGTTGGTTCCCAACTATCAAAATCTCAGTTTTGCTGACATTGAGTTTGAGGCAATTCAGTCTCTTCCAATGGGCAACCGCTTCCAAACGGAGTTTGAGTTGAAAGGTACTTATCTGAGTCCCGAGTCGAGGAGAATGCTATCTGAGTATCATCCATATTAGAGATTATGGAAAAGCAAAAAGGTTCCATTAAAGGGTGGACATAGACATCAACCCCTTCGCTGCTAGGCCTTTTCCCCTCCTGTGCTAAGCCTTTTTTTGGCTATTTGGGGTAGTGCGCACTTAGGCCCCTGTAAAATTTGACCACATAAGGTATCCATGCCAATTTTGCGTCCTTCTCTTCCAACATTATGGGGATACTAAAGGTATTCAGGGTTTGTGGATTCCCTTGGAGGGGTCCCAGAAATCATCCAAAATACAGTAACATTTTTGTTTTTGTTCACAAAAATGGGAAAATGGGCTACACATGAAAGCCTCTGGGTTTTTCCCTGCAAATGTTATCAAAAAAGGGTTTGTGGGGCTGAAATCACCATTTTCCCAGCTTTTAGGGAATGACCGTCTTTTGTCAGAGAACCAACATGTTTTTACACAGTTTTGGGATTTTTCTGGGACATAGCCTATTTTTGCTATTTTTTATTGCTTTCAACCTCCTTCCAGTTAATGGTAAAAATGAGTATGAAAGCAATAATGGATCCTGGAAAGCTATACAATTTAGAAAAGTAGACACAATTCTGAATTCAGAAAGGGGTCATTTGTGTAGATCCATCAAGAATTCTTTATAGAAACTAACAGTTAAATATTGGAAAAATTGAAAATTAGTTGAAAAAAACAGCCTTTTGTGTCAACGTTTTCACCTGTAACTTCTTGCAATTATGACAGCTCTTTGAAAGCAATATACTGTTACATTTGCTGGACCTTCCTGGTTGTGGGGATATATAGGACTTGTAGGTTTACCAAGAACCAGACGAACCCAGAGTGAAAAACTGAGTAGCAATTTGCACTGGCTTTGTATTATGTACCAGGTATATAGCAATTATTGTGTGAAAATGTATACATGGAAAAATCGGTATGAAAGACACCTATGTATTTCTGAAATGGGAACAAATTATAGAGTTCAGAAACAGTACATATTCGCACATTTTTTAAATTGGGAATACTCATACTAACATGAGAGTTATTGGTCATTTTTCAAAATGACTTCGTTTTTACACAATGTCTTTCGTTTGGAAGGCAGAAATGCATCAAAAATCAATAGGTAATAACAGTTGCTTTACAAATCTGAATTACCCTAAGTCTCCGGATAAAAATGGTGCCTCACTTGTGTGGGTAGGCATAGTGTCCACGACTGGAAAGGGCTCAAAACCCAACGTGAACACACCACATTTACACAATGAAAATGTACCCTTTTTTTACTAAATGTGTAGCTGTCGTTTTTTAACCCTAGCTCTGCCGGCACCTGGGGAAACCTAGCAAACCTATACATTTTTTAAAACAAGACACCCACACCTTTTCGACAATTTTGGCTCGAACAGCGTTATGTGATATTGGCCGGTAATTGCAGGGGGTCCGATGGACTGAGATCCTTTCCAGGCTTTAGGGTAATAACCTTGGTTAAAGATTTTCACCAGATGGCTAGTATTACTTTTGGAGCCAATTGAGTTATCTTAGGGTGTCAGGGGCCTAAAGCGGAGGCCAAATTTGTAGATAGAAGCAAGTCCAACACCTAATCAGCCATCAGTGCTGAAAAGCATGAAAGAATGTATAGATTAGTATACAGGATGATTATTCTCCTATGAGTCTGGGATGATGCTTCTGGTTCAGCCTCCAGTAAGAGCTCCCTTTGAGGTGGAGAGGCCTGCTGAGTATTTGCCATGAAGGTATTGTAAATATCTTCTACCTTCACCTGAAAGAAGGAGGCTAGAGTATTGCACAGGGATTGGTTGTTGTTGGTCAGATCAAATAGATCAGACCCACGTCATCTTAGTCGCTTTGGATTGGGCCAGGAGAGGGTGGTACCCTGAACATCTGGGCATGAACATCTGCCCTCTCTTCATGCTACCACTTCGGGATGATCTTGTGTCACAGGAGCAGGGTAGGGTCCGTTTCCCCAGATCCGGAGCAATTTACTCCTCCATGCATCTGTTTCTCAAAGTTGTGGAGGTCATCCTGGCTGTCAGACATCCTTCCACACCAGGTGATGGGACACATTTCTGGCCTGGGCAGGAGCCCGCAGGCGAAACTGTTGATTTTGTATTGTTTGTTTTGCCTTTGACCCAGCAAGGCAGTGGTCACTATTCAAGTTTGACAGTCCTTTTGGACTTATTGTGTTTTCTGTACCAACTGTCCTTGTTTACACCTCCTGTTGTGATTAGGTTTATTAACCTCTTGCATGCTGATGACGGCCGGGAGCCGTCATGGCACACAGTGCTCGTGTGCTGATGGCAGCTCCCGGCCGTCACGACCACACCCGTGATCGGAATGTGCCGCACAGGCGCAGAATCGCTGCAGCATGCAAGAGGTTAAAGTTTTGACACACTTGTTCCCTTCCAAATGTTTTGCAATGCCACATGGAGAACCTAACTTGGTCTTGACGGTTCTCATGTGTACATCCTTTTAGCTGATGCACAGTGTGTAGTATCTAAGTCCATACATACATATAATAATGTAGCCGAGGCAGATGTGGTTAAGTTATGTAGAAGGTTTATACAGCCATAGGTAGGATAGCAGGAAGTATAACTCTGGAACAAGCAGCCCCAGCAGGAGCAGCCTTCCAGCTACTCAGCCCATTCTCAACTGCCAACCCTCATACCAGTCACCCAAGCATTCCATCCATGTCAATCACACCCATGAGCACACGCACACGAAGATGGTTACAAATGCAACATCCTGAGTAAAAGAGAGTCATTAACAACGCACTTGTTCCAAAACGCAGACAGTCACCAATTACCTTGGTTTCAAAGGCACATTCTCCATTAGTAGTGACTTGTTGCACCATGTACGTTGGTTCAAACCAGCTCTGATGTTGAATTTCTGTTGATAGAAAACTAAGACGCTGAGATGACATGACAGCACGACTAGACTAGGGCTGCCTGGTGTGTTTGGCACTGGTGGGGCTACTTTTCGTGCTTGTAGAGGTTCCTTCTTCTTTTGCTTTAAGATGCTTGTTCCACTTTCATTACAGGATACTCCCAACTCTTGTTAAGTTATGCGCAGGAAAGTCTCCTCCAGATCGTCACCATAAAATATGTAGTATCTAAGTCCATACATACATATAATAATGTAGCCGAGGCAGATGTGGTTGAGTTATGTAGAAGGTTTATACAGCCATAGGTAGGATAACAGGAAGTATAACTCTGGAACAAGCAGCCCCACCAGGAGCAGCCTCCCAGCTACTCAGCCCATTCTCAACTGCCAACCCTCATACCAGTCACCCATGTCAATCACACCCACATTCTAACCTGGAACACTCACACTGGCTGAGTAGCTAGATGCAGAGAAGTACAGGAACATAAATACTAAACCGAGAATACTACACAGTGCTTGTTTCGTAATCTGACTCCAAAAACTGTGCTCTTCATTGCAATCATATTCTGACTCCAAAAACTGTATGCCTCATTGCAATCACTTCAGCTCATTGGCTGAGTGAGCTGCAGACACTGTTGTTGCAACTTCCCTACAACAGCCTTTCTGCAGACAAACTGGTGCTCAGGACTTGGGGGGCCTTCTTAGCAAAAGTCATGACTTCTTTTCACGTAGGGCAATCCATCACTCTCCATCAGTTGGACTCTAAAAGAGCTTTTAAACTTGTTTGTACCAAGGACTAGTGGGTGGATACTCAGCTTATTGTGGATTTCAGTGGAGCAAACAAAGGAAAGGCTGTTCAGAAAATACCTCAATCAGGGTGAATTGCTCTTTGCCTTAAGATCTGCTGCGCACTGGCTAAGTCTGCTTCCATCAAGGCTAAGAATGCTCCAGCTGCTTTGGCATGTGTCCTTGACCTCAGCAAGGCTGTGACATGGGCATCGCTGCACATGTTCACAAAGCAATACTGCCTTGACAACCAGTACTGTCAGGTCGGGCTTTTTGCCTGTACAGTCATGCATGAAAGTCTGATTTGAATCCACCCCACAGACTCTCTGCTTTCGGGAGGTACTGCTTTGGTATCAATTCCAAAGGTGAGACATCTGTGAATAGAAGTATTCATCAGAAGAGCAAATTTAGAGTAATTTATAGCACTGTTAGAGAATTGCGAAGAAATATGCTCCCGGATCCAGTCTGGGGCATGGGCAAGATTAGAAAGGTAAAGAATCTGTGGTTAGATAGAGTTTCCACCAGAAAGAGCATTACCTTGTTCAGTTGCATCACTTCTGGGAAAATGAACAGAATGAGCATCTAAACACTTAAACTATAATAAACCTTACCTCAAAAGGTATAAGACATATTAAAAAGCTATATGATAAGTTGGGATCTAATCTAGCGTTTTGTGTCTTTTGTTTTTATACAGAAATGTTTCCTGCAGAATTGGGTAAGTTTAATACATGAAATGTTTTAATGTATCCTATTTACTCTTTGTTGTCTAATTTCACATACCCTCTTTTCTTTTCTTAATTTTAGAGAGCAGATACATCAAACCTGGTGAATGTGAGTAATATCCATATACTTGGAGATGTAGCACTTGCGAAGCCGCAAGTTACAGGGCTATAGAGGTTCTACTTGGGGGTTCAAAGGAGTAATGTGCTGTTGTTACCTAAACCTATTGAGCACCTATGAACTTGTGCTTTAGGACTCTTTTGTTTTTTCCAAGAGTTGTTCAGTTTGGGATTAATAAAGTGATGTGCTTGCTGGCAGAATGTTTAGTTATTTCGCCTAACGTTTGGTGTTTTCTCTTCAATAGTTTTTGAAATTTGGATCTCTTTGTCAATGAGCTACCAAAGGCAATGCACAGTTTTTGTTTTTAAAATCTAACTTTTTATGTTACATATCAGGGAATTCATAAAATTATAATAATGGAAAATAATTGAAACCTGGTATGGTAAATGGATAACTTTGTCAATAAATCCGGGCTACATCAGATGTTAGATTAAATCAATAGCAGACTGGTATGAGAAAAGATAAAAGAGTAGAGATTGGTTTGAGGACCTCTTAAAACCAGACAGAGCTGTCATATTGATTACTTAATTAAAGGAACATGGTTTGGGATTATAGGATTGGCAGATCAGTCAGCAGTCTCCAGCCCTGGGTTAATTTTTATTATGAACCTCAGGCAATAGTGTAACGAAAATACATCTAATAAATGAATATTGCTTTAACAATGACCACCGCCATAAAAAGATGTTTAAAAAAGAAAACTAGTACTACAGCCAACATTATGAAGAAGAGCTTTGAGACTCTTGGTGAGAGTAATCCTCCACCATGTGGTAAAAGCACACCATGCCCTTCACACTCTGTCTTGACCAAGCTTAGACAGCCTTCACGGAGGCAGTTGTGTCTGCAGAGGCCACAAGTCCGTGACAGAGACTGATGTGGTAAGGATGGGATCAAGACGCATCCTGAGAGAAGGTTTCAGAAAAGTTTCCAATGTTTTATTTAAAAGCAAGAAAGCCAGAAAAATATCTAAAAGCTATCCCATTCTCCCTCATTTAGAGTTGGGAGTCATAAGTGTCACTGACCAAGCTAATGGAAGGTAGTGGTGGAAGAAAGAGTCGCATATCAAGAACAACTTGTGTGGGTAATGAGGTGTTGATATAATTAAAAAAATAAGAAAAACTAATCTCAGTGCCACTCATAGTAAAAGAACACCCAACTACCTTGGGTGTAAATATCCGATTTAGTAACAAATGCTCCTTGTGTTTTAACGTTCAAACCTGATATACCCCGGTACTCCCAGCATTTAATGATTTATTATTGATCTAGTTTAACCAAGAATCCTGAAACAATTATGGGAACTCTAGACACAGGAAACACAGGCGTTCACTGATTTATGTCTTTCATTGCTTTTTCTTTTCAATATTTTCAATTATAAAACATGATGTACAAAGACTTCAACACTTCATCGAAGTGATATTTCCAAAATCCTAAACAATAAATATGTTTACAGTAAAGTAACAGTTCAATCTTTGACGAAGAAAAAACACAGCAGCCAACGTGTTTCGTCACATCTGTCACTTTTCAAGGATTGGAAAAGGGAGTATGGTGAGTCCCAAAAGAATGGAAACAAGTCAATAATTTAGGCGAACAGTCGTTTAGGGTAGTTCTGTAGATATCAGATAGACATGGCTTCCAGTTGGGTATCAGACGCTTATCATATAATATTGAAGATCAGTATAATAATAGTAAGAATACCATCAATTTAGTGGCAATCTGTTGGGTCAATATTCCTTGTATGAAGTAGGGAGGCAAAGCAGTTGATAGCAGTAAATAAGTTAAACTGGCTTCGGATGGATTGTGACATGTCCCTTTCTGTTCCCTAAGGCTAGCGCTTCTGTGGTCTGTATCGCCAATTATTAAATCATTAAATGCTGGGAGTGCCGGGATATAGCAGCTTTGAACATAAGTGCCAATGACTCTGCCGTTGGGAAAGCCTTCCTCAGGAGCACACACTGTTGGAGATGGCATCTGAAAATCACCGGAGACCTTCAAAGCCATATCAGCTCTCTGGGTTCTCCATATGAACCATTATGGTCCTGAACAAGAATTACGCCTCCCTGGTCATTCGTTTTTTTATTTCAGTGAAAAAGACTTCTGGTAAGGAAATGCCTCTTTTTGTATGTCGCCCCCATGTTTTTTGACTGATGCTGTTGGTTTTTTGACTCTGAGAGTGCACCGAGGCCTGCTAACCAGATCTCAGTGCCAGTGCCCTGGCCCTAAAGTGTATGTCGTATTGGCTGTACCCATTCGCAAATGGCTAACTTACCTACAGGTTCCTGGTAAATGGCTCCCTGGTACTCTGGGCAGGTAAGTTAGAGGGGTAACTCCAGGCTTGCATGACTGTTTGTGCCACCCTGGAGTTCCTCCAAGTAAGACACGTCTCCCAGTCCGCCACTGCAGACTAAGAGAGCAGTCCTGCACTGCTAGCCCAACTTTGCCATTGAAAGCAATATCAAAGCCGGCACTTCTCTTGTACATGTGTGTTAGTCACCCATCTGGCAGGCCTACCAAGTCCTAAAGGCAGGGTGCAATATATGCCACAGGCAGAACATGTATCTTACATGTTCTGACGGTAAAGCCCACAAAACTACACTTTTTAGTGTGGAAAGACTTGGTCGCCCAATTGGCAAGTACAGAGTACATGGGCATATGAAGGTATCAAACAACTCATTACATTAAGCCTGACTTGTATTGTAGTGTAGTTCCTTTATCCCTGATAGGCTCTGCGCATTTGAATATTATACACTATAGTTTTGACATAGGACTAAGGTCAGTATGTCTCTATCGAGTACATTAAACGTAATTACTTGTGTGTGCCAGCTAACTCGGAGGTCACTAGAAACTTTCTCGAATGAACAAGAAGGGATTAGTTTCTGACAACCGCATAAACATGACAACTTCGTTTCCCTTAGAGTCGGAACAATCTTAGAGTCGTGGAAACAATAGATAACCTTTTCACTTAGTCAATCGTGCATGCTTCGTTCTACAGAGTTGCACAGAAATAGAGAGACGGGCGTTTCAATAAAAAGGGTTTATTGAACAGTCTTATTTCTCATGCAAGAGATATGAACTGCTACAATCGTAAGACAGAATGCGTAGTATAATACGTACAGCATTTGTAGTAAGATAAAATAATACTGTAATAGCATGGTTTGTAACTATGACATATATTCATAAAAATACATACATAAATAACACAGGCTAAAATATTCATCTGGTGCTTCTAAAATAATCCTACCCCAGTGCACCTAACCTAAGTGTAGTACCAGGGAAGAAGTAGATGCTTAGTTATAGGCTAGTTTAGCTATAGTTGCCAAGAGTCCCTCTAGGCTCTAGTCTGCTCCATGAAAAGGGAGGTTCCCAGAATAGAGACGAATAAAGGTTTTTAAACTCTACAGGAAAAGCCCAAAAGGAACCAGTAGAATCATATCCATTGTACTCAAGGAGAACTATTTTGAATTTGACAAGATCACATATAAACAAGTACTGGGCATCAGCATGGGCGCTGCGTGTGCCCCCAATGTAGCTAATGCTTACATGGGGGTATTTGAAGAAAAGTTTATTTATAACGAGGTCGCCCCGTTCTCTGAGAACATTACCAACTATAATCGCTTCATTGATGACATCTTTTTTATTTGGCGAGGCCCACAGGAACAACTTAGCAAATTTATCCTTTGGATCAATTTATGTGACCCCCATCTTAAATTCAGTGCCAACACCAGTTCATTGCAGATCGAATTTCTTGATGTGTGGATTCAAGTTGTCAACAATTGCATTGAGGTTTCTCTTTATACAAAACCTATGGCCCGGAATACCCTTCTGTTGTATGACAGTTTTCATCCGCGTAGCCAGAGAAACAGAATCCCTTTCAGCAAGTTTCTCCGATTGCGCCGTAATTGCACAGATATGAGAAACTTCGAACTCCATCATACACAAATGAAAAAGAAATTCCTGAATAGGGGTAACCCTAATAGACTTATTAGGGACTCCTATAAAAGAGCCAAGTACTTCGATCGAGAGGCTCCACTGAGTCCAAAGGAAAAGAATGAGGATAAGAAACTAGTCATTGTGACCACCCATTCAAATTTTTATGAGAAATTGCGATATATCATCAACTCGCAATGGCATCTCCTCAACATGGACAAAACTGCTGAAAAACTGGACAAACCTATATTTGCGTTTCGTCGCAATAAAAACCTTAGGAATGCTCTAGTAAGGGCTTCACTGCCGGATAGCCCTACTGTTAGTCAGAGAAGTATTACTGGTACTAATCCCATCACCGGCAGCCACAAATGTGGCGGATGTCATGCCTGTGAGAGTGTTCACTCTATCTCGGAACTTAATTGGGGCAAAAAGAGAATTCCACTAAAAGAGATGACGAACTGTAGATCGAGTAATGTCATCTATCTTCTCCTCTGCCCATGCTCTAAGGCAGAGTTCTTCAATCTGTGGTTTGCGCCCCCCTGGGGGGGCGCGACACCATCCCAGGGGGGGCGCGCACTCCACACCAATTTTATCTTTGTTTCCTACGTCCGTCCGTCGCAAGCCTTCTTAGAGCCGGTATGGTTGGAGGGTGGAGGGAGGGGAAATCGACCTGTTCTTTTGTCTTGATAACTCTCCCAGGAGGGGGTTAATTCTTCGCTGACATGCTCGAGCTGCAGTGGGAGGCAAGGAGTCTCTACTGCTAAAACCGAAAGAAAAGAAACAGACACGCCAGTTTTAGCAGAGGAGACCCCTTGCCTCCCACTGCAGCTGAAGCATTTCAGCTGTATGAATTAACCCCCTCCTGGGAAAGTTATCTTCCCAGAAAGCAAACAAAGTTTCCGTAGAAGTTTTGGGAGGGGTTGGGAAAGAAGAGTGTTAGGCAGGAAGTGTGTGTGGGCCAAGAATGTGGGAGAGTAAGTTTGACAAGTCAAAGGATGAGTTTTGGGGCAGAAAAACAATAGGGATATGAAGCAGGAGTGAAAGTGAGAAGGCTGTTAGTGCAAGTAGTGATCTATTAGGGCTTGTATGAGAAGTAGGAGGTGTGAGCAAAGGTGTGTGGGGGAAGTGAATAGGTGGGATCTGTGAAGGCCATGTGTGAAAGGGAATTGTTGACATAGTTCACAGGAGTATTTACCGGTGTTCTGCATCAGCTTTGGCAGCGAGTGAGTGATCTGGCAAGAGGACAGTGGGAGTGAGTGTGAAGGATCTGGTATGAAAATGAGGGTGAGGAAAGTGTCTTATGATGGGACTCTGAATTATCTGTTAAGAGAACATTGAGTGAGCGATCTGATAAAACGGCAGTAGCAATCTGATAACCGGGCTGTGAGAGTAAGTGTGAGGATCCCAGTTAGAGGAAAGCGAGTTTGAGGGATTTTTATAAAACAGTGGGGAGAGTGAGTCGTCTGGTGAGACAGGGAGCGTGAGGAATCTGGCGAGTGGCTGGGAAGATGCGAGGGATCTGGTAAGAGGACAGTGAGAGCTACTGCAAGGGGTCTGTTATGAGGGCAGTGAATTCGAGTGATCTGCTATCTGGACATTTAAAGTTCGAGTTCTGGTGAGTGGACACGAGTGCTTATTGTGATGTCAAACTACTGTGATAAAGAGGGATCTGATTAGAGTACACTGGGTGAGAGATGCCAGAGTGAGAGATATGGGAGTTGTGACAAGAGACTAAGGGTATGTGTGTAACCTGCACACCACAATTTTTTAAGCCTATACTCAATCTCCTATTTGGCAAATTGGTGCAGACCTGCTCCCTGACTAACCCCTGTCAGGTTTCTAAAGTAACTGCACTTACAGACACAACTGTGTCTCATGCAGGAATGCACTGTTCAAACTTGCTCAGGTGCAACACATTTTGTAACTTTCATTCAAATCATGTATCAAAAAATGAATCAAAAGAAGTGTATACATATACAAATAAATCCTCATAAATTACACTTTTTCCAATGTCATTATAATAACAAGACCGCAACTAAACACACTGTGAAATTCATTGTTTACTATGATTTATAAGAGTACATGATTATTCGGGTCTTGCATATTTCAAACTTATTAGCAATTAATTCTCATTGCAAATATGGTTCAAATGTTCCTGACGAATATCTAGTTAATACGAAGACAAAACAGCAATTCCATCTGTGCTTGCGTTGATTCCCAATGCATTTCGATGCATCTGCATCTTCGTCAGGGGAATTACTGTGTGAATAAATAATAATGGTTTCAAAAATAGTAACCATTTATCCTGATGTAATCACATTCGAACATTTTTGTCATGAAACCTAAAAACACATTGTTCCTCTAAGGATAAAATACTCTACTGTATCCAAACTTACCAGCTGTCCAAGCAATAATGTAACTATTCCTACTGTGGTATTCCTTATACATGCCATTAAGTTCAAACTAGTGTAATCAACGAATATATTATGTGAGTACTAGAGTTACTGAACTGCAAAAATAATGAATTTTTACCACATCCGGTCTTTGAAGCCGAGAGGTTCCGCCGCCGTTTTTAACCTCCGGGGAGAACCATAGCCTTTTTTCAAGTAAGTACCTACTCAGAGGGTCGGCTCTATCACGCGACTTTTCTTGTTAATTCTACAGCTTCATTTACATGTTTGTCCTTATTTTAGGCTGTCTATCTTGCCATGCCGCCGTGAACATTTGTTCTCGAGCATCTTGCCATCCCCTTCATTGCCTTTGCCACCAAATTACCGTTCTGAGGTAAAAACATTTAAATATATTTCCTGGAAATTAGTGCATCACCTTTCATTTTAGTCGTAGGTGGTTGCCTCTTTTTGGAACCCCCTTCATCTAGTCCGTTCATGCTATTTTTTCATTGTTGTTGTTGGCATTCTGTTAAGATTTCCCCTTACACATCGGCCCCCTTTTCGATACTATTTGGTATTTGTCTCCATTTAGGGCTTACTCTATCGCCAGCTTGAGGTGCTACACTATTCCTTAGCCCATAGACTTCATTTGGAAGCTGCTATTCTCTGAACCGCGACTAAATGTTGATAATCCGGGAGACCTTCGAAACATATTTCTGGACTATTTCTTGAGGTACATTCTGTATATTCATCTTTCTCCATTGCCCCGCAGATTAGACAACTAGAGGCATGTATGGGGTTGCTGCCCACTCCATACTTTATTTAAGATTGTTGCCTTTTTGCGTTTTATACCCTCTTAGAACTTAGGTTTGGCTTTCTGATTGGTAATTTTTATTATTCCTTCCACCAGCGCTTTTACATTTTCATCAGTTTCATTTTCGTCTTACTTGAATCGGGGCCTTGACGGAACCTTGAGCGTTTTCTAGAGGGCTTAAACCAGTTGCCACTTGCCACCCATATCTCCATAGAGGGCTCTTCCGCAGACAGACTATAGGGTGCGCGTAAAGATGGTATTCTGTTGAGATTGTGGTGACATGCATCCGCTTGTACTCTCTTTGAGAAAGCTCTGTGATCTTCAAAAGCACTTTATCTTTTCACTCTGTTCTTTCTTTTATCTTTTAGGGGATCACGTTTTTTGAGCATGTTGGATTGTATGTTTTATATGTGGGATATAAGGTGCCTGTCCCATTCACACACACCTTTTTCAATAATCTAGGTGGCCTTCCTTTGGGATTGGTTTGTGGAATTGTACTCTGCTTTAACTCGTACGTTGCCCTGTTTTTAGGTTAATGTACTATATATTGTCTTATTTTATATTTCTTCTGCCCACAGATAAGTTTTGCCAGCCATGATTATAACTAGGACTCCTTCCCAGGATTGGGTTGTTGGATCTTGAGAGACCACGTTTATCCATATTACCTATATCTCGCGCCCTGATGAAGGAAGCTTGTACTGGCACTCTTCCGAAACGCGCGTCGGCGCTTTTCTTGAATGTTTTTGTTTGAATGTGTATGTGTGTATTGGTATGGGTATGAATTCTTGGTCTGATTGGACGAGTGAGTGAATTGTGTGACAACATTTTTTATGCTCTTTTGTGTCCTGTGGCTGCTTACATGTGTTTTTTACGATACTTTCAAACAAAATTATGATAAAGAAATGCATTGTGTATTAATGTATTTACTTGAACTGATATATTTTTCTACGTCAATAAAAAGAAATATTTGATATGATTCTACTGGTTCCTTTTGGGCTTTTCCTGTAGAGTTTAAAAATCTTTATTCCTCTCTATTCTGGGAACCCCCCTTTTCATGTTCTTCTTATAATTATCTCGCCCTGGCGAGTTGTTCCCCTCTTAGTACGTTTAGTTTTCAGGGCCCCTCTTATGTCTTTTCATTCTAGTCTGCTCCATACCTTAGAATGAGAGCAGTTGGAATCTCTTTCCCGGGTCTCGATCTCTAAAATCCCGCAAGGGGAGTCAGAAACACGGGAGCTGGATTCCCTGCGAGGAGGATTGCAGCATCTGGTCATTGCGTCAGTTGGGGACTTGACCTCCTTCGGGACTTGCGGTGGCGAGCCGCGTTGTGCAAGTATGTAGCCGAACCGCACCGTGCCTTGCCATATCAAGTGAAGGTATATTTATACTTTGAAGGTGTTTAGTAATGTCAGTATTGACGTTTAAGTCTGGCATGGAGAGAGGAGTTCGCCTAACGGCTAGGGCGCTCGACCTCTGACCTGGGGAACTGGGTTTGAGTCTCGGTAATGACGCTAAAACATCTTGTGATTCTGGGCAAATCACTTAATCTCCCCATGCCTAACAAAATAAATGTGTGTCCTCATGTAACGTAACTGGTGCTATGTAAAGTGCTCTGATACCCGATTCGGGTCAAGTTCAAGCTTTATAAAACTCTGCAAAAAAAAAAACCTGGGAAAGCCAAATGCCGCACTCTACAAGATGTAGTCACCAAGTGGGAGGGAACCTGGTAGCATATTGGCTAACAACTGCATTCAACCATGAGGACACTTTCTCAGCAAAAAGGGGGCACCCTTGGCACACAGACCTAACATCTCAACAAATTTGGAAGTAGGACTGCCCTGCTGCACTGAAGAACCAACAAAGATTGCACCTGGTGTCAAAGATTGCACCTGGTGTCTAGCGTAGTGAGGCGCTGTGCCTGCTGTGTCTTGCTCAAGGAGAAGCTGTCAAGCCAAGAGAAATCAATGGGCCAGCTGACTGGCCTCCTGTTTACAGCACAGGGACACAACAGCTGAAGAAGCCTGCTGGTGCCAGTTGGTAGCCCAACGTCTTGAAGTTGCTACCACCACCACCGCGCAGCACGAGGACTAAGACCTGACGCAGAGTTGCACCCGAGTTCACTGAGCCCGGGAGTGCTGTCTGAGAGTTGCTAGGACCCACAGAAGGCGAGTTATCGACCCAGGAAAGATTGGCCTGAGACCGTGAAACCAGGCGACTGGTTTTGCAGTGGCGACAAGACTTCGACCAGACCAAAGAGGACCTTGTGGAACATCAAACCTGCTACCAGAACCCCCTCACCATTTTTGTGGACTTAGGGAATCAATGGGGTTGCGTCCACTGCCTCATTATTTGCGTGCTTATATAGCGCTATGAATAAACTCCTGAAGGAGTATCTCCGCGCTTGTGACACCTGGAATAAAAACTTTAGAGAACGCCACAGGGAACATGATTTATGTCAGGAAGACTAATATGAGCCAAGGGAGATGTTAAGATGAGCTAAACAAGAAAGTTTTCAGACATTTTCTGAATTTGAGGTGATTCCTACATTGTTTTAGAGAAAGTGGGAGGGAGTTCCAAAAAGTAGGACCTACCACAGACGGGGCCCTGCCTCCTTGCCTAGATTTGGTTATTTTAGGAATGTTTAGCAGGAGCTGCTCGCCAGATCTAAGGGTACGGGTAGGAGCATATGGAACAAATTTAGTAGCCAGATACTCTGGTCCCAATTCATTAAGGCCTTTATGAATAATACAGCAGGTCTTAAACTTTACTCGCTGCCGTATAGGCAACAAGTGTAGTTTTTGCAGTAGAGGTCTAGAAGGAGACCTAGGAGGTGCATTAAGCACCAACCTCGCTGCTGTATTTTGTACCACCTGTAGGCGGTTAAGAACCTCTTCATTAGCTCCTGCCAGGAGACCGTTACAATAATCAAGACGGCTGATAACCAGAGCCTGAACTAAGGTTTTCCTATAAGAGTCAGGGAGGAAAGGAAAGATCCTACGGAGGAGACCTATTACGTGGAAACATGTTCCAACAGTAATGGTGACATGATGTTTCATGGTCAACTCCGGTTCCAATCTGACTCCCAGATTCTTGATTATTGTTTTGGGCTCAGGAACTGGGCCCAAATCAAGAGGCCACCAATCAGGAGACCATTGGACCTTTACATCACCGAAAAGCATCACCTCCGTTTTTCCAACGTTGCATTGAAGGAAATTGGAGGACATCCACCTAGCAACTGCCTTCATCCCATCGGAGAAAGATTGTATTATCTCCGGTGTAAGATGTTTAAAAGGGAAAAGCAGCTGCATATCGTCAGCATATGACACTGGGTGGAATCCAAAAGCTCTGGTTACATCTGCCAAGGGGGCCACATAGGTGTTAAACAAGGTCGGGCTCAGACATGAACCCTGCGGGACCCCCTTGGTGATGTTAACCTCATCTGACCTAAACTCACCCATGGTGACAGATTGGGTGCGGTTGGAGAGAAAGCTTCTGATCCATTCCAGTGCAGTACCACCGATTCCACTCTCAGACAGGCGTTCGATAAGGATGTTATGAGAAATGGTATCGAACGCTGCCGATAAATCTAGCAGCACCAGGACCACAGAGTAACCTTTGTCCTGGTACAGCCGAAGATCGTCTGTTATCGACAGCAAGGCCGTTTCAGTACTATATTTTGGCCTAAAGCCTGACTGTGAAGGATCGAGGCTGCCAGATAGTTCCAGATAGGTGGATAGATGTTTATTACAATGCTTTTCGATGATTTTCCCTAAGAATGGTAAAAGGGAAATAGGTCTAAGGTTTGACAAATTGGTCCAAGGAATTGAAGAATTCTTCCTGATAGGTCTGACAAGAGCTTTTTTCCAACATTGTGGGACTACTCCAGATGTTAGTGAGAGGTTTACAAGCCTCTGAACGTCAGGGCCCAGAGTGCTCCCTAATGGACCCATAAGTCTGGCTGGAAGCAGGTCTGCCGGGCTTCCGCTTTTAATATCCATGAGTAGTCTTTGGACCTCACTCAGTGATATTTCTGGAAAATCATTAAAGGAATGAGACTTTGTAGCTTTAGTAGATGACATGTGCATCGTCAGCATCCTTCATCCCTTGCATCAGGACTACTCCCTAGGAATCCATTGCAATGCGAATAAAGTGTCTGGAACTGCTCCAGGACTGCCTCTTCTGTGAAGGTAATTGTTTCTAAGGACCTTGCTGGTCCCCTGACTAGCTCATTGCAAGAGTTGGTTGCCCCAGGTGCTTCTACCCGACCGCTAAGACACCTAACCAAGTTTTCTTGGAAAACGTTTCTAAGTGTCAAATTCATCAAATTTGCCAAGGCTTGTTTGCAGTTGAGTGAAATTATTTGATTTATTATTTCTTGTAAAATCCATATCTCCAGAACCCTCCGATGGGTCTTTTTCTTTCGCTAGTGTCTAAATTCTTATAAAAATACAGTCTCTTTGTATAAATTGTTGTTGGATTTATTAAGTGTTGTGTTGATCTCTTCAATTGTTTTGTTGCTGTACAAATTCTATACACTTATTCCTCTGTGTAAGCCTGACTGCTCAGTGCCACAACTACCCAGGGTTGAGCTGAGGGTTTAACAAATGTAACTTTAGATTCTGAAAGGGTATGGTAAGTGCATTACATGGTGAGGCTGCACAACCACACCATATAATACACCCCATTCCCTCAAACACCCCCCTTTGAGATTTATTTGTGGAGGGTAAGAGTGCCGACATGCCAAGGCTGCATGGCTGACCTGCAATCACTTCCATGCTTCCCTGCTTAGCTGAAGATTTACTGCTTTTGGTTTAGTTCTTATATTCACTTGTCAAAGCCCAAGGAGGCGATGTGGAACAGTTTTGTGGGGAAAGTTAGAAAATATGTGGAGGAATCAATGCCAGAGAAAAGGACAAAGAGGAGCTTGAATTATAAAGCAATAGGAGAGGGGACAATCTACCTGGAAATCCGACAAAGAAGCTGGTCAGAAAAAACTCAAGTGAGACAAGAGGCCTCCATTTTAGATAATTTGTCTTCTTAAAGTGTAGAAATGATTCTGACCTGTTAGTATGAGACAAAACTTCTCTCACAGTTATCTGATCAGTAACAAGAGTTGTGAAACTGATAGCCTAACATGGAATATCATCCTATAACCAGAAACAGTTGGATTAGTCATCGCAAGAGAAAATATGGAAATCACATTATTTACAAACGAATAGCATAAGTGGATATTAACCTGTCTGCCCCACAAATACAGTATTGAGTTCCAGAATATTGTATCTGATTCTTGTTGTACCTACTTCTCACCCTGTACTGTGAAGTTTGGAGTTGCAATAACGTCCGGGATGCGTCTTCCCCCTGGAAATAATCTGGTACATCACCCCTGGATGCTCACTGCTCAGGTAATGGGTTGATGGGGTGGAAAGAACAAAGAAACGAGGAATGAGGGGTACATAAAGTACTAGGATGAATGGAACAGATGGAGGAAAGGTTGGGATTAGGTGGGGGTAGAAGATTGTTTCAATTAATACGAAGACAACTAAGAATGGACTGATATGATTTGAGATCTAATGTATGAATTCTTTTTCTTTTTTTTAACAGCCAGTTTTCCTACAGAACGGGGTAAGTTTAATAAATGGTTTAGGGTAGCCTACTTCTTGGTGTTCGATTTGATTTTACATTTCCTCCATGTTCTTCTTACTTTCAGAGTGGACGTACATTAAAACCTGGGCAAGTGAGTAAAAATCTTTTACATTGACAGTCACAACCTCTTAACCCTGAATGGAGGCTTTGAGGAATTGAGAGCCGAAGGAAGGGCTGTGACAATGTAGACAATGCACATGCAGCCATGATAGAGTGTATAAATCATATGGGGGCAAAGAAAGTTGAAAGCAAGTGTTAAATCTCGTTTGACACTGTCACAGGGAGTTGACATAACTGGTGTGGGGCATATTACCTAACATGCCCCAGGAGGGCAATAGGCGTCTGTACAAGCTTTCTGCGCACCCAGGGGACTTTGGTATTACAGAAGCGATCGCTGATGCCTTTGCGGCAATTTCTATAATACAAATAGCACCAGCACATATATGGAACCTGCAATATCCTATGTGCCATGCCTATATTTGCATGGGGGTGTGGCCCCATGCAAATGACGGAAATACGTTTCCTCTATCTATGCACCAGATTATGAATGCTTGAATAGAGGTCGTTAGAAGGTGAACTGACTGTGCACCACCTCTTTGTGGCACGCAGTCAGTGCGCCCACCCCCCTCCGAAAACTAACAATACATGTGGTAGAGGCTTCTCATGAACCCCTCCAGTCATCCCCCTGTAGGTGTGTGCAATCACTAACTGTAACAGCCAGAAAAGAGACCTCTGGCCCGCCTTTGAAATGTAGGCCCAGAGCTGCAATGGCCCCTCTAAGAGCCTCACTCAACGCTGCAGCAAGACTTTCATCATAAAATCTTTATTTCGGTTGATATACCATAAAAGATACAAACACATACATCTTTGACAGTGGTTTTCGAAATAAAAGTAAAAGAAATATTCCTTGCATCGTCTCCAAGGATCAAGCAGCCAGACTTATCACAGGCTCCAAAAGAAGCTCACACATATCTCCTGACCTAAAATCTCTTAATTGGCTACGTTTTGAAGCTAGAATACATCTGAAAATAGCATGTATGACGCATAAAGCCATTCACCATAATGCACCTAGCTATTTGGTACAGAAACTAGCGCCCTCATGTTGGGCTAGAGCCTCAAGAAGTGCTAAAACCCTTCTACTGACACCGTGAAAATTCAACAAGAAGAAAACATATACCCTAACCTTTTCAGGGATGTCCCCCTGAGTATGGAATGCACTACCCCAGAAACCAGACTTAATCCTTATATGGCATCTTTCAAAAAAGAAGTGAAATTGCTTCTCATGGCTAAATTCACTTGAGCATGGACTACGGTAATATTGCTACATAACATTTCTTCTTCACAGATCCTTTTAATCTATTTTGGCCAGTCAGGTCTCCTGGATACTGTAACTATATTTTTCTTGTTATGCATTGAATGTTTTGTTATGCACCTAATACTCGTGTATCTATCTATGATAGCAGGTTTTTTAACATCAAGGACCAGCATTGAACCCTATGGTATTTTCTTTGTATTAAAGTAACAATATCACCTACCCTGTAAAGCTCTCTGATACCTGCAAGGGTCTGGTTTTGCGCTATATAAAAGTTTAAAAATAAAATAAAAATAAATAGGCCGCATGCCACCCACAAAGTGAATCAAGGAGTGGCTACTACAAATAGCCGGTCCACGTTTCACAAATGTGCTACCCTAAGTCTGCCATGAATTTGTGTGTGTCCTAGGGCAGCATATTATATGTAACAGGCGTACTATCCCTGTTTGCCCTCAGCGCATCTTGTTTAATGATGCATCAAGGCCCAAGCAGGGACAGTGGGACCTTTACATAATGCTGCCTTCGTGTTCTCTATAAAACTAGAGAGGGAATAACAGGAATTGTAGGATTGTTTCATGTACTCCCTAAATAAACCTGAATATACAAAAGTGGAACAATCCTGGATTGCAGTATTTATAGTGCCGATATCAAAAGTATTTGCCTGTCAGTGGAATCCACAGGACGATGAACCCTCAGAGTAATGTGAGATATGCATACCGTCAACTAGGCGCCCCTATCATACATATTTACTGATGTGGTGGAATTAATGGAAAACAAAAACTGAGAAACTGCATTGGTGGCAACTAAATCATGGAAAACCAATTTTAAGGAAAGACCATTTTAAGGAAATCCAAAATTATGTTCATTAGGTTGGAGTTTATGACTACTGTGGGATTTTGGGTTTCAGTGATTGGAATGCTTAGGGTGATGAGGGGCTTTAGAGGTCAGCAATACTTGAAGTTCGGGCATAGGGTTCATGGATTGATTGAGTGTTGGGGTGATGAGGGATTTTTAGGGTTCACCGATGAGTGGTATTTAGGTATGTGAGGTGTTGTTAGGTAATGAGGGGTTTAGGGCTCATGGATGGGAAGAGGGTCGATTATGGGTAGAGGCTGAGGTGGTGAAGAGTTCTTGGGGTTTGGATGGGGTGGAGTTTAGGCTAGTGAGGGACTTAAGGATGATGATATTTATAATAATAGGAAGTACAATATTTCTATAATTTCATATATTGTTGTCTGGAGCACACCATATAAATTCAATGCCACATAAAATTACAATGATATTCAGACTTATTACAATACATCTTACAAATCTTCCACATTAATTATACATACACAGCACAATTTTTAAATACAACAAAGACATTTTATTTCTTCAATACATGGCAAGAATGGAGTTGGACAATGTGCCGATATATTAGATGCAGCTCAAATATAAGAAATACATAGAACTTATGAAAGTATTTAATATATGTGCAATATGAACAAACAGGTTGTTTTATGTCCAGTCTGAGCAAGCAGCCAACACATATTTTATCTACTAGACTTCCTCAGGGCTTTTCAAATATAAAGTAAAGGCTGGAACTGGAGCGACTGGAATATGGTGTAAGAACTAATTGACATTGTGTAGTTGTTCCTTGTTCACTATAATAACATGGCACAAGAAACTACCATTTACAATTTTAAATTCCACATGGCCAACCAAAGATGCTATTTCAGTCGCAAGAACCAAAGGGGCTAATGTTGTTGCAGATGTCAGAATCCACATCCGAACACTCCGTATTGCAAGTATTGGTTTCCCTCGGTCTTGTCCCCTCACCCATTAGGGAGACTAGCAGGCCTTGGCCCCCTAGTCTTGGTCACAGACAAAGTCTTGCAGAGCTTCCCCTCCTCTTGCAGCCCATCTGGCTACGTGACAGATGACCGGTTTTGGGGTCTCAAATCCCCATTATAATCTATTTCCAGACACCAATTGCGATTTAGGGTCTGGGTCTTTGAC
Organism: Lissotriton vulgaris; assembly: GCF_964263255.1. Taxonomy (NCBI): domain Eukaryota; kingdom Metazoa; phylum Chordata; class Amphibia; order Caudata; family Salamandridae; genus Lissotriton; species Lissotriton vulgaris. Next base: position 142,588 of record NW_028254130.1, read on the forward strand.
GTTTATGCTTCTTTTGGCGTGTACACTTTTATCTCTCTTATTCCTCTTAAAAGGTTGCTTATAACAACAGGAGAGGCCCTGAAGCTGATAGTCCCACAACACAGGCCATGGGAGTTCCTAGAGTTCACACCTGGATGTCAGTCACAGGGATAGGTGCATCAAAAGGTTAATCCTGGGCTCCTAGCCCTCCTCTTTATGGTTCCCTTATCAGTCCCATTTCCTCCCTGAGATATGTCCAGGCCCTTTACTTGTGATCTATCACTGAATCAAAGAGCACCCTTTAAAATGTAGAGGAGGGAGTGTATCTCTCCCTTCCCCAGTTTGCCCCACCCAGCTCACAAGAATGCAGCAATAAACAAATCTATTTGGGGATATTCCTCTACTCCTTATGTCTTCACCTGGCAGGCTTGAGCCTCCCAATATGAAACCCAGGATCCTACATGTAATGTAATATTACCGGCACACTTGCACTCAGTGTATACGCATATCATATGCACTATTAAGTACTGTTACCTTCATGCATTGTGCCATCACAGACACACACACATTCAACCCACACCTTCATTCTGTGTGCACTGCTTAGTACTGTAGCCTTTCTGTGTTGTGCGATGGTGTGTTACTTACAAACACACTGACAGGACCCACATTCTCCATGCATGCACTGCACTACACTTCACCCTTCATGCATTTTATTTCTCGGAAGCACACATACACCCAGCACATGCTTTCACTGCACACACACTGCACAGCACTACATCTCATGTAAATTCCTCTCCAGCATACATTCACCCAGTACACACACTCACCATGCATTCACTTAACTGCACTGCTCTATACTTGTACTGTACCCTTCCGAGGTACACATATATCCAGCTCAGTGACACCACACATGTGCTGTGCAGCTTTCTACATCTACCTAATGTAGGCCAGTGGAACCTTAAAAGAGGTGAGTGAGGCTGTAATCCTCACTCAAGTGACACAGGGTAATAAGAACCTGATCACTCCTACTGATCACTAGAGGGTATGCTGCCACCACCAAGCCCGTACTGCTTAACTACTGGTGAAAGCAGTACCATTCCATCACTACGAATGTAGTGCTTTGGGCACCCCTCCCGGTTCAACAAGACCACAGTCCTTGAGACAGGTCTATGTCATGGTGCACACGTATGATCCATGTTTGCCTATGACAACAAAATTCAGCATTATGGATCCAGACAACAGTACTCAGGCCAGGGGTACAGGTCCATTACCATGCAGAGGACTTTTCAGTCCTAACACATGGGGTCAGTATTTTATCTTTCTCAAGATCCTTTGGCTTGCATGCGACTTTGTAATTATTCATAATAGTTTGTAACTAGTTTGTTCTGACATTTTTGGATGACAGTTGGTCAGAGCGGGCTGAACTGATTTGGAATAGTGGGTTAGTGCACACAGCCTTACCAGCGTACGACACTTAATATTTCTGTTTTGATTAGCTAAAATTGTATTATTTTTCTCATCTGCACATTCAATGTAGTCCTATGGGAAGGATTCCTATGTAAACCCTCAAATTTGTGGGTGAGTCTGAATCTTTCGGGTTCTACTTGGGAGGCTGCCCATTTCTTTATTGATTTTGCTGCTCATTTGGGACTTAGGTTTTTCTCTTGATTTTGTCACTTTTCTGTCCTGATAGCCTTTGTGGCAATGATCTCATGCACCTACGTTTTAATTATCCTCTTCATGTTTGTAATAAACCCTCTGAATTCTTCATTATGCCCTTGAACTCACTTATTGAGTCTGTCCTCCCCTAATTGACTGTTTTTTTTAGATGCTGATTGGTCCCTTCTCTTGGGACACATTGCTTCATGAAATTGAGGTTTAACACCATCCGAATCCTCCAACCCATGGTCGTACTGCTGAGGTATTTTTTTAGGGTGTAGAATTTTTGGGGTACCATGCACCCACACAATCTTCATCACAATAACGTGGTTCTCCCCCACATTCTCAGTGTCCTTATCTCAGGCTAAAGCATACACTGTGTGGACCGTGCACATAAGAAGAAAGGAGGCCTTTCTGTCATCACAACTCCTCCTGGTCCTGCACTGTAGGTAAACAAGTAATACTTAACTCCATGAAGCTGATGACGTGCATGATGACATGCTATTTCCATCTTCCTGACATGACACTTCCTTCTCTTTGCAACAACAAAAAGGTGATGGATGGAATACTTGAATTAATCTCAGCTACTTGAAATCGCTCAGGCCGCATCCCAATCCATCGTTTTTCACCCACCATGCTACCTCCTTGTGGACCAAGCCATATGCAAATCAGTCTTGACCCTGCTCCAATAGGAACAGTACAGCCCTAAGTGCCAAGCCAGGTCCTCCCTGAGGTGGAATACAAGTAACCTAGAACCGGTTTCGTCCTGATAAGGGATCATCAGCCATGTATAGCTTGATTCCAGTTGCACAGTGAGTGCAGAATCCACGTCTGGGCATACCCATCACACTTAAAGCTTCATCTGCAACAACAACAAGGTGATGGATGGAATGCTTGAATTAATCCAGCCACTGCCAGTCGCCAGGGGTGTGGTAGATACGTACGTAGATGTAGATGTAGAGGTATGGGCTTGCTTCGGGCTGCAGACCTTGAGTATCCGGACTTGTTTAAAGACATATCGAAATGAAGCTGAAAAATCTTGTTTCATTCTATTCTGTTGCTTATGGTGCCAGGCACATCTAAAGAAAAGCTCAGATCGTATCAGGGCGAAACCGGTCTTAGGTTACTTGCATTCCTGTTCACAGATCCCATTGGTGATCCCATGTGACCCTGCTCAAGGTGTATGATGTATTGGTTACACCACTAGCTATGATATGTATGAATGATGAATTAATAGCTGTGTTATTCTTTTTAGGTTCTTGCATTATAGTGTAAAAAATGTAATGGACTGTTCTTTATGGCACTGTTTTTTTAAATCAAATTTTGTAAAAGAAGATATACATTCATTAACTTTGCACTCTTTTGAGAGAATGTTTTAGCCCCTCTTTAAGAAAAAAAACTAAAAGGATAGTTTCTTCTCTGTCTACTGATTGAAGAAAGAAAAACGCTTGGTGCTACTGAAAGGATAGGGAAACAACACCCATCAGAGTTTACACTGCGCAAAATATGTTAGAATAAACAACGAAAAAGCACAGTAGACCTTTAAGGGTCGCACTTGTGTATAGTTTTCTATTTTATACTACAGTGCAATCTCTTGCGCTTAACTCTGCGTGACTGCACTGCTTAGAAGCACTAACCAACGAAATCACAAAACAATAATGCAAAATGAGCGCAGACAATCTCAGAATGCTGATATCCTTTGAGTAGAGAAAATTCAATTAAAAATGAAATGTCATTTGGTTCATTCATGGAATGTTCTCCAAATATCACCAATAACACCCACCATTGTATGAAGGAGTTATGTGTTCTTTTCTAAGTCCATTTTTATTGATTTCCAATAAAGATACATGTCAGCCCAGCCAACTTAGGCTTAGAAGAATTTCCCACGTTTTGGATCAGAGTCATAAATAGTGAAGGTTCCACGTAGGGTGAGATACATAAATTATCAAATAGTGATTATTTACCGACCAGTCCTGTTAAGCATGGAGGTACTTGGCGTATGGAAATACCTATCCTCATGAAGTCCTTTTGGACTAAACTCATTGGCCGGGCTGACATGCAAATTTAATGGAAATCAATAAAACTGAGATTAATTTTCTCTACTCAAAGGATATGACCATTCTGAGATTGTCTGCGCTCCTTTTGCATTGTTGCGAAAAATATGTCTTAACATATAAAAAATCATATTAGCTCTTTCATCAAGTCCCAAATTGATTGAAATCTACCACTCCTCGTCCTTTTTTCTGAATCAGAGGAGAAATCAAAGATTGTGCTCAAATTTTCCAGCAGAAAAGTGTCACTTCCTTCTCACAAACATCATCTTTCACAGAACCTTCCCATCTAACTAGTTGTCTTTGAATGGGGTAGAACCAACATCATCTCAAATTCAAACCATCAGCTGATCCCTTTTGAGGGATACTTGTAAAAGACGTAAGTAAACATCTGGACTCTCTCTGAACCGTTCCAGACTGAAGCTCAATTGAAAAATCCTTCTGTAGACACAGAGTATCTAAATAATTGTATCCAGTGTTGTGACTTCAATTGATACTGAAGCCCGGGAAGGTTGCATGGCCACCCTACAAAGTTATTTCTTATTTGGAATGAACCTGCTGGATGAGTTACCCTCTGACTTCTGACCCGATTACAGTATTGAAACTCCTGCTACAGCAAGTTGATAATGCTTTCCGTATATTTCGATGGTTGCTTGTGTATATTGGTCCTCTTAGATTTAGCTGCGCCTTTGGTATGGCCATTCATAAGGCTTTGCTTTACTTGGACACTAAAAGATTATAAATGTCTATATAGTACTGTCTTGAGTTTTTCTGCTATTCTTGGATAAATCCCTCACAGCACATAAGGTGGGAGCCTCTTTTCTGGTCCATGTTTCTCTCACAAAGTGTTTCATTGTTTACATTGCCTTGCATATCATGCCATTAATTATATTTAAAGACCTTCTCACTTTCTTGAGCATTTCAGAAAATAAGCTGTGGATGGCTCTCAAAAATCATCAAATCTAAACCTACAAATAAATGTATACTTGCGAGTCTCTTACTCGACTCGCCTCGTTCAGCGAAGCTTCCTTTCCAAACATGCCTTGGCTACCTCTCCAACTTGGTTTGTAAAATCCACATCTTTTGATGTATAAGTACCTTGGCTCATTCCTGCAAGATTTTATGGTCACTATTTCTGGATGAGCGATAATGGGACATCTACCAAACACTGTTGGACAGCCTTTCACACTCCCTGCATCATTTACGGGTCAAGAGATGGTTTTCCTGATGACAGAACCACCACCTGCTCTACCACTGGGAAACCTCTGGTGTACATGTCAGAAGTATTACCTGGAGCTTTCACACACTACTCTCCCTAATAGGCAAATATAGGTGATCGACACATTTTTGTGGTTTCTGTGTAAGTTAGGCTCTTGGCTGTGTGCCTGTGTGTAAGATGCTGATACCGTGTGACACATGGTGGCACTATGTATGTTGGTAGATCTGGATTTAATGATGTCAGTGGGAGGGCTGTCCTTACATGCACACATAAAGAGCCGCTTTTGCTGACCGGAGTGTTGCAGATGGCCGGGCTTGGCTCCGCTGTGTGTTCGTGGCCGGGCTTGGCTCCGCCGACCTCCTGTCCCTCGTTGTGGTGCCTGAGGGCCGGGCTAAGCTTCGCTCGTGGCCTGGCCGGGCTTGGCTCCGCCGGGCCGCAATAAACTACAAACCCCAGCAGCCCCTCGCGGCAAGGACGCCGTGCACGCAAAATAGGAAGCGCCTGGAGGCGCATAAAGGATCCCTTGCGAGTGAGACCAGGGGGAGCTGCTTTTGCTGACCGGAATGTTGCAGACCGTCGGGCTTGGCTCCGCTGTGTGTTCGTGATCGGGCTTGGCTCCGCCGACCTCCTGTCCCTCATTGTGGTGCCTGAGGGCCGGGCTAAGCTCCGCTCGTGGCCTGGCCGGGCTTGGCTCCGCCGAGCCGCAATAAACTTCAAACCCCAGCAGCCCCTCGCGGCAAGGACGCCGCGCACGCAAAACAGGAAGCGTCTGGAGGCGCATAAAGGATCCCTTGCGAGTGAGACCAGGGGGAGCCGCTTTTGCTGACCGGAGTGTTGCAGACGGCCGGGCTTGGCTCCGCTGTGTGTTATCGGCCGGGCTTGGCTCCGCCGACCTCCTGTCCTTCGTTGTGGTGCCTGAGGTCCGGGCTAAGCTCCGCTCGTGGCCTGGCCGGGCTTGGCTCCGCCGGGCCGCAATAAACTACAAACCCCAGCAGCCCCTCGCGGCAAGGACGCCGCGCACGCAAAACAGGAAGCGCCTGAAGGTGCATAAAGGATCCCTTGCGAGTGAGACCAGGGGGAGCCGCCTTTGCTGACTGGAGTGTTGCAGACGGCCGGCTTGGCTCCGCTGTGTGTTCGTGGCCGGGCTTGGCTCCGCCGACCTCCTGTCCCTCGTTGTGGTGCCTGAAGGCCGGGCTAAGCTCCGCTCGTGGCCTGGCCGGGCTTGGCTCCGCCGGGCCGCAATAAACTACAAACCCCAGCAGCCCCTCGCGGCAAGGACGCAGCGCACGCAAAACAGAAAGCGCCTGGAGGCGCATAAAGGAACCCTTGCTTCCTCGTCCCGCGGGACGCGCGCGGGCGCGCCCGGGAGAAGCCGGGGACAAGGGCGGGGCCGTCTGAGGCCAAAAGAGGCCGGGCTGGGCCATGGACTTTGGTTCTTTCTCCCTGCTTTCAGGACTAATTGTAAGAAATATTTTCTGTTTTTTAACCGTTTCTTGTTTCTTGGCTTCCTTCATCTATATAGATATCTATATTCACTGGGTGAGATATGATTAAACATCCTTATCTGTGTATATCATCTTTGGTTCTGACATGTCAAAGCTTAGAGCAACAAAACCAGCTGTCGCTAATGATATAAGGACTATGGATAACTATCTTGTTAAGGTAGTTAATAAAATAAACAAAGAAAGGCAATTATCAATAAATAGGGCAAGCCCAGATAAGACAAGGTTGAGTTCGCCTACTACTCCGCTGCCCCATTCAGATAGTTGCTTGGATGACCCTAACGTCACTATCACCAGTGATGTATCCATCACGGTGACACCAGATGAGCGGGTAATTATAACTGATTCTATCCCCAGTCAGAGCCCGACACCCTCCCCAAGGCCCTCACCAACCCATTCGGAGAATGGTGCGGGCATGTAGGAAGATCCCTGTTAAAAGGGTGGTGGGCAGGAAGTCAAAAAAGGCAGGTACCACATCAACCGCATCAAACAGCGGGGGAAGTACATCAGAACCCATAAGTAACGCTGAGGCCAATATTTTGCACCCTGCCCATATAGAGCTTCTGGCAACCATCCTTGAGTCAAAACTAGAAGCAATGATTAGACCACTGGTGGCTAAGTTAGAGCAGGTCGCTCAAGAGGTCTCTAGATTAGGGGCCTCCTAGATTCCCATATGACTCGGCCTCATACACCTACGAGCCCCCCTTCTGGTCCCTCTAGTTCTTCTGGTAATACCATAGCCGGGGCCGTAGCATCTGCTTCTGTTAGTACTAGGGATATAGGTCCAGCGGTCACTGTACAGAACTCATCAGCTTCACGATCACAGAAAACTCCACCCTCTATTTTATCACCGGGGGGAACTCCAATAGTACAACCATCAGTACAACCAGCGACATCACTTTCTGTTAGCCAGAACACCACAGCTGGGGGAGAAATAGGTGTGAGAAGTAGGCCTAGGAGGAAAAATTCTGTCAACCTTCCACCTGAGTGTGTCCCATACACTGTGGTATTAAAAAATGTCCCAGAGGTTGACTCTTGTCTGACTAATTGCAGACTAGAAACCCATGCTGCTTTAAAAAATAAAACTCTTGCATGGCTAAACAGGAACTTTGGTTTTCCGTTTGCTTTTTCAAATGATATAATATCCACCCGCAGAGTCAGCTGGATTGGCAACGCTAGAAAGAGTTCGAGAGGGGACTGTATTATTGTAAACTTTAAGCATCCACAACATGTGGCAACAGTCCTTCTCAGATCAGCCTCTTTACCAACCGAGGAAAACTCTGTATGTGCTAGACCCCTTGGTTTTTTCTACAATCACTTGGATAACACGCAATATCCACTACCACATCAGCATAGGTATCCAGCAAATGGACACAGAAGGTGGGTGGCTGGTTGTGTTCCAAATGCCCAACAACGTCAAAATAATGGGGAAACATATTGTTACCAGCTAGCAAATAGGCAATTTGATTACACCCTACCGTTATACAATCGGTATACTGCTTTATCCTCGCTTGAGGAAAATGATTGACTGCCTACTTCCTTGGGGAACACTGACCAACCACCAGTACCGATTTTCAAAATTGCTACATGGAACGTTGCTGGTATAAAGAATAAAATTGGAAATGCTGATTGGCTAAAGACATTAAAATCCTTCGACATTATTGCCCTACAAGAGACATGGGACCAATCGAACAGTTTCTCTTTGGATGGCTACAGCCACTTTTGCAATCCTGCAATCAGTAGCGCTGCAGGAAGAGCCAAGGGAGGTTTATTAACCCTATTTAAACTAGATGTAAAAGGTAAATTAGTTGAGTGTTTTTCTGGTTGTGAAAACTGTTTGATTGTTGAACTTTCCACTCAGGATAAGGCCAAGATTCTTTTTGTTAATTTTTATAATTCTAATGCAAACTAATGTACCAGTCATAATTTGGAAGTACTGGATACATTTCTGTCAGTCTATAGCGCAAATGTAAATACTTTTGAATTAATATTTCATGGGGACTTTAATATTCACCCATGCACCCTACCATGCATTAGTCAGGATGATGAAGGTCCACCCCTCTCCTCATCTACCCACTTGGAACACACCAGGGGAGGAGAGCATCTTGAAACCTTTCTAGCGAGATGGAACCTATATGAGTCAGGCTGTGGGGAGGGTACAAGTAGGTCCCCTACTTTTAAAGGAAAAGATGACTGCACTATTATAGATTATATTTTTATGTCTTCTTTATTGTTGGATAATGTGATAAATTATTATACAGAGGTATCAGTGTTTAGCTACCATAATCCTGTCCTACTTGAAGTGAGGCATACAGACTTACTTTCATGAAAAACAGTGAAACATAGAGGGGGATTAAACGTTGCTGTTAAAGATCAGAAACGCAGGTTAAAGTGGACAAAAATAGTCCCTGAAACATTCCTTCAAGAGGTTCTGTCTAAAGTAGAGGATGAAGTAGCAATAAGTTTAGCAAATCGAACACAAAATAAAGAGGTTATAGGGGCGTTTGATAATATCTGCATAGAAATTAATCCTAGTTTACAGACTGAATCTAGGCAGAAGCCGCTTTTGGGCAAAAGATGGTTCGATAAAAAATGTACAAAGGCGCATGGGGAATTACTCAAAGCACTGAAAGCCATGCCTAAAAATCGTGTAGATATAGCTAGAGCAAGGACCGTATACAAAAGAGCTATTTTAGAAAGGAAAAGGGATTTGAAAGATTCAGCATGGGCCCAACTTCTCGAGCCCGAAACACTAAAAAATAGTGGCTTATTTTGGAAAATCATAAATCAGCCACTTTTTTCTGGTGATGAGAATACCCCCCTTGATGCGAATATTCCAGATGAGGGCTGGATTGAACACTTAAGACAGATCTATGCAGAAATTAGCTGCGCAGATGCCTCTGTCGTAACCCTTGAGGTAGTGGAAGTGTTACTTTGTAATACAGAGGTCCATGCCGCCACTTTTGAGGCAGCAGAAGTGGAAAGGGCAATAGAGCTGACTTTGAAAAACAAAGCACAGGGCCCGATGGGGTACCAGGAGATGTTTTCAAATGTGCCCTGAAATTTTGGTCTAAAATTTTATGTAATGTTTTTAACGCTCTCAAACAGGACAATATCCCGGCCTCCAGGAAAAAATCTATCATTATACCGGTCTTTAAAAAGGGTAACAGGCAAGACCCCTCCTGTTACAGACCCATTTCATCGATTGACTCATCTGTGAAAATATTGGGCCGGGTTATTTTATCCAAATTGAATGACTGGTTGAATGAGAAAGGGGTCCTTTCAAATGTACAGTACGGTTTTAGACCAAAATGGAGTACGATAGACCAAGGTCTTAACCTTCACCTATTGGTGGATAAATACACTAGTGCCAAGGAGGGGTCCATGTACCTGGGGTTCATGGACCTCTCGTCTGCTTTTGATCTCGTAAATCGCTCCCTATTGTGGCAAATCCTAATTGACATGGGCCTGGACAGGGCCCTTGTTAATCTTCTAGCGGATTTGCATACCGATCTAATAGCATCGGTTAGAGTTACCTCTGAGGGCCGTTGCACGAGTCACTTTAATTCTGAAAGGGGAGTCAGGCAGGGGTGCATACTGGCACCCCTCCTATTTACCATCTATATAAATGCTTTGGAACCAGCTTTAAAAGAGGCAACCCTTGACGTCCCACGTATAGGAGAACATGGAATTCCAGTTCTTCTATACGCGGATGACGCCGTCTTGCTTTCACGGACTGGCGTGGGTCTTCAACGCCTCCTGGATGCCTTTGAAGACTTCATGGGTTCTCTGGACCTAAAGATAAATGTAAAGAAGTCTCAAATTATGATAATGGGCAAGGGTAATAAGAATAAGATTTTAAAAACATTTACATGTGGCAAACAAGAGCTATGTAGAGTAGCCACTTTTCCATACCTGGGGATCACTTTTGATGAGAGAGGTACTTGGGTTCCCCAGTTAACCCCTTCCAAGCTGATGACGAGCTGGGCTGGTCATGGCGTAGCCTCCTCGCACGCTGATGCCGAGCCCAGCTCGTCATAAAACAATGTCAAATAGCAATTCCCAGCACAGGAGGCGAATTGCCTTAGCAGCCATGGAGTTAAAAAACAAAAACATTTCCCTTGCTAGATCATCCTCTGCACTACAGGGTTTTACGAAAAAATTAGGAGCTAGGCCAATAGCAACATTAATAAAAATCTATAAAGCAAAATGTCTTGCAGTGGCCACATATGGGAGTGCAATTTGGGGATACTGTTCTCCGGACAGCATTCAGATTACCGAGAATACATTTTTAAGAGCTGTCCTCTCAGTCCCACAGTCCACTCCAACGTACACAATTCACTCTGAATTAGGAGTAGGATATATTACTGACCTGATTAAAGTGGCCCCTGTTCTAGCTTGGCTGAAGACCTGGTTGAACCAAGAAATTCCCCTTAACCACAGTATCCTAAAAGACTGTCTGCAGCTAGATAGAGTTAATAAAATCTAGTGGCTAGCTTACATCAAAGACAGTCTTGTTAAGTTAGGGAGACCGGAGCTCTTCTTTTCCCCGGCCTCTACAACAACTAAGGACATTGCCTTGATTAAAGGTATGATGGGAGAACTGCTAAGTCTGGAGAGGGAACAAATGGAACTAGAGAAACCAACGGTGAGGGCTAGCATTATTATGAGCACCCAAGTAGGCCCCGAACTGTATTTAACTACTGTGAATAAACCTTATCACCGCTTTCTTTTAACCCGTTTTCGGTTTAATTTGATTCACTTGAACCTCGGACATTTTCCAACCTGGTGTACCCCAGATAATGCAATGCCGTGATAATTTCTCTACCCAGAACACATTGCATTTCTTGATGTTCTGTGGCCATTACACGGCAGTAAGAACGAAATACCTGATCCCCATTTTAAAGGAGGCAGGGTTTATCCAGGTTAAGCCAGCACTCCTGTTTTTACAGTTATTGCAGACCACTAGGATTATGTTCCATGTTGCTAGTTTCCTAGTGGGGGCTGTTAGGATCAAGAAGAGGAAGATGACAAATAATTCTTTTAACATGGTTCTTTAGCGGATGAAATTAAATATTGCTTGTATTATAGGGAATGCTCACTTTATGAAATTGATTTGTGTAAATGTAATATGTATCTGATTATCTTTTTATAGTATCTTAATCTATTTTAACATGTATTTATAAAGGAAAATATTTGTATACCTTTTTTGTAAATATATAGATTGTGTAAATTAATCATGATTTTATTCTGTATCAATTATGTATTTTTAATTGCGTGAATATTTGTATAGTATTATTGTCTTTTTATGATATTGATTTATCGAAATAAAGTATTTTGACTGACTGACTGACATAAAGTGGCATCTGACATCAAAATAAATGTTTGGATGAAATGAAGACTACAGAGCCCTTCAGGGGTTCATGTGATATTTATGAGATGGTTTTCTGATTCATTATTTAAACATTTGGCGAAAGCCAGAAACTCAATGCTCCTGTTCACAAACACCCTCCGCTCAGGGGGCGGCTCTTTCTGCCTCCTCTTGATTCACTATTACAACCTGTGCGCTAAAATAACCTGCTACTTAAAGGCTGCAATAACAACACTGCACATGAATTGCCTTCTGATGATTATTATGCACCATTATGATTACTGTGATGTACCGGGTTGTGCTAACTTGGGAGTGTCGTCAGCCGAGGGGGGAGTGGAGGGGGGGGTGGAGGGGGGGGGGATCAGGATAGAATGAAGCTCTCTTTCTGCTGCTGAGACCGGCTGAGTATCAGTGATGTGTTTATTGTGGACGGGGGATTTCTGAGCTCTCATCTCTGCTTCTCTCTCCTGCAGCTGCGGTGACCCTGGATCCGGACTCTGCTCATCGGAGGCTCGTCCTGTCCGAGGACGAAAGGAGCGTGAGGCACGGAGACAGAGACCAGGGTCTGCCCGACACGCCCCAGAGATTTACTAACTACATAATTGTCCTGGGGAGAGCGAGGCTGAGCTCCAGGAGGCATTACTGGGAGGTGGAGGTGGGGGACAAGACGGGCTGGGACCTGGGGGTGTGTGACGAGGCTGTGAGCAGGAAGGGGAAGATCACAGCATCACCTGAGGATGGGTGCTGGAGAGTGTGGCTCAGAGATGGTAAATACAAAGCTTTCACTGCCACCTCCACGTCGACCCTCCTGAACCCCTCTGTGCCCCCCAGGGCTGTGGGTCTGTTCCTGGACTATGAGGCGGGCAGGCTCTCGGTGTACAATGTGGATGACCGGTCTCTGCTCTACACCTACTCCGGGGCCTCCTTCCCCCCCACCCTACGGCCCTACTTCAATCCTGGACTCAAAGACGGAGGGAGGAATGCGGGGGCGCTGCGGGTCCTGCCGGTGACACAAGGGTGAGAGCAGCTCCCAGCAGCGGCGGTGGGTGAAAATGTATTCGGGCACTCACTGCAGTCACAACTCACCCCGTACAGTCAGCGCACTTGTAACCAGTGCCCCAATCAACCCCCCTCTCCCACCACCATATACTGTATCTCTGCATTGTTTTAAGCTGGTGGACAGTTTCATCAGCACAGCAGTACAGTTTCTATATCTGCCTATGCTCTCCAGTTCTCCACTAAAGGTGAAACCAGCAAAGGATTTGTTTCAGATCAGTGTGATGCTGGACCCGGTGTTGCCCTTTTGTAATTGAGCATTTTGCTGAGCACTGGGCAGTAAGTGCAGAATATGGCTTCCTGATGACACCTCCAGCGACCCCCTTCCCCGGGATACAGCTCTCTCCCCAGTCAGGGACACTGCTGTGAGTGAGGATGCAGCTCACATTTTTCAGGGCCTTGTCCAATGAAGCCCACCCTCCATATTCCACTCCAGTATCAGGAAGTGCTGCAAAAGAAACGTTTAACCCTATCATGTCGGTCCTTCTGATTTGGAAATTGTCTTGATACTGACCTGAACATCTCAATAGAATGAAACCAGTTGTGCCTTTGTTTCCTTTATCAGTTTTAATTTTAAAAAGCCAATAGTTCTTCAATAAAAAACGTTTCAGTTACTTTTTTGGGGGGGGGGGTGAAAATGTCAGTTACTTTTTAAATCATTCATTGAGCAGTTTGATATGGAAATATTTTTACGATAAACATCTTCAACCGTGACTTTACCACCTTCTGCTCAAGTGAGGATCATAGTCAGGAGTATTTTTTCGGTGAGCTGGGGCATGCCCCTCCCCCACCCCTCCTAGAAATGATTTACAAGGATTATATTTTGTCTCCCGTAGACTTTCTCCCTTCCTGTACATCTTGCTGTCATTGATCTTCCTTTACTTTCTTACACTATGTGTTTCCTTTTTTCTCCCACATGTGTTTGCCTTTACTTAACCTTTCTCCTACCATTTCACCTGCTGGTACTCCTTTCTACCTCACCACTCCTGGCCCTGGTATTCTCTCCCCCCTCTTCTGTCCCTCATCCCCCTCCCTAGTTGTACTAGACTTGACTCTTCTAAAGCACTCACATTCATGTATTTGCAGCCAGGTTACCATTATGTAGTGTTGATTTAACTATCAAGGTCACAAATATCAGCCTGTGTGTCTGTGGACTTCACAATACCCAACATACAGTCCAGGGAGGCATCCAAAGGCACTTGCAGGTTTATTACTCCTGACTCCACATCTGCTGCTTTGATGATATGTTGGTAGTTCATAAAGTGGAGTTGACCTAAGTGCGGATGGATATTTAATCTATAACAAAATGGTAGGGCATGCCTAGGTACATACTGCTGATTACCCTGTAACTGCTCTACTCAAACTCAAATAGGTTCCAGTGGCGCAACGCAGATGATGGAGCCCCCTGCAGAATGTGGTGAGGGGCCCATGTCTCACAGATATACCTTGACATTAGGCCGAATAGGGGCTCCCTGTGGGGTTAGGGGCACCTTGAAGACATTTCTGCACCCTGGCGTTGTGGCCACTACAGGGGCCTGCATTACTGCCGTCATTGGTTGTAAAACTACATGATGAAGCCCTGGTCCATGACCCATGATGTCAAACAAACGATGTCCTTCCCACCTGCACTCCTGTTGCTGTGGTCAGCAGAGTGCGTCTAGTCTTCATTGCATTATCTCTTGTTTGGCTGTTGTATTCTCTGCTCCACGGCAGCTGTTAATGAATTTCCATGTGATGAGCCTTGTCTCCCCTGTGGTTGGCTTTTCCTGCACTCGCACTTTCCTTGGTTTGTTGTACGTTCCTCGGGCCCCAGTCTCAGAGATGTGTTCTTCAATCCAGACCTGTGCTTGTATAAAATGCTCAGAGGGTTGTTGTTCTGGACTAATATTATTTCACTGCTCTTGAGGAGGAGGCCATTGAAGGTGAGGCCGTGAAAGTGACGGAGTTGGCTGCCACAGCCAATCAGAGTGTATATTACTCTGAGGTACAGGAGGTGCCCTGAGTCTGCCTAGGTCGGTTGCCCCTGGGCAGAGAACAAGCAGTGTGCAGAGGTGGGAGGGGAATATGGAGAGAAGGTGAATACAGATTCTCTGGCACCTTGTTTAGCTGAGGTAGGTTACGGGTGTTACGAATACAAGTTTGCACCAGAGCCTGAGTATTCTGCAGACTGAAGGACACAAAAGGACTAAATATGAATGAAGAGGTTATGGGAGTGCTGAGTTCAAAAACTGACACTTTTGTTTAAAAAAAACACTTTACTGAACAGTTTCTAGGATTGGGTGGGGCGTATTTAAGGGGTGCAAGCACTCAGACTACTCTGTTCCTGTTTGGATAGTCGGCTGCACGTGGCACTCTCCTCAGCATACGCTGCTGGATCCAGTATGTCTTGTGCTCTCCACACGGAGATGGTTGGGGGGGGGGGGGGGCAATTGGATTCCTGTGCTCCCAGCTTGTTCCCAGTGAGGCACACACAGCGTCTTCCCTGGTTTCACAGGGCAGTCCTGGTTCAATCCTCATTGCTTCGTGCTGACATATGGGTCATGGCTCACATTTCTCAGGTGACGGCAGATCTTTGCAACCACTTGGATGTCAGCAGCCCCTCCCACCGTAATATTACTGGTCATGACGTCCGCCTTCAGAACATGGTAGTCTGTACCTAAGTGACCTGTCATGCGAGGTCACCGGAACAGGTACTGCACAGCTTCACTCCTCCCACAGTACACTTCTTTCACGGCAGCCTCCTCCTGACTTACGAGGGTCACTGACTGGAATCTGCACAGGCAACGACCCGACTGGTGCAGTAGCTGTCTCCTCGCATCAGGAGTCCAATATGGTGCGCTTCCAACCGAAACTCGCTCCCTCCAAGGAGCTCCTCTTTCTCACAGGGCGCACTGGTCCTGGCAAGCAGGCAGGTGCTGGTGCTCCAGGCTCTAGAGCAGGTGGTCTTGGTTTCCCTGAGTGATATCCCCTCACCTAGCAGACAGTCTATTAAGCCATGGCCTCCATTCCTGGTCACAGGCAGAAGTCTTGCAGAACTTCCTCTCCTCACAAGGCCTTTTTGGTTGCTTGGCAGATGACCAATTTTGGGGTCTCAGCTGCTGCTTGTAGTCCATTTCCAGACACCAAATGTGATTCAGGGACTTGGTCTTTGAAGCTTTGTGCTGGGGTTCTACTTCTCATAAAGTGTACACTTTTATCTCTCTTCTCCCTCTTAAAAGACTGCCTGTAGCAGCAGGAGAGATTCAGAAGCTGATAGTCCCACTGCACAGACCATGGGAGTGACTAGATTTCACACCTGGATGTCAGCCACGGGGATAGGTGCATGAAAAGGTTAATCCTGGGCTCCCAGCCCTGCTCTTTATGATTACCTTATCAACACCATTCTTCCTGAGATGTGTCCAGGTCCTTTACTTGTGATCTTTCACTGAATCAAAAGAGCACCCTCTGAAGTGTACGTGGGGAGCCTAGCTCTTTCTTCCCCAGTACTGTAAGCTTTGTGTGTTTTGCCATCTTGCAAATACACACACTGACAGTAACTGTACAGACCTAACCATTCTACTGAGACCGCCCTTATAGGTGTCACAGAGTACATCAAATTGACAATAACAAGGCAGTGCTGCTTGTTTTGCTGGATTTGACAGCCTCCTTTGAAATAGTGTCTCACCAGAAGCTAATTCATAGACTAAGAGAGAACGGTATTCAGGGTCGGGCGCTAAAATGGCTTGCAAACTTTCTGGACCAGCGGTCTCAAACGGTGAACCGGGGTCCCTTTATTCTCACACCTTAAAGCTCACCTAAGGGGTACCCCCGGGCTCCTGACTTAGCCCCACCCTGTTTAGTGTGTATGTGGCCCCCCTTGCAAAAATCATCAGAGACCATGGGTTCACGCCACATTCCTATGCAGACGATACACAACTGCTTTTATCTTTTGATAATGATAAAACTCAACCAAACGTCTCCGCTGAGGGCATGTTAGCAATAGCTGGTGGATGACTGATAATTTCCTCCAGCTGAGCGCTGCCAAAACTGAGATTCTGCTATTTGGCGTTGCTCAGAAGATCTGGTCGCCAGACTGGGGGCCCGCCGCGCTGGGCTCAGCCCCCATCCGAAAGGTTAAGGCTAAAAACTTGGGGGTCCAACTGGATCACCCTCTATTTATGAGAGACCATGTTATGGCCACCTCAGGCACCGGCTTCCACATGCTTATTCTTCTGCGCAGAGTGTTCCAAATGCTTCCTTTATCAGTCCGCAGAACCCTGATTCAGGCTTTGGTTATAAGCCATCTTGATTACTGCAACGCTCTCCTTGCTACAGCCAATGAATCTCTTCTGAATAGAATAAAGGTGATTCGGAATACAGCAGCTCGCCACACCCTCAATATGCTTCCCAGAACATCTTCTAGGCCATTTCTGAAGCAGCTGCATTGACTTCCCATCCGCCAGAGAATTCAAAATCCGCTGTTTGGCCCACAAGACACTTCATGGCGGTAGCCCAAGCTGTCTGGGAGAAAAACGTAAACTCTACCATCCTGGCAGGTTTCTGCGTTCAGTGGGCAAACGGCTGCTTGTTGTCCCCGCTTTTGAAAACTTCGAACTGGGGGCAATACTTTTGCCTACTTCGCTCTGAAATACTGGAACTCTTTGCCTCTTGAGCTACGTAAGTGCACCAATTTTCTCTTGAGGAAACTCCTAAAGACAGAACTGTTTCATTACTCGTGGCTTTGACCTGGCATACTCTTCTTCTGCAGCGCAGAGATACCCCTTCGGGGGCAATTCCAGTGCTTTACAATCCTATACAAATTCAGTACCCACATGTACTGTGCATTCACTACACACTTCACCCTTCATGTATAATACTTCTTGCAAGCACACGTAAACCCAGCACATGCTTTTACTGGGTATACACTGCACAGCACTACATCACTCGTGTAATGTATTCCTCTACGGTATACATCCACCCAGTGCACACACTCATCCTGCATGCACTGAACTGCACTGCTCTATCCCTGTGCTGTACTCTTTCCAGGCACACATACATACAGGGCAGTGTCACCACTCCTGCCTCGTGCAGCATTCTACATCTACCTTATGTAGGCCAGTGGAACTTTAAAACAAGCGAGTGAGCCTGTAGGCTCACTCCAGTGACACAGGGTAATAAGAACCTGTTCACTCCTACTGATAAGTAGACGGTATGCTGACACCACCGCACACGTGCTGCTTAACTCCTGGTGAAGGCAGTACCTTAGCACCACCTCAGTTGTAGTGCTTTGGGCGCCCTTCCCTGGTCCTACAAGACCACAGTCCGTGGGACAGGCCTATGTCATGGCGCATACTAAGGACAGGTTTGCCTATGACAACAAATATCAGCATTAGGGATCCAGACAGTCCGGTTGGGCACTCATGGCAAGGTTACAGGTCCATTACCACCCAGCGGACTTTACCTTTCCAAAACAAAGGGTCAGTATTAAATCTTTCTCATTGTCCTTTTGCTTGCATGCGGTATTGTATTTATTCATAATAGTGCAATGTTGTTTTTGCAATTAGTTTGTTCTGATATCTTTGGATGACTGTAGGTAAGAGGGGGCTGAACTAATATTGAATAGTGGGTTCGTACTTACAGCCTTACCACTGTATGACACTTAATATTTTTGTGTTTTGATTTGCTGAAGTTTTCTTTTGCTCACACCATGATGAATATGATGAATCTGCACTTTCAATGTATTCCTATGAGAAGATTTCCTATGTAAACTCTCAAATCTTTTGGGTCTGCTGGTGATGCTCTCCATTTCCTTATTGATTTTGCTGCACATTTAGGACTTGGGACTTAGGGTGGTCTGATGACCTTCGTGGCAATGATCTTATGCACCCGCATTCTAATTGTCCTTTATTGTACCCTTTCAATTTAAATTATCTAAATTCTTCCTCTGCCCTAGAACTCACTTATTGACTGCATTTTTGTGATGCTGATTGGTTGCTTATCCTGGAACACATTGACTCATGAAATTGAGGTTTAACACCATCCCAATCCACCAACCCTTGTGCGTGCTCTTGAAGACTTTTTGTGGTGTAGAATTTAAGGGGTATCCCGCGCCCACACAGTCTTCATCACATCTGGTTCACCTCCTCATTCTCAGTGTCCTTCCCTCAGGCTATAGAATCCACTGTGTGGACCATGCAAATAAGAAGATTCATCATCCATAACTCATGGTCCTGCACCGTAGGAAAACAAGTAACACTCAACTCCATGGTACTGATGACCAGTTCTTTCCAATTCTCTGACATATCACTTCCTTCCCTTTGAAACAGCAACAAGGTGATCCATGGAATACTTGAATTAATCTCAGCTCCTGGCAATATCTCGGTTGTGGTGGATACATACACAGATGTAGCGGTATAGGCTGGCTTCGGGCCCAGTCCTTGAGTACTCAAACTGGTTGAAAGTAAGGTTGGGCAATAAACTCTGCTCCGCCAATGGAGTTTGAGGAGTTTTGCCCACTTTACTCTCCGCTTGAAGTGCGGAGTTCAGCAAAATCTCCGCCAGTGGAGTTTACCGCCCACCCCCTGTTATCACATAGGCTGCTGTAAAGAGGCATCCCCATGCAATGTCATGTGAACATATAAAAGATCTGCAGTCCATTGCTGGTCACGTGGGCGTTCAGAATGCTGGGATTGTGAGTAGCCTAACAGGTCACACCTTAAGCTTTTGTGATGCACGTGCAAAGTGTGCCTGTTAATGGCGGTCGTCTCACGCTCTGCTCCGAGTACTGCTTCGACAGACCTCCCTCATCTGCAGAGTGGACTGCAGGGGCCGCAGCAGGTGAGCGACTGCTCATCCTGGCTGTGGTGGCGCTCAGCTAGCTGCTGTACACCAGGGATTGTTACATCAGGTGTAAACGATCATTGCTCATAGTAGGCTGTTTGCAAGAGTCACAGCGACTTTTTGGTGGTAGGGGGTGCGCTGGTGAGGGCGTGTCTAGTGGGTTGACCTCTGGCCCTTGTCTAAACAAGTGTTGTTACAGGTACAGTGGATGATTCTCCACACCACCTTACAGCAATGCCTGGCCCTGTGCCAGTGGATACCTCTCACAGTCAGCAGTGTCCACTGTGAGAGTGGTTCTCTCTCTCTCGTTCAATACTGCAGCCCATTGTCAAAGGTTAAGTGGGTTCCCTTGACCGGGCGGGCAAGTGTCCTGAGTTCCACATACCTACTTGTCAGTGCCCCCTCTTTTGTCTACGACTTGTCTTGTACAATTTTTACTATTAAAAATTGCTTCTCCTTTTATAATGCGGACTTAGCTGTTCTATTGCCCACCTTTATTGCGTTCTGCTGACCTGGGGGTGAAGTCCGCCAAGCGTTTTCCATCCGGGTTGAATGAAGCTCTCTTGCTGCTGCTGGGACCGGCTGAGTATGAGTGATGGGTTCATTGTGGACAAGTGATTTCTGACCTCTGCTTCTCTCTCTCCTGCAGCTGCGGTGACCCTGGATCCTGACAGTGCTCATCGAGCCTCATCCTGTTTGAGGACAGAAGGAGCATGAGACAGAGACCAGTCACTGCCCCATTGTCCTGGGGGAGAGAGAGGCTGAGCTTCTGGAGGCCTTACTGGGAGGTGGAGGGGGGAACAAGACGGCCTGTGACAAGGGTGTGAGCAGGAAGGGAAATATCTATCACCTGAGAATGGATTCTGGACAGTGCGCTTTAGACATTGTGAATACCAAGCTCTCGCTTCCTCTCCCACCCTCCTGACCCCTCGGGCGCCCCCCAGGGCTGTGGGTCTCTTCCTGGACTATGAGGCGGGCAGGCTCTCGGTGTACAATGTGGATGACCGGTCTCTGCTCTCCACCTTCTCCGGTGTCTCCTTTCCCGCTACCCTGCGGACCTTCTTCAGTCCGGGATGCATTGATGGAGGGGGGGATACGGGGCGCTGCAGATCCTGCTGGTGACACAAGAGTGAGAGCAGCTCAGCAGGCCTGGGTAAAAATGTATTTTGGCGCTCACTACAGTTGTTACTTATGAGCAGCAACGATGCTATGATCTTGATTGTGACACTTTCTTCTTGGCCTCCCCTGGCAGAAAGGGGCTCTAACTGTCGTACTCTGCTCGACTACATCTGTAACATTCGTCAAGCAGACATACTGCATTTATATTGCATTACACTGCTCATGAAGATGAATACGGCACTTCTGAAATTTATATGCAAAATTTAATATAAACAGATAAAAAAACATGAAAGGTTATATTTTGTCTCTCTACCTGTACATCTTGCCGTAATATATCATCCTATAGTATGTGTTTCCTTTTCTTCTCCCTCCCGTTGTTGCTTTTACTCCAACTCTCTCCTCCCATTTCACCCTGTGGTACTCCTACCTACCTCACCACTTCTCCCCCACCGCTCCAGGCCCTGGGTATTCTCTCACCACGTCCCTGATGTAGTATGGTGAGACGCAGTCTAGTGGTTGAGGGGTGGAGACAGAGGGAGGAGCAGGAACGGGAGGAGCCGGGGAATAGGAACCAAGGGGACAGTTAGAGTAGGGACAGGGACGAGGATGGATGTGCAGCAATAAAGCTCTCCTAAACCATTAAGAAGTGTCGGTCGTTATTGCCACCACGACGCGACAACTGGCGACGAGGGTGGGATGTGCTTGAAGCCCACTGACCCTCACGAGAGAGCCCTGTCCCCAGCGTGCCTCGAGGAGCAGGCGACGCTGACCAGAAGGACGAAATTGCGACCTGCCACGTGAAGCCAGTAGCAGGTGACCCTGTCCCCCCCCAGCAGTTGGGAGGGACTCAAGAGGGAGCCGAGGCACCAGGCGTCGCAACGCCCGAGGCAGAAGTGACCCCTTCGCGCTAAAACGCGACTTGTGCAAGAGAGCGCGGTGTCCAGCCAGCGTTGCAGGAGCAGAAGCCAGGAGCCTACCCTGACTCTGCCAGACCCCAAGAGAAAAGAGAAAGTGCCCTCGCGTGGAGAACGGCGCCCCACGGAGACCGCCTGCCAAGCGGTGCTGACCGAGCGCTGTTCGCGCCAAAAGAAGTTGCAAGTACCCAGAAGTGCCCACCGGGAGCCCACCCCGGCGGCAGAAGTCAAGACAAGTGACCCTACCTGAAGCATTGACTCCAGCGGTGGATCCTGGCTGCAACCGGCAAGTGGTGAGTGGAAGCGCTAAGAAAATACTGTGATTCCGGTGAAAAACGAAGAAAAACGGCCGAAATCCCGTCGAAAACGAGATTCCCGCGCGGCCATTTTGGAGTCAGGCAGCAGTGTCCAATCCCCTGCGAGGGATCATCGGCGGCCATTTTGAGGTCAGGCAGAAGACCTGAAATTGCAAATAAACATTGGTGAGTGCCACAGGGCCCGAAAACAAGCACTGGTAAGTGCAAAACAAACATTGGTAAAGACAAAAGAAAAACAACCATTGGCAAAGGGAAGTCAACAAGCATTGGTGCATACAAAGACAATTATTGACTAAGAATAAACAAGCATTGGTAAAGGACGAACAAACATTGGCAAAGACCAAACAATCATTGGCAAGGGCAAGAGACATACAAACAAGCAGTGGCGAATGCAAGTGAAGAGTAAACAAACATTGGCAACTGTAAGTGAAGCAAGCATTGGTGACTGTAACAAAACAAACATTGACGCATGCAAACAAGCATTGGCGAATGCAAGTGAAGAATAAACAAACATTGGCAACTGTAAGTGAAGCAAGCATTGGTGACTGCAACAAAACAAACATTGACGCATGCAAACAGGCGTTGGCGAATGCAAGTGAAGAATAACAAAGCGCTGAAAAGACGACAAACAAGCCCATGCAAATGCAAGAAGCAATCTAGGAAGACAAACATTGATACATGCAAATCAACAAGCATTGGTACATGCAAAGACAAAGTACTGGCTAAGAGTAAACAAGCACTGGTACGTACAAAGGAACAAGCACTGATCCAGGCACAAAGACACAAGCATCGATACACGCAGATCAACAAGCATTGGATAAATCGCAGCCAAGAAAGAAAACAAGTATCGCTGAAAACCAAACAAGCACTGGCGAACATACCAGAATCAAGCATTAACAAAGACCGAGCGAGCACTGGCGAAGGCCAAACAAGCATTGCTAACGTCCCAGCGCATGACTAGACCGCAGGCTTCGACTACATACAAATCAATTACGAAGACGAGAAGACAAGTGAACAGCCGGTGCTCTGCGAACATGATCCATCAAAATCCTCCTCTTATGGCGGGGGAAGAAATCGCACAACAGTTCAATCCCTGCTTTGAAGCACCACCCCCAGGGATGCAGACGGACACCTGGAGTCTGTGTCTCCAACGGAACCAATGGCTGGCCACATTGAGTGATTTCCTGGATGCCAATGGAGAACAAAGAGAGACGAAATGCCTAACGCTGCTCCTCCATCTGGTGGGTCCAGAGGGCCGATGCCCAATCGAAACATTTTCCGAAGAAGACACAGACATCTATAAAAGACTCCAAGAGAAACTATGTGCCCGTCTCTCCGCACACACAGAAGTGGATCGAGAGCGCATCACCTTCAACACAGCTCGGCAGGAACCAGGTGAACCACTGCCAACCTTCATCACTCGGTTAAAAAACCTGGTACAAGGCTGCCACTTCAACACCTTCACGAATGAGGACGCAGTCCGACTCCGGATAATTGAAGGCTGCGCAAACCCCGACACGAAACTCAAGATCTTGCGAGGAAAGTGGTCACTGGAAGAAATCATCAGGAAGGCTGAAATTGGACTGCACGTCAAGGTAAGAGACAAATCAAAGGCCCCGAATCTGAAAGCAAATTATCAAGCCGCCCGGACAGATAACCCTCAGAACACAAACAGAACTGAAAGGAGAGAGAGGGAAGACAGACCAGCAAAAAGACAACGAGAAAGACACAGTGACAAAGAAAATAACACGGATTACTCAGAGTCAGATCTCTCAGCAGCCGACTACTCAAGGTCAACCAAGGACTGCTCGGAGTCAGATGACCCAGAGTAAACCATCCAAAAGACGATTCCAAAAAGTTATTCACCCCCCAGGAGTTCCTCAAAGAGTCATTCAAAGAAGGAAGAAAGAGCATCAAGTGGGACAGATCGCACTCCTGGTCAAGAAGGCATCCCGCACAGCAAGTGGGAGAGAAAGACTAACCAGAGAAGAAGGGGTTGCACTGGCCAACACCGAAAGTCGGCGCAGGGACATCAGTCGACAAGCAGTGAAGACGAGTCCAAGGAAACATCTGGCCGGAGAACACACAAACCCCAAGTCAGAGGTGCTGGAACATCAAGCAATTGGGAAGGAGAACCAGATCACACAAGACGGACTGGTCCATGCCATGATTCATGCCTTTATGGGCCCCAAAGCATCCATGGGCCCCGCGACAACGAAGGAACAGAGCGTAGATGGGTAACATCAGACGAGAAGGACGAAGAGGCAAAAGCTCGGGATCAAGCACAAGGAACAAGCACGGAATCTTCAAACAATCTCCCAAATGAGACAGCGGTGAAGATATTCCAACAAAGACACATGGAGAAGCTTTTCGAAAACAATTCCGAAGGGGAAAGCAGCTCGTCACGGACTACCCGGCTCCGAAGACCACCTAGTAGGACACTCCCAAATGAACACTCACAGAGGGAACTGACGGAGCACCCCTCTGATTCGGAAAGCACGTCGGTCCGATCTTTTGAGTCGGCAGAGTCATGGTCCCGACAACGACCACGTGCAACATTCTCAAAGAAACATTCTCAGAGGGAAGCGAGGGAGAACTCCTCTGATTCAGACATGTCGGTCCGATCTTTTGAATCGGCAGAGTCATGGTCCCGACAACCACCACGTGCAACATTCTTAAAGAAACATTCTCAGAGGGAAGTGAGGGAGAACTCCTCTGATTCGGACAGCATTTCGGTCCGATCCTTTGAGTCGACAGAGTCGTGGTCCCGACACCGGCCATGGCGCCAAGCACCTGAACACATCAGCAAACCAAGGGACACTCTTCACGTCGAGAGCGACGTGTCCCACACCAACGTCAATGCACACTCGATCACTCCACCAGACAACCCGTCGCATCGAGTACATGTGCATCGTGACACTAATACCACACCGTCACCCCGGGTAGGGGCAGCAAGGTTGACTCGAAGGCCCTGGTCCTGGTCCTGTAAAACGGAATCCGGCATCGTGGCCAAAAGTACCCAAATAAAAACGGACCAACCAGTCAATCCGCAAAGGAAGCCAGACGTGTCAGGAGAACTAAGTCATCATCAGAGGAGAACAAGACACACTAACATTCAGCCGACCCCAGAGTCTGCCTGTTCCAGGCGCGAGCAGGTGTGGGAGACACAACCCGAGACAGCAAATCAATCTCCAAGTCATACCAAGCTGACCTCCACCGTTCATACCTCACTGGCCGGCACCCCAGACTCGAAACAGGAAGACAGTGTTGGTCTTGACCTGACGAAGCAAAAGGCAGTAAAGATAAAGGCGGTGAATGAATTACTGGACCAAGCCAAGACAGTCTCATCAGACAACACCATACCGTCTGGCATACATGACCCTGAACTGGAGGACAGTGTTGCCTTCAACCGGACAAGACAAACGGAAGCAAAAGCGGATGAGGGTGCTCGGAAGAGGACCAGAACACTATCCACCCATGAAAGAGATCGAGCACCTAAACCAACAGTAGTTACACCACGGGAAAGAGACATGCCGACTGCGGAATGTGAGAGCAGACAGTCCACACGCAACGTGATCAAGAACGCCCTGATTGAGACAACAGAAAAATCGACCAAAGTCAAGCCCACCTCGGATTCGACACTACTGAGGCTCGAAGAGCAGGCTGTTCGCCAATCTGTGTGGCGGATTGAAGAACTGCGAACACTAAGGACATTAAGCTCATTTTGTTAAGAAAGGGGGAGATGTAGTATGGTGAGACGCAGTCTAGTGGTTGAGGGGTGGAGACAGAGGGAGGAGCAGGAACGGGAGGAGCCGGGGAATAGGAACCAAGGGGACAGTTAGAGTAGGGACAGGGACGAGGATGGATGTGCAGCAATAAAGCTCTCCTAAACCATTAAGAAGTGTCGGTCGTTATTGCCACCACGACGCGACACCCTCTTCTGTCCCTCACCCCCTACCTAGTTGCACTAGTCTTGACTCTTGTGAAGCCCCCACATTTCTTTTCAGCTAGGCTCAGTTTGTAGTGTTGTTGGTTAAGTGTCAAGGTCACGATTGTCAGCCTGCGTATATATGGACTTCACAGTAACCAAAGTATAGTCCAGGGAGACATCTGAAAGGGCCAGGCCTATTCCTTCTGAAACTTTTCAAGAGTCACACTCCAGTGGTTCTGTAAAGCAACATGAAAGTGTGAAGGGGAGGAAAATCGTGGCAGCAACATTTTAGTTCAAAGTAACTCTTTCCGATACAAAATTACCAAAAGACAATTAAAGAAAGTTAGTTGGAATTTAGTACAAAGCCAAAAATAACCGACAATAGACAAACCTCAACACAAGGGTATAAAAATACAAAGTAAATAGCATGAAGCCAAACCTCCGAAACCAGTTCTTCCGGTGCAGCAAAAACAAAACTAGTAGCTCACGGATGATGATACATTCGATCAAAAAGCAAGAGTCCAAATTCCCCTGCATCGAGGGTTGATGAGTAAAGAGCATTTAGAATCAATCCCTACACTATCACTAAGATAATCCCTATCACTATCCCTAAGTTAATGAATAAGCATCTTGAAAAGGAAGGTGTCAGTCGTGGAGTCTTCCTAAGAAGCCTCTCCACTGTTGAGATGGGTCAAGCAGCATGAAGCCATTATCACAAGGGAATGAGTTCGCTCTGAGATGCTCCCTCTCCAAAGGCAAGGAAGAAGTGGGGCTCTATCCCTAATTCCAACATTTATCCACGGGTAGAAGTCCCATGATGCACCTCTCTCACATATTCTACAATGGGTACAGTCCGCGTGCTTTTCTACTGTGTTCTTCATGTACATCTCTTGCAACAATTCGTCCTTGGTTCCCTCGCCTTCTCCCGTGTGAAACCGACTCGTCTCTCTTATCATCTCGAGGCCACGCAATTGTAACGTCTTTTTCTCCTTGTCTAGCAACTAAAACAAAGACCTTACTTTGCCCCCAAAAATGATTTGCCAACTGCAAAGTAGAACATGAGAAGGAACAACTTGCACAATACACATGAAATTCCGAGCATTAATCCTAAAGCGAGAGTTGTTTCAGCTTCGAGTAACATAAGAGTACATTACTAGCCTCATGATTTTGCATAAAGCTATATTGCATTTTCACTAACGTTTCTATTCGTTTACGAGAGGTATTATTATTATTAAACCATATCTAATACTTGAGCAGTGTCAATACTTCAAAACACGGTCCCTTCATGTTAATGTTCTCCGATAGTCACATTTATTCCCTATGTTATCATTTTACACTGTTTAGTATTAAACTAAATATGTCACGTAACTACATCAACATGGCTCACATTTCTAATAATCATGTTTACATGAAACAAGAATTTATGCAGGTGTGCTGTACACATGATTATAATGCACCCCTACAAATAGATAAATGCAGATGCAAAATTTGCACTCCATCCCATCCACAGGCAAGTGTGGGTTTACTACTCTTAACACCACATCTGCCGCTTTGACGATATGTTGGTAGTTCCGGTTTTATGGTATTTATTTTTTTGCCATTTCCGTCTGTATTTATCCATATTTATTTTTGGGGCATTTTATCTGTATTTATCCACATTTATTTTTCCCACAAGTAAAAGACGACGCTGCATCTAGTATTTTTCCACATTTATTTAAACCCTGGCCACTACACTGACCACTTGAAATACTGACCCCTTGAATTAAGGTGCTCTTTCACACAGACTCCTTTCTCAGACCTAAAATACATATTTGTCATCACTGCAAGTCAGTGGATTTATTATGAAAGTCTTCAATAGACACACATGAAATAACCACCTTTTCAGACACACCGGGTGCAGTTGAAAAGCGACAGACTTGTTATAAATGTAAATTTGCTGCAGAAGAAACAGATCTTGCAGGCTTTGTGTTCGAGGATGAGATCAGTGGAATCAGACCAACAGGAATACCAATAAGGAGTAGCTTATAAGTAAATGTACTCCAGCGCTAAGAAACAGCCTTCAGTGAGCAATAACCAGGTTATTGGCTTGCGAGTGAAGCTTTCTTATGAAGTACCTCCTATCCATCAAACCTATCCCTTCTGGGCTGACATGCATAGCTCAAGTAATGCAGGCACCCTCACTTAACACCTGGTGTCTCTGGTAACAGAGATGTGGTCTCACGGCTTGACTGTCGACTTTGGAGCTGGGACTCCACATCCTGCGATTCTGCGCAAATCACTTAATCTCCTAAGGGCAGATTTATGAAGACCTTGCGCCGCCGGTGCGTCATTTTTAACATGGGAAAAAGTGACGCACCGGCGGCGCAAGTCCTTCATAAATCTGCCCCCTAGTGCCTAACAAAATGAATGTGTCCTTGTGTAACTAAACAGTTGCTCATGTGAAGCACTCCGATTGCTGCCCGATGTCTCGGTCTAGTTCGCGCGACATAAAACTGAAAAAAATATATACTTTCCCCCCAGTTTGAACGTTATACTACACAAGTGAGCGGTCCCGATCCTTCCTACCGAGCCGCACTGATACATGTTCCTTCTCTTTCCCTTCTTCCATTTATTTTATTTGAGTTTTTCCTCAAAGCCATTCTTTCCCACGTACCTTCATTTGCCCCCTTCTAGTTATGTCCTCTTTCCTTTGGATTCCTTTTTTCTGTATTTCATGCATGCCTTTCCTTGGCACGCTTTTCCCTTCTTTGCACCCTCGTTCAATTTTCCTCTCAACTTTTTGCATTGTCGTTTCGGTTTTAATAATTTCTCCGTCACCTCGTTTAGCCTCTGTGCCCCCATACCCAGGTCAAAGTTAGGGGTCTTGTTAACATTGTATTCTGCCCCAGTAGTGCCCCCCTTGAAGTGGATTTAGGGGGCTACAATGCACCCCAGGCAGTGACGTTTAGATCATTTTTCCTGGGGGTCCCAATTTATAGACCCACTCGTGCAGCCCCGTTTCAAGCAGCACCTTCAGTTTCCTGAAAGGGCAGGAGACCTTGAAAACACCCCCCTATCGGGCTATGATGGGCAGGTCTGACGGAAAGTGTGGATTCGGCGCCGACCACAATCAGGAGTTTGTGTGTGTGTGAAAGAATGAGGCACAGGCCTTCGACCGTGGCCGGAAGCCCTGCGTGGGACTGGACTCTGTGTGCACTCTAGAGAGTGTCACTCCTTTAGACTCGAGCGTGGGGGAGCGGGGTGCTCCATTTCAAGTGACTCAATTCTAAAAGTTAAACTTTTTGGAAAAACGATCTTCACTTTTGAGCTAATCCAGTCATTGTTCTCAAGTTTGCAGCTTTAATCTAGTGCTTTATGCTGCCTCTGAGCGCTTCCGTTTTTCGTAGCTAAAGGAAGTAGGGGCGGTTAGGGAATTTGCAGAGGAGCACAACTGAGCTGGTTCTCCGTGCAACTTTTTTATTTTCAAACACAAGCATTGCACTTAAATTATTTGCTGAGCCATGCTGAATGTAATAAAAATTAAGTGGCAGTTTCAGGGTCACTGCAGAAGACACCGCCCCACTCTTACTGCCATCACATGTCCCAGAATTTTACTTGCCCTTTATTTCACCCAGATTTAATATCTGGAGGGCTGCTTCTATGGTCACAGTTTAATTACCTACAAGTCACAGACAGTGAAAAATGCAGATACCATGAAATTGTGCTTCATGGTAAATGGTGCAGCTGGAAACAAACGGGGTGCTCCCATCACAGAGCTTGCAATACCTGTGCAGCGCCGAGAAGGCACAATCCTGGCTCCATGCATTATGAAAAAAACGTTGCCAAGAGCGTTTCAAATGTGTACTCCAAGGAGAGAACCTTAACGGGTAAAGACGCTTTACATTAAAGTACTGGACCAATGATTTATCTGAATATTGTCAATATTAGCTGCCACCTACGTCACCCGCTGATGCCGCTTCTAGCGCCTACTACAGGGGCTAACGTTTCTAAAGCACTTCCACTTTTAGTAGACACAGTAACAACGCCGAGATTTCTTTACATTAAGGTAAATTCCTGTAGGTTACCAAGACCACCACACAGCTAGAAAATAGCAGGGTTTCAACCCCCGTCTCCCGAGTCAATGTCATCACACGTGTGCCGCCTGTTGTCTAAATCTCCCACAGTTACAAATGGCAAGGATGTGCTACTAAGCGGCCCCTGGGACGGGCTGGGTACTTCCAAAAGCATTTTTTAAAATGAGTTCATGGATTGGGCATCTTGGCGCTAGAGGGGTTCACAAACATTGCTCGCATTTAAAGGACTGACAATACCTCCCCCCTAAGTCGTGTGTGTCAGCCTGGGCTGAGGCGGCCCCCTGGGCGCACACACAGACAGATTTTGAGCTGCCAGCCGCACCGAGTACTTCACAGGTCGTTGAAAGACCAATCACTTGTTAACGAGGCTTTGTTGTAAATGCTGATAACACCAGAGGCAATTGCTATGTGAACAATCACCATACCTCCCTACCACCCTGTTTTGCAACTCTCTGCTGAAGGACCTAGCACGGCAAAATGTACTAGTGTTTTCCCGTTTTTACATATAAATACAGACAAATGAAAACTTTTTTTCCGTCTGTATTTATATGTAAAAATCCGTTTAAACGGAAAACCGGGAGCCCTATTCATAAAGTGGAGTGGACTTAAGAGCAGATCGATATGTAATCTTTAATCTTACGGTAAGACACACTGTAGAAGGCAGGTTCGTGCATAGATGCATACTGCTGATTATCCGGTTACTGCACTACTTAAACAGGTTGCAGTGGCCTAGCGCAGAATGATGGACCCCCGTGCGGAATGTGAAGAGGGGCCCATATCTCACAGATATACATTGACATTAGGCTAAATAGAGGTTCCCTGTGGGTTTAGGGTCCCCTTGAAGACGTTGTGGCACCCTGGCTTTGCGGACACCACAGGGGTCTGTGTTACAGCTGTATTAGTGTGTAAAACTGCTACATGAAGGCCTGGTCCATGACCTATGATGTCCTTTCCACCTGCACTCTGACTTATGTGGTCAGCGGATTGCGTATGGCAGTAAACGCTAGTCTTCCTTACATTATCTCTTGTTCTGCTTTTGTATTCTCTGCTTCATGGCAGCTGTTGATGAATGTCTGTGTGATTTGCCCTGTCTCACCCTTGGTTAAATATTCCTGCAGTTTTCTTGGTTAGTTGTAGAGTCCTGGGGCCCCAGTGCCAGAGCTGTGGTTTTCACTCCAGACTTGTCATTGTATAAAAAGCTCAGAGAGGGGTGTTGCTCTGAGGCTCTGTGCCTGGTGTTCTGGGCTAATATTAATACTAATATTACTTTACTCTGACCTGCAGATCTAGTCTTCTGATGGAGAAGGGCCAGAGGCTTCCTGCTGCAGCAAACTTTACTGCTCTTGAGGAGGAGGTCATGGAAGGTTGACCTTGGTAGTGATGGAGTTGGCTGCCACAGCCAATCAGCGTGTATATTCCGCAGATGTCCAGGAAGTGCTCTAAGTCTACCCATGGTAGTTGTCCTGAGCAGAGAACATGCAGTGTGAGAGGTGGGAGGGGGAAGATGGAGAGAATGTGAACACATATATGAATAGAATCCTGTACATTCCCCAGCGCCCTCTTTATCGGAATTAAGTTATTGGTGTTACTGATGCAAGCAGGCAGCAGACCCTGAGTATTCTGTAGACCGAAGGACACAACAGGACTAAATATGGAAGAGGAGCTTATAGGAGGGCCCAGTGAAGAAGCAGCCATTTTTGTTCTCTAAAACAGGACTTTACTGAACAGTTCCTATCATTGGGTGTTGCGGTGTTTGTATGTCTTTAAGTAAAGCTGCACCGTGGGGCACATTTAACAAAATGCTAGGGTTAGTAAGAGATATATGCAGAGAGAGCAGTAGAAAAGAGGGAGAAAGATTGTACACAAAAGACTCAGCAATAGTCAAGGCCACTGTGACATCTGTTTCCATAGATGCTTCTTTTACACGTATATATGAACAACCACCGCCCATCATCTGTCAGATATATGCAGATTGCAACCAAAATGTTTCTAGTGCAATCACATCAAATGTTATAAAATTGCTCCACCTGGGGAGAACATTGCACCTGGTACTGTCAAGAGTTAGTTAGTCACCTTTCAGTTGTTGATTGCTCTATTCGATTCAAGCACTGATAGTTTAATCAGCCGCACTTCTTGTACTCTGAGCTT
Source organism: Lissotriton vulgaris (assembly GCF_964263255.1). Classification (NCBI taxonomy): domain Eukaryota; kingdom Metazoa; phylum Chordata; class Amphibia; order Caudata; family Salamandridae; genus Lissotriton; species Lissotriton vulgaris. The sequence continues at coordinate 174,746 of NW_028254130.1, forward strand.
TTCAGTCAGCAAACAAGAACCATAACGAAGTAAATGAAATTCAAATGATGGAAAAAATGTTTCATTTGGTGTCATATGAACGTTTCATTTACTACAATGGACACTGTTACCAATCTAAAAGTTATCTCCAGAGCGCCAGCATGTAAGTTGGGCTGGGTCGACTATGCCGACCTCTCCGTCCTAGAAAATACCCCATTGGGTCAGTGTGCCCCCAGCGCGAATGATGCCAGCCGCTGCGCCCTGCCTCAACGAGCACGTACTTGGACAAAGATACTGTGACACTGAACTCTGACATAAGGTGGAGAGTAGAGAGAAACTACCCATTGTACCCCAGAGATTCCTCACCTCCAGGGTATTGGGCCAAAGTACATTTACCATAGTAACCTGTCCTTATACCTATGGTAGGTAGTGTAACCATTAGTGTCCGTCATATATATCCACTGTAAATTACCCGTGTATTTGTATTGATCGCGTGAGCACATGTAAAGTATGTTCTTTGACTGGGCAGTGATTTGTTAACTTCTGTTTGATGCTCCTGAGAGGGAAATGCTGAAAGGATATTCTTGCTGATCAGTGTTGGGTCCAATAGTGAGGCTAAGTCATTATACTTAAGTGATTCAGGGTGGAGCCGCGCTTGCAGTTCTGGGGCAAATCCAGGATTATTGAATGAGGAGGTTCTGATAAAGAACAGTTTTGTTGGGAGCAAACTTTAAAGGGATTCTCCTCTGTCCAGAAAGGTTTCAATCAATGGTCAAATATAGGTACACCCAACTTCCAGGTTCAGACCTTACAAAGACGAATTAGACCATAGAGCCAAACAAAATGTGGATTTAAACAAAATATCTAATTGACAGGAGAAACCTTGTAGGCGAGGGTATCACACAGCGGAGCTACCCCCCAGGTTTCCTACAACTTACCAGCTCACATCTCAAATAGCAGACCTAGTTCACGATTCACAGTTTACTTGGATTATTTTGCTTATGTTATTAGTTTCACTTTTCATCAATTCTGCGCCTTGCATATTGCCTGGGTCACTGGAATTATGCATCATGAGATGACCAAGTTATGCAGTGGAGTTGAATAAATAATGCAGCAGGAAAGGGCAAATTATGCAGCATAATGTTGCACATTTTGTGTTCGCGTTAGCTAATTATTTGGAAATTTGTACACGTTAACTCTTTCGGGGCAAACTTTTCACCTTATTAGTACCACTTTAACACCCAAATACAGAAATAAGTGATAGAAAATTGACCAGTCAACTTTGCGAAGGGCCTCCAATTGCACGGCATCGCGTGTTGCTGATTTGTTAGTAACTTTAGATCCATTTGAGCAAGAAACATGTTTTTCTGATAAATTTGCAGTTTATCTATGTTGGACTTGGCCCCTTTTCCCCAAATTTTTCACTTTTGAAGTACCGAAAATTATTTATTACCTCCCAATTATAATTATATTCATAACCAGTCCCATTCCCATTACCAATAATCAGTCGGTTGGCAGTGTAGAAGGTCCAAGCATTTATTATGACAAAACAAACGCTGCCAGAGGAGCTCCTTGCGACCTAACCCCACGAGGTTCGCCAAGAAGGCACACAGTCAGAGCATCACATATATACAGTTGCGTTTACAGAATCATTGCCCAAGATGGAAAAATACAAACTGGTACAGGTTGGCTCGGAAAGGAAGAGCCATATATGGCAGACAAAGCGCTCTTGGTGTAGCTCTTCTTAGATTAGCAAGGTCGAACGGGTGACTCCCTTCTGCCAGCTTCGAGACAGTCCGCCCCGCACCCCTCCTGGAATGTGCTTATCAGGCCTTCTCCTGCTACCTACAACCTTGACGGGCCTAACGAGCTGAGACAGCAGTTCTGCAACAGTTGGGCTATTTATTAGAAGAACGGCTTTGGTGCAAGGAATGAATGGAGCCTGCTAATGTAAGACTTCGAGCGAGGCCACAAAATGGCGTTGGTCAAGTCAAGTGAGTGTAAAACGCAGAAAGCAATGCAAGCTAGAAATCTAAAATACTGCAATACGAATTTATGCTAATGTTTGCGTGCGTATACTAATTTATTTAGATACATCATGCTAATCATAACATATCGATTATAAGTGTTGCGTAACCGAAAATCGATTCCGGTTCCTCAAACCCTCCTTTTAGCGTGGTGTAGCTAAATACAAAGTCAGGCATTTAGTCCTTAAAAATCTCCTCATTAATGGCCATCAGTTCATGCATCTCTTGTTGCAACATCTGGAGTTTGGCAGGGACTGGGGTGGGCACGCACAGTGTAGTAACTCGGGAGGCACAATAGGAGCAACAGGCCGGGCCACACTGTATCAGGATGCAGCAGGTAAATATTATACCAGCAGCTCCACCTAAAATCAGTAACAACTTCCATCCCCAGGTGGACAGGAGCCCCCAGAACCAACCCGACAGTGACCAGGACCCATTATCAGTATGCATTTCAGAGGCAATGCAGTGCAGTTTTTGAATGGCTAGATGAACAGAGGGGGCGGAGTCTGGAATATACACACAGCAAGAGCTGCCAATCACGCAGCATGCTCCGCCTCGATCAGCTAAGATAACGTCCAAAACCATACGGTTTTGGAGCGCAACGAGTCTGGTCGCCTGAAGCTCGACAGTTAGGTTGGCTAGGATATCAGTAGTTATGTTAATGACATTTTCCACAATCCTGGACAATCTCCTTATTTCCCTGCTATTGAAGATGGGTCCCCAGAAAGGCACTAAACCCTTGCTAAAATCTGTGAATTGTTGCAAAGAGGTGTCAGTTTGATCGACTTTGGTCATGTCAAGTTGCCTTCGTCGTCTATGGGGTAGCGCGGTGGGTGCTGTGCTTACATGTTGTAGCTGCATAGGGTGTAGCTGGTGAGTCTTGTGATAATCAGATGGTGCTATGTAAACAGGTGGGTAGAGGAAGGACAAGTAACAGCGCCCAGCCCAATTAGTTGGTAGCCAGGTATATGCATTTTCTCCACAGACGAAATACACATTGGGTGGCGTAATTAACGGGGGGCTAATACGTTTCTTCATACGATAGGTATAATTGCAGATACTGTCTCCAACCTGTACACGGCCTATTCCTTGTACACAGAATTCGGAAGAAACATTCAAAATAGGAATGGGTACAATACGGTCACTTGTAACATTGTGTGCAACAAAAAGTCGAAAATATTGAGAAGCATTGAAATGGCTAAAATCATTAAGTTCTTCCTGCAACCAAGTGTTGTTCCTAGCCACCATATACCTGTTCATGCATGCCTGTGGGTCTATTGACCCCGTCCCCCATTTCCCTTTCTGGTTAAAACCCCCATGCTCGTCAATATATGCCAAAATCATATTGTATTCTTTTATATCGTGATCTCTGCGATTATCAACCCAGTTACGATATATAGCAGAAAACAGTTTGTACCAGGCTTCACAGCTTCCTAGATAGGACAAGGGTAGTGAGATAAACAGATCATGATTGTGCACCACGGATGGCAGAAGCCCACAAACCCAGCAATCAGTAGCGTTGGTGACACTGTGTGTCTGATGAAGCATTTCAACAAATACATTTTTAGCATAAGTCTGGCGATGTCGTTCTTTGTGGGGCGCTAAAGTACACAGCAAGTGCTCAGATGGGGCAGCAGTGGATGGCAAAAATTTCTGCAAAGGGTATTCATGTTCTAAATATACAAACAGGCCCATAAACACAGCAATTATAACAGCTATAACTACTACAAATGCCACTTTGACCCTCGTGGTCCATGTGGAAAACATCGGCTCATAGAAAGGTACGTGTCGTGGTGCAATTGGAAATTCTTCTTCTAAGACAATACGGCCAAAAGGGTACATTCCTAGCTAAAAGTCCAAAAATAAGCTCGGGCCTAGCAGTCCGTCCTGCCAGAGGGTTCTTCTCCCTGTGTCCGTTAGAGTCTCACAGGTAGACTCCTATCGTTCATCTCAAGCAAACAAGAGTGGTGGTCAAACTTCGTTCCGTTGTGCAACCTGGCCATTGACAATAGCCGGTCTTCTTTCTGACCAGAGCACAGTGATCAAAGTTCCCGCTCTCAACGTGTTCAGTCCAGTGTCTCGCTCAGCACCTCAGACCAACAAACTAGCAAACCCTATCTATTCAATCGAGTCTTTCCTTATCTCCTAGCAGTGGGGTCTGAGGCACCATTATTTGTTTTCCTTGGCCGCAGGTTATACCGCACATGACCCGGAACTTCCTTATCAGAAAATAGTACACCAGGTACCTTTCGAACATGAGAACTTTCGTTTGCCGGGGTACTGAAAACAGGATTCAAAGCGATTGCAGATTCAGCAGAGACCAAGTCATCTGATCTCGTCACTCCCTCCTCTAGCCTTGGTTCAACCTCACAGGCGTCAGAGAAGGGTACGAATGCAGCAGCTCTCTGTTTCCTGCGTTCAAATTCCCCCTGGGCGTTGCTGATCATAGGGAAGTGGAAGCGGCAGCCTCTTCAGATGGGAGACGTGGATCCAATGTTTTCTCCCATCCACTTTAACCGCCGTCCAGGTGGCAAGCAGAATCTGCCATGGCTCGGACCACCTTTGAGCCAAGCTGTAGTCACGTTCAAAGTTCTTGACCAGAACCCACTGGCGGGTTGTAGTCGATGTCCGGGGCCCTCTGGCAGAGGCTGCAGTACGGAGGCTACCTGCTGATGAATAGAACGAAGATCTTTAGTCAATGCATATAGGTAATCGATCAACATAGGATATTCAATGTCTGAAAAGGTTCGTGGCCTGGGTACCCCCCATACGTTCGCTGGTCTGCCAAAGATAATTTCATATGGGAAAAGGCCAGAGCGGGAGTGTGGGGTAACGCGTAGTGACATAAGGGCTAAAGGCAAGGTGTCAGGCCATTTCAACCCTGTGCTTTCCTGAATCTTGGCCATTTTGAGCTTGAGGATACCATTATATTTCTCCATGAGCCCTGCTGATTGTGGATGCCGGGCAGTATGGAATTTTTGCTTAATCTGTAGGCCCTCGCAGATATGCTTGACAAGGGCCCCATGGAAGTGGCCCCCGTTGTCCGACCAGATCAAGCGGGGCAAACCAAAGCGGGGTACAAACTCTTTGAGAAGGGCCTTTGCTGTGGCCATAGCAGTATTCTCCTTAGTAGGGTAGGCCTCAACCCATTTGCTAAAAGCGCAAACCACCACTAGGACGTATTTCAAGTTGTTGACACGCTCAATGTGAATGTAATCCATTTGGAGTACTTCAAAGGGCAGCGCTGGGGGTGCAAAATTTCCACTCAGGACACTCTCTCCCTTCACCGGATTGTGTTGCAAACAGATCATGCAGTATTGGACCAACCGGACAGCCGTCCTTTGAATGTTAGGGTTGTTCCAAACTGGGTCTAGGAGCCCGCAGATACCTTTTGCTCCTATATGTGCAGGGCCATGCGCCATAGTCACTACGGCCTGTACTAGTGCATTAGGCAGCAACCATCTTTGTTTTTCGGTCAGATCAACCCAACAATTATTCTCATCCAATCTTCCTACCTCCTTTTCCCATCTCTCTAATTCTGCGGGGGGTAGCTCCCTTCTGTAATACCCTCACACTTTCAATAGTGTTATCAAACAGTTCAGATTCCTCCACCCATCTGGCGGAGGAGTTTGAAAACATGGCTGACATTGGGGATTGTGCTGTCTGTTTGGCTACTTGGTCCGCAAAGGCATTCCCTTCCCCCACCTCATCCACTATTGCTTTGTGCGCACTGCTTTTGATGATGGCTAGTTTCTTGGGCAGGGTGAGGGCATGTAGCAGCCGCAAAATCAAGGGACCGTTCTGTATTTTCTGGCCATGGGAAGTAAGAAAGCCCCGCTCCCTCCACAACCGCCCAAAGCTATGGGCCACGCCAAAAGCGTATTGGCTGTCTGTGTAAATATTGACTTCGAGTTCCTCACTCAACTCACAGGCTCGCAGCAAGGCCATAAGTTCAGCAGCTTGGGCTGACCGGTGAGGTACTCGGAATGTTTTGACTACTGTCTTCAAAGTGGTAATTGCATATGCAGCTGTTGTTGTTCTATCTGTTAGTTTAAAACAGGACCCATCTACAAATAACTCCCCTTGAGGGTCAGACAGAGGAGTGTCAGTAAGGTCAATCCTGCCCTTAGTTTCTTCTTCGGTGTGATAAATGCAATCATGCGTGTCATTGGTAAGTTCACTCGGAGGGAGTGGTAACAATGTGGCAGGATTTAGTGTTGTACATCGAGTGATCGTGATATGTGGTGCAAACAATGTCAGTTCATATCCAGTGAGGCGTGCACTTGTAAGATGCTGCGTCTTTGTTTTGTTTAGTAACGTGTCCACAGCATGCGGCACCATCACTGTCAGATTGGAATTGAGGACGAGTCCTTCTGACTGCCGGATTGCCACTGCAACAGCCACTGTGGCCCTCAGACAGCTAGGAAGTGCTCTTGTGACATTATCTAGTGTACCTGACTGATAGGCGCAAGGTCTTTGCTTACCACCAAAGTCCTGCGTTAACACTGAAAGTGAGCAACCGTCGACCTCATGCACGTATAGTACAAAAGGTTTACGGTAGTCAGGAGTGCTTAAGACAGGAGCAGAACACAAAGCAGTTTTTAAAGAGTCAAAAGAGTGCTGACATTCATCCGTCCAGGGAAGGGGTTCATGCACTTCTTTAGTAGTCAGATGCAACAGAGGTTTAGCAAGAAGAGAAAAATTAGGTATCCATTGGCTACAGTAAGAGGTGATGCCAAGAAAAGCACGAACTTTGGGCTGCGTGCAAGAAACAGACATATTAGAAATAGTAGTAATACGTTCAGGTGTTAGTCGTCTACCCTCCTTCGATAGTAGATGACCGAGGTAGGTCACCTCCTGTTGACAGTATTGGAATTTAGACAGGGATACTTTGTTCCCTTTTTCAGCCAAATGGTGTAACAATTTAACAGTGGCTGTTTTGCAGCCTTCTTTCGTGTCCGAGGCGATGAGTAGGTCATCCGCATATTGCAAGAGGACATTGCCTTCCGGTAAATCCAAGTCATCTAGTAAAGCCTTAAGGGCTTGGCTATAGATGCTCGGACTTTCAGTATAGCCTTGAGGTGCGCGACAGAAGCGGAAGCTTCGTCCAGCTAATGAGAATCCGAAGAGCTGCCTGCTATCAGGATGGATAGGGATGCCGAAGAAGGCGTTTTTCAGGTCTATGACCGAAAAGTACTGGGCAGTCGGCGGAATCATCGTAAGGATAGTGGTGATGTCTGTCACCAAGGGATACTGTGGTACCACGATTTTATTAACAGCTCTAAGGTCGATCACAAAACGGTAAGCAGCGCCATGGCCCTGTCAATCAGAATCAGAATTTCTTTTCAAAATGGGCAGAATCGGGCTATTGCAAATATTAGCAGCCGTTTCTTCCACCACTTCTTTGTCGATCAGGTCTTGGATAATTGACAGCAAAGCCCGTTCTCCCGCGGGTGCTATTTTGTACTGCGGGATGCGCGGCATTTTCGCGCCTTGCTTCAGCGTAATGTGCACTGGGGGGATATCCAACTTACCCAAATCAGCGTCTCCTGCTGCCCAAAGAGTTGCGGGGATGCCATCAAACTCTGGTGGAAGAGGTTCATTTTTAGCAAAACATTGCTTCATGTGGTCACTGTTGGGATGTATTGTTAAATAAACCCCGTCAGCAGAGCAATGTATCGTCGCGTTCAATCTCTTCAGCATATCCAAGCCCAACAAGTTCTCCCCACAGTGAGAAGTTAGCAAGAGGGGAGTATCAATAGTGGCGGGACCAATCGTGAAGGGGAGAGGTTTGAAGATGGAACTGACAACTGGGACTCCCGAGAACCCCACTGAAACATTATTTTGCCCGGACAGAGCCGCCCCTGGACCCAATGATCGAGCAACAGAACTATTCAATGCTCCCGTGTCAATTAGGAAATTCTCAGAAGTCCCCATCACTTCCCCTTTTACATAAGGTCCCTTTTGATTGACCGGGATCGATACTTGGCCCCTACTCTGTCCCTGGCTGTCCTATGCTGGTATGCATGCATCCTGATCTTCGTATTCGTAATCATCATGATAGTACTGCTTGCTTTGGCTGTTATCGAAATGATTTAGTTCAGACTTGCCTGATCCTTCCTCTCTACGCATATCACTGCAATCGGGGCCCCCTCGTCCACGCCCTCGTCCTCGGACCGCTCCGTTCTGGGCGAGCAGCAACGGACACTGTGCCTTCCAATGCCCCTCCTCTCTACAATAGGAGCACTGATTCAAACCCACAGTCGGAGCCCCACCCATGCCTCGGGCTGCACCCGCCCCTCGGGACATGGGTCCTCTGACTCCTCTCCCCGGACTACCTGCTGAAGCAATACTCGTGTTTTAAGGTCTTTGGCCTTTTTCTCCACCTTCCCTTTACTCTCGTTCTCCCTATGTTCATAGTACTGGGCCATGCTTAAAATAACAGAAGGCGTGGAGGTAGTCCAGGTACTTTCCGCCGCCTCTAATCGTGCAGAAATTTCTGGAGCCAAGTTTGTAACAAATCTATTTACAAATAATCTAGTTCCACCTTCTGTAGCCAAATCCTGTCCGCTAAAATCAATGAAGACCTCTTCGAACCTAGTGAAGAAGTCGGACACACTTTCATCCTTCTTCTGTCGGCAAGCAGTCAATTTGTCCCAGTCAACCTTCCTTGGCGGTATCAGAGTGTGCATAAAGGCTATAATTTTTGCTGGCAAAGACGTTATTTCAACCTTTGGTTTGTCTCCCGGTTTGCGGTCCCGGTCCCACCCTCTTAACTCATCCCACGTCCCCCCTAATTCAGCACGATCAGAGTCGTGCACCTGCCGCCATTTGTCAACAGGCACAAGTCACCCAAAGAATAGCTCGACATCTGCTAATGTCATTACGGCAGATGCCGCAGCCTCGGTCAGTTCTTTATAGTAAGCTGTAGGATTCTTTCGGGGATCGGGCAGTTGGGATTTCAGAGCCAGGACCTCACTTCTTTTCCATGGAGTGTACACCCATTGCTCCTGAAACCGGGCGTCTATTCGTGCACGGGTGATCTGTTAGTTATCATCGCATAGTTCGGGAACTTCGGGGTGATAAATGGGATGCACCTCCCAAGACCAAATGAGGGAATTGGACATCTGGAATATCACGTGTTGCTGCATCACTGGTTCTAAATCTTTCACTGTACTCCATATGTCAGCCACTGTATACGTGTCACTCCTTATCCATCTGATAGCCTGATCTGCTAACACTTCCTTCTCACCATATGCCACAGATGATCTAGTGAATAGTCGTTTACCATCCAACCCTCCGGATGCCCCTCTCGGAGTCTGTTCCGACATACCGGGTGTGGTGCTGGCTGATTGAGATGCCCATGCGGGACTCGGGATGCTTAATTGTACGCGAGGGGATGTTAGAGTCTGCCTGGAATCAGGAACAAGGGTGGCCAGGTCCCCTGTAGAGGGGGATGGAACGCCGGCATCACGTCTAGGGGTGACAGAGCCTCGTTCCTCTGGCGCGGATGCTTGCGGTGCTGCCGCCGTTTGAAGAGGGACCGCAGGATATATGCGCTGCGGGGCATATGGCGGGGGAGGTCTTTTGTCTAACAGATCCTCTATTTCATCTTCAGCTTCATTTCGCGTTACATAGCTCTTATCCACTTGCAACCTGAACCGTCTATCCTCATTTTCAATGTTCTTTTCTGTTCTATTTTTGTCATGCGCAATAGGTTTCTGTGTTATAGTTTGCCCTTGCTGTATCTTGAGGAGTTTTTCTGATCGAATGCGCCTTCTCTTTGCTTCTTTCTGCCATTTGTTAAGAGTGTCAAACATGGCCTGCCGGCTGCGTTTAACAAAGAGACGCTCTTGTCAGTACTGAATCTTTTTCTCATCAAAAGATCCAGTTTTTGGCCACTGTAACTCTACATTATCCTTGGTATACTTGTGCCATAAGGAATTAAAAAGAAGGGGGCCTATACCGTGCTTGCAATACATATCATGACTGGGCGTTCCCTCCGGAGGGGCTGGCTGACTCTCATCTAACCTCACGCTCTCTCGGTGAACACAGCCGAAGCATAATTTACTAAAGCATGGCATTTCCCTTCTTTATTCTTAATCGGGCTGAAAGGAATCAAGGATTGTTATTCACAAAATATAGCACAATCAAGTTTCAGTAATCACAACCTTCTCTTACACATGGCCATGTTTTCATTCAAAGTCATACTCACGTTGCAAAAACATACTTTCAATTTTTAACATAAAATGAAGACACAAAGATTTATAAACAACATAAAATGGAAACACCAATATTTTGCAAACAGAGGGTGGAGCCCGTCGACTCCCACCTATAGAGAACTCTTTCAAATATTCAAAAAGCTGCAAAGAACACCTTCTGACAACAGTCTTGTCCTTAGACTGCCTGGAGATAGCTACACAGGTTTCCGACCTACAGGCCATCCGACAGTATACATGGTTCACCTCCCGAACTATGCTGGCTAAGCCCGCTTTTGCAAGCGCCGCTCCAGATCTGTCCGGGTGCTACCCAATCTCAACTGTCGGCGTTCCCGAGAACAATCCGGCCGAGCGAGAACCGCAGTCCCCACGAAAGGCGTATAGTCTCTATCTCCAGTATCTCTACACCAACCAACCCAGAGGCATCTGGACGTGCAATTTCAACGTTGCCCCGTCAGACCCCCTATTCAGAGTTCCTCCGCGACCATAGGTCACCAAATGCCAAGTACCAAAATCCGGAATTCAAAAACATAATCCAACACAAAAACGGGACGAAACACTCACCTGGTGCACACAGGTCAGATTGCACGTTCTTCACTGCCAACTCTTGCTAAGCCCAACATGGCTGGTTCTCGGGTCACGCCCGAAGGACTCCGGCGTGGGGCCTCTAGCAGCTGAGGTTCTCGGGATCGGGAGATTGGAGCAAACCCCGAATTCTCGTTGGTCTATTCTGCAACCCTCCCGATCGGGAGCACCCCTTTAAATTTCCCGGTTGTTATCTGAAATACAGAGGGACGACCCCAACGCGGAGTCCCGGCGGAGTCGCCAACTGAAATACCGAAAATTATTTACCACCTCCCAATTATAATTATATGCATAACCAGTCCCATTCCCATTACCAATATTCAGTCGGCTGGCAGTGTAGAAGGTCCAAGCATTTATTATGACAAAACAAACTCTGCCAGAGGAGTTCCTTGCGACCTAACCCCACGAGGTTCGCCAAGAAGACTGCTGGTACACAGTCAGAGCATCACATATATACAGTTGCGTTTACAGAATCATTGCCCAAGATGGAAAAATACAAACTGGTACAGGTTGGCTCGGAAAGGAAGAGCCATATATGGCAGACAAAGCGCTCTTGGTGTAGCTCTTCTTAGATTAGCAAGGTCGAACGGGTGACTCCCTTCTGCCAGCTTCGAGACAGTCCCCCCCGCAACGCTCCCGGAATGTGCTTATCAGGCCTTCTCCTGCTACCTACAACCTTGACGGGCCTAACGAGCTGAGACAGCAGTTCTGCAACAGTTGGGCTATTTCTCAGGAGAACGGCTTTGGTGCAAGGAATGAATGGAGTCTGCTAATGTAAGACTTCGAGCGAGGCCACAAAATGGCGTCGGTCAAGTCAAGTGAGTGTAAAACGCAGAAAGCAGTGCAAGCTAGAAATGTAAAATACTGCAATACGAATTTATGCTAATGTTTGCGTGCGTATACTAATTTATTTAGATACATCATGCTAATCATAACATATCGATTATAAGTGTTGCGTAACCGAAAATCGATTCCGGTTCCTCACTTTTCACCCCCCTAATTTCAGGATGTCTCCTACATGGTAAAGGTCACTGTATAGGCCATGTAAGGTATGAGATGCCCTTTGTAATGTGATATTGTCATGCAATGGTGTGTACAGTTATTTTCCCCCATTGTGTAAAATGTACCCTGGTGAACTGCTATTTTTAAAATGGATGCCAAGGCATGTGTGTGCCACCTGACTGCAGTAGGTTAGCGGTCTAGACGTTAGGTACCCAGCCACCCCTGCTTTTGGAGGGAAAGCCTGGCACCCAGGGTGCTCTACTCCTCCCCCTGAGCCAGTTAGAACTAGTTCGCCTGTCTGAGGTGGGTTAGCGGTCTAGTTGTCTGGTACCCAGCAATCCCAGCATTTGGAAGGACCTTCTAGAAGCTTCCAGCCTTTCTGGTATAGGGAGAGCAGTAGAGATGTGATGTGCAGAGACAGAGCTGGGACAGGAATGTGAGGGGACCTGCTGCCAGGGGATACCGCTACTTGGGCCTGTGTGCTGGACCCTGCACCCCTCTACTGTCCCCAGTGCTAGTGGAAGCCCCACTGCAGGAGTTGAGGCTGCTGTGTAGGTAGAGGGCCACACTGCAGTGGGGATGGTGAAAGCCTACCACCCTGTTTTGATGATGCCCCCAATAACTGCTGACCTGGCCCAGTAGAGCCTACTGCTCTGTCCCCCTGGCCCCTGAAGAAGGAGGGCCCCCCTAGGTCCCTGAAGTGCCAGGACCCTGCACCACGCAAGCGATGCGCCCAGAAGCGCCTAGGAGGGAAGGAGCATTGTGGACTGGACCCCCCCAGTAGGTGAAGAGTGGTACCCTGGAGCCCCTAGAGCTTGCTGCTGGGACTGTCTGCCCCCCTTTTGCAATGTGTCTAGAGGAAGCGCTGTGTGCCAAAGCGCTATGATCTGGGAAGCACTGTGCTGCCTCTCCAGTGCTCCCTGTTGTGGCCCCTTGGCTGTCCTGCCAGAAACTGTTGGGAAGTGGCCCCCTGCTGAGTGTTGGGCTGCACGGTTCCGGGACTGATGTGTTGTGCACCCATTGTGTTTTATTCCAGCGCTGTACTTACAGAGCGCTACGTCCTCTAAGCGCTGTGCATGAGAAGTGCTGCGGGTGCCTACCCCGCGTGTGTGCTGGCTAAAATCACGAAGTGGCCGCCCAGAGGCAGAAGGAGAGCCAAGGAGCCCGGTGAGTGGGGGCTCAAGTAACCTGTGAGAGGGTTGGGGGTGTGTCGGGGCAAATGGTCGGTGCCCACCATCAAGACTAGTGTTTGCTGCATTGGAGGCCGCCCTGCCCCTGCTGGGAACAGTTTTTGGGCCCCATTGGCCCCCGCAAGGCATCAGAACTGGGCCAGAACCCTGATAAGGCCCTGGGTGACTGGGTTTGAGGCGGAGTTACCCTCCTGGCTAGGCAGGAGCCTGTTGCAATATTTGGGCTGCTGATGAATTCCTGCAGAGTTCCCTGCCTCAGGTGTTATGCCCAGGTTGATAGGGTGCCTAATATTTCCCACGCTTGGGTCCTGCAGAATGTTTTGATGCCTAGGGGTACCCTGTTACCGTTTTATGCCTAATATTCGGGAGAGCCCCCTGTATACCCGCAGAAAGTCACGCCCAGGATGTTCCTATGCCCGATGTTGATGCTAGGTGTTGCATGTGTCTTTTGCAGGAGGTGCTAATGCAGGCCAGGTGGTGTTTAGGCCTAATGTTTCCTTGTATACTAAAAGCCTACTACTAAGGTGGTGCCGAGGATTAATGCCTGTGTTTGCCCTGCAATATTGACCCTATGTTTCATGCATTTGCTAACGTTCTCTTTAATTCAGCTGGACACTAATGGACTTACCTTTTTCTTACTTTTCCAATTTTCCGTGTAAATAATCCCCCCTGGTACCCATTGCCCTAGCGCCTGTTGGTGCCACCTTGTGATTACTGTGATTTCTGTTGCAGGTTGGAGATAATGCAACAGTTATTCTTTTTTCCAACTATAAGCGGTGTCTTGTCTCTTTTGTGGTGTGCCTGGTGTGTCGTCTGTGGGCACTGCATGGATGCTTCACATGTCCTCAGGAGTTTGGCCTGCCTGTTCTGCTCCATGCTACCCCCCGTAGAATTGGTAACCCCATTTCTAACAATCTAACAGATGATGGATTGTGTGGCGAATTCTGCAAATCCACAATAGTGCGGAAAGCGTTTAACTGCAAAAATCGCATGATTTCAGTGTCCATGCATATTGCTTATGGGGCCAATGGAACTATCTGACAATGGAGGACAGTGGGAACTTCTGCAACAGTCCCAGGGCAGGCAAGTGTCACTGAGCTCAGTTTTCCACTGATGTCCCAGAACAGCTGACATTCTTGACTTGTGCCTTCCTGTTTGATGTCAAAACGAATGTATTAACAGTGGTCCATCTTCCTTCTTGCCCAACCTCTGAGCCCTAAAGTGCCTTCTAATGAGGCTTTTATTGACCCTGTTCAGGCAGCCTGGGAGAAACCTTCTTTTGCCTAACCAATAAACCAAATGGTGGCCAGATGTTTCTGCCGTGTCTGGGAGGCCCTACCTTTTTTGTCAACTCACCCCTCACCAGGGAGTCTGGTGATTCAAGTTTCCTACTCTTACAGACAGCTTCAAGGGACATTCCCTTCTACCTCAGCAGACCAGGTGTCCCAGCGTTAGAAGCATGGGTAAAGAAAGTTTTCACACCCAACAATATGGTGTTAAAATCCATAAGTGCAAATTGCTTGTTAGTTCGATATATACATTCCTTATTAGGTGTGTTGCAACAGTGATTTCTCATGCTCCTACAGACCTGCAAGACCATTTCCAAGAAGACCTTATGGATGGTCAGAACGCCGCTCGTCACATAATTAAATCTTGGCTACATACCACAGGTTTGGTAGCCTGTTCCAATACCTCTGGATTTTCCTCTGACGTACAATCTAATTTTTTGGACCTACCATTTGAGGGTTCCAAATTATTTAGGGAAACTACAGTATTTTAAAGCTAGCAAAACCACTGTGCATTCTTGTAAGCTTTAGCAAAACCAACTTCAGAGAGATACCACCAATATAAATATTTTTGTGGCTTTGCAGGAGGATTCTTTAGGCACCTTCAAGCTTTCCAGCCACAAGGTATTCAGCTACAAAATCCTTTGGTCCACCAATACAAAGGAAGAAGTAAAAGCAGAGTACGCTGTTATCATCCTCTTCCTCCTCTTCCTCTCAGAACCCACTGTAAAGCAGTCTTATTTCTCTTCCCAGTCTGCCCCTGGCTCGTGGGGGGAAGGGTGGTGTTCTTTCTACTGGCCTGGAAGGCCATTAATTCAGACTAGAATGTCCTTCAAATTGTGGAAATAGGTTATGCCCTTCCCTTCCTGCAGGCCCCATATTCTGTATCCTCCATCCATCCACCCCCCATATGGATCACTTGACAATACTACAACAGGAAGTGGTAGCACTTCTGTTCAATGGAGCAGTGGAGATGGTATTGTACGCACATTGCTACCTAATGCACAAAAAGGACAGTGAGCTTCATTCATTTCTAGATCTCAGGAGCCTGACTTTTTTCATTAAAATGGAGAAATTCAAGATGCTGACTTAGCTAAAGTACTACTGGCGCTTGGATGTGGAGACTGGATGGTGTTGCTCAACCTGCAGGATACATACTACCATATTCTTATCATGCAGTTGTATCAGAAGTACTTGCGAGTGGGTTCTACGTACTATCAGTTTGCGGTACTACCTTTTGGTCTTACTTCAGCATGAGACTGATGACAGTAGTTGTGGCCCATCTCAGAAGGTCGGGCATTTAAATCTGATCTGGATGACTGATTGATCAAAGCCAGTTTGCCAGTTGGTTTCCTGCCATTTGCAGACCACAACATCCCAGTTGTTAGACCTGATATTTTCAATTAACAAGCCCAACTCTAACCTACGACACTCCGAAGATCACCAGTTCATATGGTCAGTACTGGACATCATCCTTATTTATGCCTTTCCTCCTCCACAGAGGATCATGGACATCCAGTAAATGGTTTCACTCTGTTTGTAAGGCATGAGAATTCCTATCTTGAAAATGTCGAATTTCCTCAAATCTGGTGGACAAACAATCTGGATTTTATTAAAGACACACAGGCTAATATTATTGCAGTCTCCTTTAATGCCACCACAATTCAGCAGCCCCTTAAAGAAAATGGAACACAACAAAGTTCCAACAATATAAAACAGTAGAACACCCAGCGATCATCCTTCTTTGTATCTTTCTTTGTCAAACTCAAAGAAAGTACCAAACAACTTTCAAAATTAATTAACAAAGTCCACAGTATACTCAAAGTCCAAGTTAAACCAAAACAGTCGTCCAGAACATCCAACGATTATTTACAGTGATTCCGATGTCCTCTGTAGCTCTTCCTCATCCTTATTGTTGTGCTCGAGCTATAACATAAATAACATCATTAATTCTGGGCTGAGTACAAGCAAAGGATATTAGCCTCCGGGTCTTTAATAAAATCCAGATGTTCTGTCCATGCGAGTAGAGGAAAATCTTCGCTTTATGGGAAGACTGGAGGCAAATGTTATTGCAAGTTTAAAGCTACCTCAACAAACAATTAGCTGCATATTCTACATGTTTAAAATGAAACCTTGTGAAAACAACATAAATTGACCAATCAGCACACAATACATAGTCCTGTAATGCATCTCCAAGCATAAAAGGAGTAATGCACATCCAAGCAAACATCTCTCACATAATGCACCCCAAATACCCTAACATCCACACCAAAACTCATCAACACCTCTTTCACCCAATGAGCAGGAGTAGGTGAAGAAACTGCTTTATGTGGACATTTAAAAGAAATAAGCAACTGTTTTTCTGAATCAGTGCTTAACTGAGCTGCCCTCCTCTCATACTCCTTCACTTCACGTACCTCATACACATGTCCATGCTCGTAAAAAATTGATACAAAATTGACCTAGAATTTGTCTTAGTTTTTTATTTAAATGAAAACATACTCCCTCTAGTTGAAAAATCCTACTTTTAAGGTCCAAAGCCCTAACATCCAAAATCCTAAAAGAAACTAGACACAACTGTCAACTTCTGGAACTACCTTCAAACTCAAAGTCTCATATGCCTCCAAACTTTAAGTAATCTAAGATCTTAGTCACATCCCAAACCAAATTGTACTGAGACACTGAAGGTCTGGAAATCCTTATCCTCCTCAACAACCATCTCATCAGCACATCCTGACCAATTGCGCTCCCATTATACAAGACATGCCCTGCAGCAATAGCTGAACTATGCACATTTATAGTTGTGTATGAAACATCCCTTCCAAACATTCTGTCAAATAATTTACTACTTCCACTACATACACTGAAATGGGATCAAACCCCTTCTCCATGCACCAGCAAACCCATTTTCGCCATGCACATCTATACATCTTCCTATTTCTTGGTGCACAGGAGTCTTTAATAAGATTCGCAGCTTCCTGTGAAAGTCCCGGCACCTTCCAGAAATGCCTGACATTTTCCATGCCGCCAGCCTCAACTGTGCTGACATAAACAACTCGTGTCTCTCTCCCCATGGACTCAGAAGAATGTTGTGAAAAAATAGAATTAAAATCTGTAACCCTACAGACATCTCCAGGAATACTGGATACCAGACCTGTGGCTTCTGAAGAGGTGTCACCAACACCAATGCCTCCTCCCACTTGCGTATCATCCCAGTCCCAGTAATCATCGAAAATGGGGGATATGTATAAGGTCTGAGACCCCTGTAATTTTGTCGGAATGCATCTATCCCAGCCGACTCCAAATCCGGTCGGCAACTGAAAAAAGTTGGTAAGTGTGCATTCAGTCTGTTTGCAAATAAATCAAATTAGCAAAGACCTCCGAGAATCACTAACCTGTGAAATACTGTCCAGGGTACAATCGCAGGAATCCCTGTAATGTCTCAAACACCAACCCGCCTCCACATTACTCAACCCTGTGTTATGCTCTGTTTGAAGTAAAATATTCTGTTTTAAACAATAATCCCCAAAAAGGTCTGCCAGATCCTTCGATCGCTGATCCCAACCTGTTCACATATCTCACTGCCGAGCTATTGTTCATTTTTAACAAGACCCAGCACATTACCTTGTCCTTCTTGTAACTTCTTAACACAAAGGACCATGCCAACAATTCCAGACAATTTATATGAAGCCTGTTTTCCTCTTCTGAACATACTCTGCCTGTTATGAATTAACCGCAGCGTGCCCCCAAACTTCCGGATTCGCATCTAAATCTATATCTATTTTGGGACTCCCCCCCCAAAAATAGCTCTTTCATTCCATGCCTCCATATTCTTTAACCACCAAACCAGTCTCACTTTTGCTGTCTCCGTCAGTACAATCTTCTCTGAATACTTCAGACGACTCCATAAATGCCTGTATTTTAATTTCTGGAGGGCTTGATAGTTTAAAGGACTTGGGGAAAATGTATGTATGTATGTATCGCCTATTTATATAGTGCTGTCACCCAAAGGGTATCCTGGCGTTTTGACCTTCCTGAGCATGCGCAATGTTACTCTATAACGATGTTACGCTGTCCTAGGAAAAAGGTGAGATTTTAATCCCTTTTTAAAGGAGGTAAGTTCCCCCGCACTCCTTAGGGACAAAGGTAAGGAGTTCCAGAGCTTGGCCGCAGTAAAACCAAAGGAGCGGCCGCCCATCCGACTCCTAAGAATTCTGGGAACTGCCACCAAGCATGCCGACGAGGATCGCAGAGGTCTGGCTGGCGTGTACCAGAGGAACAGCTCCTGCAGCGGAACAGGCCCCAGACCATGGAGTGCCCTGAAAACTATGCAGAATGCTTTAAAGTAGATGCGCTGGTGGATAGGCAGCCAATGGAGGTCAGTGAGCGCTAAGGAAGAGGAGTCAGAGCGCACCCGAGACAGAGCCAGCTTGGCTACCATGTTCTGTATTCGCTGCAGCTTACCAATCAAGGTGTAAGGTGTGTCAAGAAGTAGTGCATTGCAGTAATCAAGCCTGCTTAAAATGATACTGCGTACTACCTCTGGTCTGGCTTGGACTGGAAGCATGGGGAGTGTAGGAGAGTAGGGTCTGCAATCCTATGATCACCCAGATTTTTTGCTTGTGTTTCACTGGTTTACGACTTTCTCTGGCTGTGGGCCTGCTAATCAGACCCCCAGCCTGGCTGTTCTCTTTCTAAAATTACGAGATGTACCCTAGGTGCATTTACCATTTGGTACTGGGCCACCTTATCAGACCCTGTAACTCAGGGCATAGGTGTACCCAGGGCCGCCAGGGGCTGCAGCATGTATTATGCCACCCCTGGCTGGCCTCCTAAATTTGACACAACTGGCTGCGTGACAGCTGGGGCGAAGTCGTGTAATCACCCTTTGCTTTAGATATAGTAGCTCTATATCTAACCATACAATGGACACCCGAGTTCCTATCAGTCACTCCTATGGCAGGCCTTGACAATCCTGAAGGCAGAGTGCGTGGGCTCGTGTGAACTGTATTCTGGCCCGAGCCGAGCCCGGTTGCAGCTTGCGGGATCAAGACCCAATGGCTGTTCCATGATAACGCGTACCATCTCAGTAACTTCGGTGCCGCGTTATCAAGACATGTCGAGTAAGGTGTCATACGAATCGGGATGCTGCCCTCTCACCAACTCTGGCGACGAGGTTAGCGTTCCGCCCTTCTAGAGGGACACGACATGTACGTAACTGTGAACCCCGGTTAAAGTTAACTAAAGCCTCAGCTCCACAAAATGGATGCTGCCACCACAGACACGAGTCTGACCTCCTGCTGCTGGGAGTCCTTCCAGCGAGGAGCGCTTGGGCAAAGGGTTTCCTGTCAAGGGCGGTGTTCGCACCGTCCCAGACAGGGTTTGTGTATTCTGGGTAGGTAGGGCTTTTGCGAGAAGGTGACTGCGGAGTGGCACCCCGGTGCTCACTACGCATCTGCCGGTCAGAACCAGTTCCAGGGGCGCCAGCCCTGGCCTGGGGAAAGTCCGGCAGGGGAGAGGGGTGTAACTACCCCCCTTCCTGGTCCCACCCTTAGGGCAGGACCTAGTCATGTACCCACCCCTTCCTTTAGGATAAAGGCCGGAGCAGGGACCCTTCCAAATTAGATCATCTTTGAATCAAGAACTACTTTCTACGAAAGGACATTCGAGACTCTTCTCAAGATTTCTCCCTTGTGACTAAGGAGTAGTCACCCTGCATCAGCGGGCACCATCTAAGAACTCTGCGGTTTGCTGCAAGTCCTTCCTCAAGGATCCGACGGCCCAGCTCGACGAGAACCGGCTTCCCTGGCACCTCTGACCTCTACCCACGTCATCAGCTCAGCTGTGATCTATTGGGTGCGACGAGACCTCGAGGGACCGGCCATCATCAGAACCTGCACGCTCTTAACCAGCACGACCATCGAAGCAATTCCCTGGTGAGTGCTCTGGGGTCCGAGAAGCCCCGACCCTGAGCCGCTCCAGCACCGAAGTGCAGTCTCCCAGCATCTCCACGATCTGCGTGGGGCCCTTCTGCTCACTGCTCAGCACGTGGTCTGGTCACTAGCCGCTGGCTTGTGCCCTTCTGTGACGACGTCCGACAATCAACACAGCTGGTCTGGTTGTTCCAGACTGGCCCTTGCTTCCATCTTTGCGAGAAGCACCCCGGACCCTCCTGGTCCACTCAAGACGCCATCTTAGGCCCACCACGTGGCCCTGAGATCTGCCAAGGCTTGTTGCCCCATCCTGGGCCCAGCGACGCCGACAGCATCATCCTTCGTGGGACAGCTCGCACCTCCACCGTGGTCGCCGACAACGCCTCCTGGTCCGTGAGACTGCAGAGCCTAGCGTCGCCCACTCACCTGGTCGAGGTGACGGCCAACCGGTGCCTTCCTGGTACCCTTTGACTACTGGCTAGTAGTACGAACTTGGTCCCCTCTGCTTTCAGGTATCATCAATCTCTGATCCAGGCTTGGATCTCTACGAACTATTCATCACTGGTCGCCGGCCAGCAACTCCTTTTCTTCCGGCTCCTGGCTCGTCAGCGAAGACCCCGACGCCTGTAAGACTTGTGCAGCCGCAGCCCTCGTGGCTAGGTAACTCGGCATTTCGGTGCCTGCATAGCCTCTTTACTCTAGGGTCCCGAGTCCCTCGCTTCCGACTTGCCTCATCGGGTCCGCCCGAGACCTTAAACTTTCCGTGTCCTCGGACACTTGTTCTAATTGTGCACTTGAAGTATTTTCCTAAGAGATTTGGTTTGTGCTTAGTACCCTGTCCTCATAAAGAGTACAGGGCTGTTGTGATTCTTAATAAATATCCTGTTTATTTTCATAACACTTGTGTGGTGTCCTTTCACTTGGTGTTCAAGGGGTACATGTGTGGTAAACAGCTGGCTTAACACGCCCTCTCGAGTCTTTAGCCTTAGACTGCTCGTATCCACGCTACTAGGATAGCTGGTCTATAGGTTGACTTACAACCAAACACCATAAGGGTCGTTGGAACGATACATAGCGGTCGCTAGAATAGCGAACGTTGCATATCGGGCCAACTTCTCACATTGGTGGCAGCGGTGGGATTTGAGCTTGCTGTTGTTTTACCACATGTATCCTAAGAATATCTTGTTGAAAGATCGCATAAGTACTGTTAGTACATATAACTAAAGCTTAGAATACTCTGAGTTCTACTGAACCAGCTGTTGCAGCTCCTCAAGGCTTAGCACACCTTGGCTGCAACTCTCAGCAAGGAAAAAGTAGGTAAACACATAGTGTAGGTAGGTGCATCACTTACACCACACTAGAAACAGTATGTCGGACAAAGGAGGAAACTCTGAGTCTCCCCTTGTGTCAGTTGACCCTCCACAGGTCATCCCTTCGAGATATACTGTGCTGAGCTTCAAGGAGTTAAGACAAGTGTGTCACTCCAGGAAGATCAAGCAGGGGTCTAACCCCACAACGTCCTTTCTGATTGGTCTCTTGGAGACTTATGATGCCAGAAAAGCTGAGACCCGTCCCAGCTCTTCTGATCCAGAAGGAGACATGCCTCCCCTCGAGGGAACCAGAGACGATCCTGACCTCATCCACCTCGCAACTGAGAACGAAGATGCAGAGGATGATGAGGATGAGGATCCCTCTGGGGATGAGGCAGATAAGGGACAGGTAGAAGTCGTCAGACTAACACGGTCCAACTTAAGCAAACATGATAGTGGTACTGGGGGACCCCCGGCGCTACTGTCAGGTCCGCTTAACATTGGGAATGGACGAGCCCGATCTCTGTCAAGAGACTCTGGCAGATCCCTTCAAACCAATGGCTCTCGCAACTCTTCTCAGAGAGGGATGACGTCCCCTCAGCGGAGAGTGTACGAAGCTAAGGAAAGGGCAGCTAATCTGAGGATCGAAAGGGAAGAACTTGCCCTGGCCAAAGAAAGGCTTGCTTTTGCTAGAGAGCAACAGTTAAGTGGGGTAGTCCCCACTGGTGGCAGCAATGTACCTAGTAGTAGGGAAAAGAGTTTCGATACGAAACACCTTGGGAAGATAGTGCCCCCCTTTAAACAAGGGGACGACATCCACAAATGGATTACTGCTTTGGAGAGGGCCTGCACTGTGCAGGGTGTTCCCCAGAGTCAGTGGGCAGCTATCTTGTGGCTCTCCTTTGAAGGAAAAGGAAGAGACAAGCTCCTCACCACAAGGGTGGAGGATGCTAACGATTACCAAGTCTTGAAAAATACACTCGTTGAAGCGTTCGGCCTAACCACTGAGCAGTACAGGGTGCTGTTCAGGGATACCCAGAAAACGCAGTCTCAAGATTGGTCTGATTTTGTCGATTGTGCCACTAAGGCTTTTGAGGGCTGGTTGCTGGGCAGTAAGGTTACTGATTACAAAGGATTGTATAATTTGATGATGAGAGAACAAATTTTAAACAATTGTCAGAACCAGTTGTTGCATCAGCATCTTGTCGACTCGGATCTGACCTCTCCCCAAGAATTGGGAAAGAAGGCAGACAGATGGGTTCGTACGAGAGTTAAACAGAACCAGGGCCAGAATCAAGGTGGTCAGAAGAAAGCAGACCAGAAGGGTAAAGATTCTAAAGGGGAACAAAATGACCAGAAGTCTTCGACAGGTCCCCAACAACCCAAAGAGGGTGGGGGTCAGGCTCCCCAAAAGAAGAAAGAAGGCCAATCCAAAAGATGGTGCCAGTACTGCAAAAGTAAATCTCACTGGTTTAGTGAGTGCACCAAGAAAGGAGGAGGGCAGACTCCTGCCACTGCAGCCCCTAAGGCACCTGTGCCCCCTAGTACAGTCAGCAGTGGTAGTGCGCCTCCCAAGGGTTTAGTAGGGTTAACCCTGGGTTCTGAGGGGCGTGACAACTTAGTTGGCACACTCACTCAGGCTGTCCTTGTCAGTACAGGGGATGTGGACGTGTCCCCTGACGTAAGCCCCAATACTTTGGGCAAATACCGACAGACGCCTTTCATAAATGGAAAAATGGCTCAGGCCTATAGGGACACTTGTGCCAGCGTCACCATGGTG
Source organism: Lissotriton vulgaris (assembly GCF_964263255.1). Classification (NCBI taxonomy): domain Eukaryota; kingdom Metazoa; phylum Chordata; class Amphibia; order Caudata; family Salamandridae; genus Lissotriton; species Lissotriton vulgaris. The sequence goes on from NW_028254130.1 coordinate 198,057, forward strand.
ACGCCTAACTTCGTGGACCCTGGACAGATCATGCCAGGTACAGAATTCCTGGTGACCAATGCAAGCAATGTCACTACCAATCACAGTATGGCAATTGTAGCTTTCTCCTGGGGAGGGGTAACTGGCCAGAAGAAGGTTGTAGTTAGTTCAGACCTCCCAGTGGATTGTTTGTTGGGCAATGATTTGGAGTCATCACAATGGTCGGAAGTGGAGCACCGGACTCACATGGAAATGTTAGGTTTGCCAGCACATGTGTTCGCTGTGACCAGGTCACAGGTCAGGAAATGCCCCACTGAACAGGTGCTGGATCCTGGAACAACGGACCAGACACCTCCCAAGAAAAAGAGCAGTAGGGTTAAGGCTGCGCCTTCCCCCTTGCCCCAGGTCGAGGATCAAGTCTCAGAGGAGGCTGACCTACAGGAATTGAGGGAAACTGAGCCTAGAGAGTTTGAACTTGATCAAGTTGAATTCTTGGGTTCAGGGGGACCCTCAAGGGAAGACCTGGGGAAGGACCAGTTAGACTGCCCTTCTCTTGAACCCCTCAGACAGCAGGCTGCTGCTGAGGCTGCTGGGAACGCCACAGGTACCCACAAGGTATACTGGGAAGATGGACTCCTGTACACTGAGTCAAGAGACCCCAAGCCTGGCATGACCAGGAGGCTGGTTGTACCCTTGTCTCAGCGTGGTTTCCTACTTACCTTGGCCCATGAGATTCCCTTAGCAGGACACTTAGGTCAGACGAAGACGTGGGACAGGCTTGTCTCGCACTTTCACTGGCCTCACATGAACGAAGATACCAAGGAGTTTTGCCGCTCCTGTGTCACTTGCCAAGCCAGTGGTAAGTCAGGTGGCACGACAAAGGCCCACCTTATACCAATGCCTGTGGTGGGGGTGCCCTTTGAACGGGTGGGGATCGACATCGTCGGTCCCATGGAACCACCAACAGCATCAGGGCACAAGTTTATACTGGTGGTAGTGGATCATGCCACCAGGTATCCTGAAGCTATTCCCCTTAGGACCACTACAGCACCTGTTGTGGCAAGAGCCCTAGTTGGAGTATTCTCCAGAGTGGGTTTCCCTAAGGAGGTCGTCTCCGACAGAGGTGCAAACTTTATGTCGAGCTACTTAACTGCTATGTGGAAGGAATGTGGTGTCAACTACAAGTTCACTACACCCTATCATCCACAATGCAATGGGCTTGTTGAGAGATTCAACAGGACCCTAAAAGGGATGATTCATGGACTACCGGAAAAGCTTCGGCGTAGATGGGACGTCCTGATCCCCTGCCTCTTGTTCGCCTACAGAGAAGTCCCACAGAAGGGGGTTGGCTACAGCCCTTTTGAACTTTTGTACGGACATCCTGTAAGGGGACCCCTGTGTTTGGTGAAGGAAGGATGGGAGAGACCTCTCAAAAAGCCTGCAGCCAACATAGTGGACTATGTGCTTGGCCTCCGCTCGCGGATGGCTGAATACATGGAGAAGGCATCTGAAAACCTTAAGGCCAGCCAAGAACTCCAGAAAGCTTGGCATGACCAAAAGGCTGTCTTGACTGTTTACCAGCCCGGACAGAAGGTGTGGGTGTTGGAGCCAGTGGCCCCAGCAGCACTCAAGGACAAATGGTCCGGGCCCTACACCATCCTGGAGAAAAAGGGAGAGGTCACCTACCTGGTCGACCTGGGAACTCCCCGGAGCCCCCACAGGGTGCTTCATGTCAACAGGCTCAAAGCATATGTCGACAGGAAGGACATGAGTTTGCTCATGGCCCTAGATGAGGGACAGGAGGAGGAGAGTGACCCTCTCCCCGACCTGCTCACTCAGAATCCTGACGATGGATCGGTAGATGGTGTTGTCTTTTGTGGCAGCCTCTCCGAACATCAACAGAACGACTGTAAACAGGTTCTTCAGTCGTTCAGACATATGTTTTCTCTAACACCCAGTCAGACCGATTGGTGCACCCATGAGGTTGACACTGGTGACAGCTTGCCCGTAAAGAGTAAGATCTACCGGCAGCCTGATCACGTTAGAGACTGCATCAAGAGTGAAGTGCAGAAAATGTTGGAGTTGGGAGTCATTGAACCCTCGGATAGCCCTTGGGCTAGTCCCGTAGTTCTAGTGCCGAAGCCTCACACCCAGGGTGGTAAGAGAGAGATGAGGTTTTGCGTAGACTACAGGGGTCTCAATGCAGTCACTAAGACTGACGCCCACCCAATACCAAGGGCCGACGAGCTTATCGATAGATTGGCTTCGGCCAACTACTTAGGCACGTTTGACCTGACGGCTGGGTATTGGCAAATCAGGTTAGCTGAGGACGCCAAGCCTAAAACCGCATTTTCAACCCCTGGTGGGCATTATCAGTTCGTGGTGATGCCCTTTGGTCTGAAAAATGCACCTGCCACCTTCCAAAGGTTGGTGAATCAAGTCCTTACTGGGCTGGATGACTTCTGTGCGGCGTATCTGGACGATATTGCTGTCTTTAGCTCCACCTGGGAGGATCACCTGGTCCACCTGCGGAAAGCGTTGGAGGCGCTGCAAGCAGCAGGCCTCACTATCAAGGCCACCAAGTGCCAGATAGGGCAGACACAGGTTGTATACCTGGGCCACCTTGTAGGTGGAGGCCAGGTTCAGCCACTGGAGAGCAAAATACAGTCAATCAGGGACTGGGCTCCTCCAACCACCCAGACTCAGGTTCGAGCTTTCTTGGGCCTGACTGGATACTACCGAAAGTTTGTCAGGAACTATGGTTCCATCGTGACACCATTAAATGAACTGACAAGTAAGAAAATGCCAAAAAAGGTTCAGTGGACAGCGAGCTGTCAAAAAGCATTCGATGACCTAAAGCAGGCCATGTGCACGGCGCCTATCCTTAAGAGTCCAGACTACTCCAAACCATTCATTGTCCAAACAGATGCTTCTGAGTTGGGTGTGGGAGCTGTTCTATCTCAACTGAATTTTGATGGTCAAGACCAGCCCATTGCTTTTATAAGCAGAAGGCTGACCCCTAGAGAGAAGAATTGGTCAGCTATTGAGAGGGAGGCCTTTGCTGTGGTTTGGGCCCTGAAGAAGCTGAGGCCATACTTGTTTGGCACTCACTTCAAGATTCAGACCGACCATAAGCCCCTCTTGTGGCTAAATCAGATGAAGGGTGAAAACCCCAAACTGCTTAGGTGGTCCATTTCCCTACAGGGGATGGACTTTACAGTGGAACATAGACCTGGTACTGATCATGGCAATGCCGATGGGCTCTCCAGATATTTCCACTTAGAACAAGAAGACTCACCTGGTCAAGGTTAGCTTATTGTTCCGACGTTTGGGGGGGGGGTCATGTAGGAGAGTAGGGTCTGCAATCCTATGATCACCCAGATTTTTTGCTTGTGTTTCACTGGTTTACGACTTTCTCTGGCTGTGGGCCTGCTAATCAGACCCCCAGCCTGGCTGTTCTCTTTCTAAAATTACGAGATGTACCCTAGGTGCATTTACCATTTGGTACTGGGCCACCTTATCAGACCCTGTAACTCAGGGCATAGGTGTACCCAGGGCCGCCAGGGGCTGCAGCATGTATTATGCCACCCCTGGCTGGCCTCCTAAATTTGACACAACTGGCTGCGTGACAGCTGGGGCGAAGTCGTGTAATCACCCTTTGCTTTAGATATAGTAGCTCTATATCTAACCATACAATGGACACCCGAGTTCCTATCAGTCACTCCTATGGCAGGCCTTGACAATCCTGAAGGCAGAGTGCGTGGGCTCGTGTGAACTGTGTTCTGGCCCGAGCCGAGCCCGGTTGCAGCTTGCGGGATCAAGACCCAATGGCTGTTCCATGATAACGCGTACCATCTCAGTAACTTCGGTGCCGCGTTATCAAGACATGTCGAGTAAGGTGTCATACGAATCGGGATGCTGCCCTCTCACCAACTCTGGCGACGAGGTTAGCGTTCCGCCCTTCTAGAGGGACACGACATGTATGTAACTGTGAACCCCGGTTAAAGTTAACTAAAGCCTCAGCTCCACAAAATGGATGCTGCCACCACAGACACGAGTCTGACCTCCTGCTGCTGGGAGTCCTTCCAGCGAGGAGCGCTTGGGCAAAGGGTTTCCTGTCAAGGGCGGTGTTCGCACCGTCCCAGACAGGGTTTGTGTATTCTGGGTAGGTAGGGCTTTTGCGAGAAGGTGACTGCGGAGTGGCACCCTGGTGCTCACTACGCATCTGCCGGTCAGAACCAGTTCCAGGGGCGCCAGCCCTGGCCTGGGGAAAGTCCGGCAGGGGAGAGGGGTGTAACTACCCCCCTTCCTGGTCCCACCCTTAGGGCAGGACCTAGTCATGTACCCACCCCTTCCTTTAGGATAAAGGCCGGAGCAGGGACCCTTCCAAATTAGATCATCTTTGAATCAAGAACTACTTTCTACGAAAGGACATTCGAGACTCTTCTCAAGATTTCTCCCTTGTGACTAAGGAGTAGTCACCCTGCATCAGCGGGCACCATCTAAGAACTCTGCGGTTTGCTGCAAGTCCTTCCTCAAGGATCCGACGGCCCAGCTCGACGAGAACCGGCTTCCCTGGCACCTCTGACCTCTACCCACGTCATCAGCTCAGCTGTGATCTATTGGGTGCGACGAGACCTCGAGGGACCGGCCATCATCAGAACCTGCACGCTCTTAACCAGCACGACCATCGAAGCAATTCCCTGGTGAGTGCTCTGGGGTCCGAGAAGCCCCGACCCTGAGCCGCTCCAGCACCGAAGTGCAGTCTCCCAGCATCTCCACGATCTGCGTGGGGCCCTTCTGCTCGCTGCTCAGCACGTGGTCTGGTCACTAGCCGCTGGCTTGTGCCCTTCTGTGACGACGTCCGACAATCAACACAGCTGGTCTGGTTGCTCCAGACTGGCCCTTGCTTCCATCTTTGCGAGAAGCACCCCGGACCCTCCTGGTCCACTCAAGACGCCATCTTAGGCCCACCACGTGGCCCTGAGATCTGCCAAGGCTTGTTGCCCCATCCTGGGCCCAGCGACGCCGACAGCATCATCCTTCGTGGGACAGCTCGCACCTCCACCGTGGTCGCCGACAACGCCTCCTGGTCCGTGAGACTGCAGAGCCTAGCGTCGCCCACTCACCTGGTCGAGGTGACGGCCAACCGGTGCCTTCCTGGTACCCTCTGACTACTGGCTAGTAGTACGAACTTGGTCCCCTCTGCTTTCAGGTATCATCAATCTCTGATCCAGGCTTGGATCTCTACGAACTATTCATCACTGGTCGCCGGCCAGCAACTCCTTTTCTTACGGCTCCTGGCTCGTCAGCGAAGACCCCGACGCCTGTAAGACTTGTGCAGCCGCAGCCTTCGTGGCTAGGTAACTCGGCATTTCGGTGCCTGCATAGCCTCTTTACTCTAGGGTCCCGAGTCCCTCGCTTCCGACTTGCCTCATCGGGTCCGCCCGAGACCTTAAACTTTCCGTGTCCTCGGACACTTGTTCTAATTGTGCACTTGAAGTATTTTCCTAAGAGATTTGGTTTGTGCTTAGTACCCTGTCCTCATAAAGAGTACAGGGCTGTTGTGATTCTTAATAAATATCCTGTTTATTTTCATAACACTTGTGTGGTGTCCTTTCACTTGGTGTTCAAGGGGTACATGTGTGGTAAACAGCTGGCTTAACACGCCCTCTCGAGTCTTTAGCCTTAGACTGCTCGTATCCACGCTACTAGGATAGCTGGTCTATAGGTTGACTTACAACCAAACACCATAAGGGTCGTTGGAACGATACATAGCGGTCGCTAGAATAGCGAACGTTGCATATCGGGCCAACTTCTCACAGGGAGGATCTTACGCAGCGTGCGAAGCAGCGTCATGCATGTGGCGACTGTTTTATTCACGAATACATCCAGCTGTAGATTTGGTCCGAACATGACACCCAGGTTGCGGGCAGAATCTGCTGCTACAACTGTACCCTGGGAAGAAATGGGCCAAAAGTCCGCCGGCAGAGGACGGGGGGTACGATCCATGGAGCAATGCAGTACCTCGGTTTTAGAGCTGTTAAACTGAAGAGAGTTACAACCCAGCCATTTCGCAGTGGCTGTCATGCAACGATGAAAAGTCTCCTGAGGCACGGCATCACTTCCTTCAAAAGAGAAGATGAGCTGCGTGTCATCAGCATAGTTGATAACCGAGACACCAAAAGATTTGATCAGCCTGACCAGAGGGCGGAGGTAGAGATTAAATAAAATAGGGCTAATTGCCGACCCCTGGGGCACACTGTGGCCTACTTTTTTGATCTCAGATCTATAAGGCGGCAAGGCTACTACCTGACGTCTATCGTGAAGATAGGAAACCAGCCAGTCCCGGGCCAGGTCGGCTACCCCAATTTCCTCCAGTCTGCTGACAAGGATAGCGTGACTGACCGTATCAAACGCGGCCGACATAGCGAGCAGCACTTAAAAGGCTGACCGACCGGAGTCGACTCGCGAGCGAAGATCGTCCAGGACGACTACCAGTGCGGATTCAGTGCCATAAGCTGGCCTGAAGCCAAACTGGGCCACGTCCAGGCAGGTATTAGTTTCTAGAAAGCAGGACAGATGTTTGGTGACCAACTTCTCCAGGATTTTAATGGGGAAGGGAAGCAGCGAAATTGGCCGGTAATTCGCCGAGCATGTAGGATCCAGCGTTGCCTTCTTCAAAAGAGGAGAGACCACGTTCAGTTTCCAACATTCGGGAACCCTGGCGGTGCTAAGGGACTGGCAGCAGATGGCATGTAGAGGAGGAAAAGGTTCCTCTTGGAACACCTTCCAAAATCTATGAGGCAGCGGGTCCAAGGGAGAACCCAAGGACACGCCTTTAGCCATTAGGCATAAATCCTCAAAGGAAGGGGGAGGGAAGCTGTCCAGCCGTGTCTGTTTCCAGGCTTCCTCATGAACCCCAGAGATGGCTGAAGTAGCCAAGTTCAGCCGAGGCTGGAGGGGAGGAGTAGCCGGGTCACCGAGATTGCTCAAAATAGTGGCAATCTTGTCCTCAAAGGCTGTTGCCAAAGAATCACATAAGGATTGAGAGGCCGGGATGGTATTAGTGGCAAAGGTAGGATGGGAGAGATCCTTAACGATTTTAAACAAGGTCTGGGACTTATTCACTGCCTGCATTAATGTCTCCTCGAGAAACTTGGCTTTCGCGCACTTAATTTGCACTTTATAGTTCAACAGTGTCTGTTTAAAGAAGACTTTATCTGGCTCCAAGTACTGTTTTCTCCAGGCTCTTTCCGCCTGCTTACACCGAAGTTTCAACTGGAGGAGATCTTTTGAATACCAAGGCATGGCAGGTTTAGACCTATCCATTGCATTCCGCCAGGGGGCCGCTTTGTCCAGAGATTCCGTGATTCGCTGGCTTAGGCACACATAGCTCTCCTCCACATTTCCTCCCAGGGTAAAACCCCCTGATAGTAAGATTGGTAGGCTAGAATGTTTCATAAGCCTGGACCATTGCCTACTAAGTTTGGTGGTAACTCCCGTGGTGCCTCTCCTCAAGATGTCAGCAGGGAGAAGTAGGGTGAAATGCACAAGAGCATGGTCCGTCCAGCATTGGGGGATTATGTCCCTGATCACTACCTGATTAACATCTGCAAAAACCAGATCCAAAGCGTGACCCTTTAGGTGAGTCTGGGAGAGCACCAGCTGCTGTAGATGAATATTACAGCAAGCCTGGGTCAGGTCTCTATAGGCTGAGTCCAAAGTCCCATTAGGCCACAGATTGAAGTCTCCCAGAACTATTAGCCTGGCATGGGTATTGTAGAGATCATAGATAAGATCTACCAGTTCAGGTAAGGCTGACAGAGTGTTGGTAGGAGGTCTATAACACAACAGCCCAGAGTGCAGGACACCTCCCTGACCTTTTAAGGAAAAGCCCATCAGCTCAAAGCCCCGAACTTCCTTAATCTCCAAAAGTGAGAGGTCCAGTGTGTCCCTAAAAATGAGACCTAAGCCACCCCCTCTATTCCCTACACGAGGGTTATGCCTGATTCTATAACCCGGGGGCAGGCTAGGCCCAATTCCACCACACTGTCGAATCTAGTCCACGTCTCCGTCAGGAATAGCACATCTAACTCATGTGATTCAATGAGGAGAGCAGTTTCCACATGATGCTTACTGAGAGATCTAACATTAAGCAGGCCGCAGGACAGCGTCTCTAAACGGCTGGTGATGGTATTTGAACGGCCACTCAGGTTGGATCGCTGATCAAATCGAGTAAGCTCATCTCTGGAATATACTAAGCGGGAACAGACAGAAGAGGCAGCATTACCGACGCCGGTCGCTACCTGTGCGCAAACGGGCGCAAACGGGCTTACCTCTGGCGCACCCACGGCGCGTCCACAGCGCGCCTGAGAAGTAAGCATCTTATATTACCGTAAGTGCGGGAGTCCTACGAGGAAAACCTCTAGCCCCACAACAAAGATGGCGCCCGTAAATCGGCACCCAACCTAGTTTCCCCCACCCAAAATAGCTGGATCGTGTAAGACAACATACCTTTAACTCTTGCTAATGCCCTTAAAGAATCCTTTCTCTGAATAAGGCACGATGTCTGTCTGTTTACTAAAATTCCTAGATTCTTCAACAAATTTACTGCAATACTTGTGTACTCCAGTAGTTTCAATTTCTTTTGATCCATCAACAAAATGTCGTTTAGGTAGATAATTAGGCTTTCACCGCTCTACCTCAGAAAAGCAGCTACTGGACGAAGGACCTTTGTGAAGCACCGGTGGGCTGACGAGAACCTGAACGGAAGACAAACAAACTTCCACATCTTCCCATTCCATCTGAATTGAGGAAACGTCCGATGTGCTTCCCAAACTGGAATCGATAAGTATGTGTCCTACTAATCTGGTTGAGTCAACAAGTCCTATGGCTGCAAAACTTCTCAACAAGTTTATTTCCTCCATTTTGAAATGGTATTACTCCATCCAATCGTTCAGGCCCCTCAAATTTACCTCAGGCCTCACTGCTTGTCTTTTTTCTCTACCAGAAAAATATTGGTCATGAACCCCTTCACATGGTGCCTTACCTCCACAATTGCTCCCTTTGCCTCTAATTCCTGAACCTCTTTGATTACCAAGGTCTAAAGTTCTGCATTGAACCTAATTATCCCTGAATAATGATACTGAATAGGATCTTCTAAAAAAGCTATGTCATATCCTTGCTTTACCTGTCTCTTTGGTACCCATGTCCTTTTCTACCTCTATTCTTTTGTCTCTGGGGGTAAAATCCCCCGTCTGACACAGAGTCTGGTAAGAACTAGACTTATATGATACTCTTACAATGCCCTGACTTTGGCCGCGGAACCGACCCCTCATTCTCCGGCCCTTCCAAAAACACATTTTTCAAACACATTCTTTATCTCCCGTTGCTATTCCTGCAACAAACTAAATGCCCCATTCCCTATTTGGACATTTTCTTAATTAAATCCTTCCCGAACAGCAAATTGACCAGAGAGAGAGCTGGATTACTGATCGAAAAAGCAGGCCTTTGATGGTTGCTTGGTGGCCTTCTCTTCCATCCCTAACTATTTTCTCTACTGATGAGGGAAGTTATCCCGAAACCCGAGCCATGTCTCGGGAGATATCCAAAATCCCGGGACATGTATCGGGTCTAGAGATCATCAGTTCAACAAGTACCTACTTGCACCCACTGGGGTGAACCACTCAAGAACTCCATGTACCAGAGTCCCTAGGGGCGATCCGGAGGAGGGGCTAGCGGTGTGCAGTCCATTGTGATTGTTTCCACAAATTGCTCCCTTGAGCTTTGAGCTGACGAGCTCCTGGATGACGCACCTGCGTGCCGGTTCGGGCATCGAGGCCTTTGACGGTTGCTTGATGGCCTTCTCTTCCACCTCTAACTATTTTCTCTACTGATGAGGGAAGTTATCCCGAAACCCGAGCCATGTCTCGGGCGATATCCAAAAACCCGGGACATGTATCGGGTCTAGAGATCATCAGTTCAACAAGTACCTACTTGCACCCACTGGGGTGAACACTCAAGAACTCCATGTACCAGAGTCCCTAGGGGCGATCCGGAGGAGGGGCTAGCGGTGTGCGGTCCATTGTGATTGTTTCCACAAATTGGCTCCCTTGAGCTGACGAGCTGACGAGCTCCTGGATGACGCACCTGCGTGCCGGTTCGGGTATCGAGGCCTTTGACGGTTGCTTGATGGCCTTCTCTTCCACCTCTAACTATTTTCTCTACTGATGAGGGAAGTTATCCCGAAACCCGAGCCATGTCTCGGGCGATATCCAAAAACCCGGGACATGTATCGGGTCTAGAGATCATAAGTTCAACAAGTACCTACTTGCACCCACTGGGGTGAACCACTCAATAACTCCATGTACCAGAGTCCCTAGGGGCGATCCGGAGGAGGGGCTAGCGGTGTGCGGTCCATTGCGATTGTTTCCATTGATCGAAAAAAGGAGTTAACACTGCTCCTTTTTGTTAGGATTGATATGGCACATTCAGATTGGTAGACTCCAGTCTGGACCAGAGAGGGAACATCCGCTCAGATTCAGTATTCTTTTACTAGAGAGCTTGAACGGAACTTCCTGTTAACACAGAAAGTGGTCACGGTTTTCTCATGCTATGATCCAAACTACATGCTTTGAGTGGTTGCTTTGATATACGGGCCAGAGAGGGAACCTTTTCCCAGACAGAATAGTTTCTCCTATGATGCAATTGGAGTTTGCAACAAGCTTTTCAATTGGCTGATACAACATATATAAGGGACAGAGAAACCATCACAGTCCTCAACGGATAGACAGATGGCCTCACACACCCAAGCGGATAACATGCTAGCTGCGTACTCCTGAAGGAAGGGACCTCTACGGGCGGCTGGATTTTCTGATCACTTGGCAGTATTTTATACGTGTGGACAAGTAACCTTGCTGGTTCTTGGACCCTTATATTTGTCTAGAAATATTGTTATTAAGGTGAAACCATTCTTGGCCATGGGACTATTTTTAATTAGTTACTATTCACATCTCTCATAAGCTTAAGTGCATTTTTAGGAAGGTTTACTATACTATTTGATCCTAAATAGCAAATGAAATTCTCTTGTCTTTTAGCGATAATCTAAGGCAATTATCCTTTTAAGATTTTATTGAACAGACGCAACAGTGATCACCAGCTCATTGACACTACATCTGGCAATAAATTAAGCTTCTGGGTGATCATCAATACGATAATCTCAAGTGAGTCTATTTTTGAGAGATTTATTTGGTTGCTGTCATATGGTAAATGGTCTTTATACTTAATTATAACTTAAATTATTTCTAGTCACAATGAAGTGAACCCTTAAATCTGGGTGCTGCGATCTTAGTCTTAAGCTTAGTGGTCTATATATTTAGCCAGAAATAAAAAAAAATTCTGGTTACAATTATGAAGACTTATAGATCTCAAGTTAATAACTAATATATAGCCATACCTTGGTATAATATTCTTAATCCAATCATTGGAAGAGAGATTACTGAACTTTAATAGTAAACGATTTCCTGTTCCTTTTTCATTATGAATCAAAGGCATTAATTCCTTCAAAGTCTTTATCTAATAGACGCTACGGTTGTTATAATAGAGAAACATCTTGGTGATCTTCACAAAGACAATTTGCAGTGAGAATTTGATTTTGCTGCTGCCTTTTTGTTCAGTCTGTTATTGGTCGAGACATTCAACCAGGAAGTAATTTATTTTTCTGGCCATATGAGGACCCTTAGATCTTGCATGGAGAATTTCTCCTTTATTTTTAGCTTTTGATAAACATATGTGTTGTCTCAATATCGGCCGACTGAACATGTGCAATTTGAAAACTTTAAGACTCACAATGAAATCTATGTTGTATTATCCATGTCTGACTTTTAGTAAATGAAGTCACTTTTTGAATTCATAATGCTGCTGTGTTTCATTAACCAATCAATTGTTATTTGTAATATTATATTGAGATTGTATATAGGCAGGAAGTCTTTGATGAGATGTAACATCTCTCTTGGATTATTCATGTTTGTTTATTCAAAGGTTGATTTGTTTTCGCAATTTTTTGTATTTCATGTCTATCTAGTCTTTGCACCTAGGTTTTACAAACTTGTTGGTGTATATGAGATATTTTTTTTTTGAAAATCTTTATTAACATGAAGGCATATTAAGCATGTATCTCGTTACAATCAATCATATAGTCTCTTGTACATAGTAATATCTTCGTATTGTTCATTATGTATTATACAATTTCTATCTGTGATTTTACCTACCTACAGTAAAGCTAACGGAATCATTCTTATATGTTCAGATATCAGTCATCGGAGTTTACCAAATTGTCTTCCGTTGTGTGTTGCTTAACTTGAGCCCCCCCAAACATAAGTCATCATTTTCAAGTATGCTTCCACATCATTCTCCCCATCAGCAAGCCTCTATGCCTCTCCGTCACCACTCAGTTACATTGTTTTAGAGCGTCATTACATTCAACCCACCCAGGCAGCCATCTCCAGCCCTATCCGTTACTCATCCTCCCCCTCGGAGTCCAGTTCATCCCCCTCCGGCAGAGGTTCACATATCTCTCCTCTATAGACATTCCATGCTGCCCAAACCTTGTTCCAATTACGGGGGGAAGCTCGAAGGACATACACCGCCCTCTCCGTAACCATCAGTATATCCATATTTGTAGCCCATCTGTTCACAGTGGGTAGCTCCGGAGCCCCCCACATCTGCGCGATATCTCGCTTAGCCACTGTCATGGCCAATGTAGCCCAAATTAGTCCATATCTGTCTAGGTCGTTGGGATCCCAGATGTTTAGGAGGCATTTGCGTGGTTCAGGCAAAACAGAGATCTTAAGTGTTTGGGAGATTGTACCCATTATTTGCCTCCAGAATTCCTGTATGCGTGGGCAGTCCCATAATGTATGAAATAGTGTATCCTCCTCCCCGCAGCCCCGTAAGCAAAAGGGATGTGGTGTTCTATGTATTTTGTGGAGCAGCGTTCTAGTATAGTAGATGCGGTGTAAAATTTTGAGTTGCACCAATCTGAACTTTGCCGAAATTCCCACCTCTCTCGGGGAGGCTAATGTCTCATTCCATTCCGATTCGTCCGCCTCACCTACCTCCCCCATTTTTCTTTGAGTTTCAGTGTAGGGTCCTCCAAGTTGTTGAGTAGTTTTTTGTATGTGAGGGAGGTCGCTCTATGTTGCATAAAGTCTGTCAGTAGTCTATCCTCCAGTGGTGAGGATTCCGGTATGGAAGTGCCCGCTGGAATTGCCCGGAGTAGTGCGTGTCTGATTTGTACGTATCTATATGTTTCAGTGGATCTAAGTCCATATTGCTGCGGGAGCTGTGGAAACGGTATTACTGTGTCTTTGTCCCAAAGGTCCCCTACCGTGGAAATGCCTATTTGGTCACACTGCGCAAATCCTTTACACAAACTAAGGGTGCCCAGTGACTTTGTATCCCACAGTGGTGTCATTTTAGTGATTTTCCCTTTCCAGCCCAGTCGTGCCTGTGCTATATGCCACAGGGCCGCTGTGTGCCGCGTTGGACCGATCAGATGATTAAGCTGCGGTTTATTATATAACACTGAGAGCATACAGTCCGTCCCCAGCTGTGACCAATCTGTCCGATATGCTGGGTCGTCTCTCGGGCGTGGAGCCATTGGTTGATTATTTTAAGCTGAGCTGCCCAGTAATATAGCTGTATGTTTGGCAGCGCAGTCCCCCCCTCGTACCAACTTTTTACCAGTTTGTCGTATGCTATATGTGCCGGGCCATTATTCCAGAGCAGGTTGGAGACCAACGCCGCAATTTGTTTGAAATATCGCGGTGGGACGAGATGTGGGGTGTTTTCCAATACATAGAGGAACCTGGAGAGAGCCATCACTTTATATAAGGCTGCCCTCCCTAGGAGGGTCAGGGGTAAAGTTGCCCAGTGCTTAACGTCTGCACGCAGGCGTTCCATAGGTGGTTTTAAGTTATTAGTAAAGAAGGCTGCTTCATCCTGCGTGACGACAATGCCCAGGTATTTAAAGGAGGTCGTCGCCGTTGCCAAAGGGCAGTCCACCTGTAGCCTTGGTGCCGGGCCCTTCAGTGTGTATATCACTGATTTTGACCAGTTCAGGGTATAGCCTGAAGACTTCCCGTGCGTATTGCAAAGTTCCAGTAGGGCTGGAATTCCGACATCCGGGTCGACCATATAAACGAGCATGTCGTCCGCATACAGTGATACTTTATCCTCCCATCCTTCCTCCCATTTAATGCCTCTGAATAAGGGCGTTGTCCGAAGCAGGATAGCCAAGGGTTCGAGTACCAACGCAAAGAGTAAGGGTGACAAGGGGCATCCCTGCCTAGTCCCCCTGCCCAACGGGAATGTCAGCTAAGCATGGGCGAATTTTGCGAATCTCGCGTTCGCGGATTTTGCGGATTTGCGAACTCGCAATCCGCAAAATCCGCGAATTCTCGCGAATTAGCGGATTTTTTTTTTATGTTCGCACGGGTTTCTGCAAGTTCGCAAGGGTTTTGTACAATTTCGCAAATTGAGAAATTGTACAAAACGCGTGCGAACTTGCAGCAACCCGTGCGAACACAATGACATGAAGAGAAAGAAGCTCCTGGTCACAGGAACAGCACGGGGATTGCGCTCATGAAAGTCAAGGATGCAAAGGCCTCTACCCAGCATCACAGCTGATTTTCCACAGTAGATTTGAGAAGAGGCACACCTATCCCGCCTCGAAGACGCTCATGATTGTTTTTGAGCTAATGAATGAGTCACTGAATTTGAGCATCAACTACTTCGAGCGACCATGTGTGTGTTACTATGCAATCGCCCCGAAGGGCGCAGGGGTCCCTTGAGTGAGCTGTCCATCATAGTGGGTGAATGGCGGGAAGACGGTGCAAACCGCGAGTGTGTGCGCAGGGCCAAACGTGCGGGGCTTCCATGCGAGTTCACATGCCCCTTGTGTGCATAAAAGGTCAGAGAAAGATCAGTTCAGCAGATGAAGAGAAAGACGCCCCTGGTCACAGGAACAGCACGGGTATTGCGCTCGTGAAAGTCAAGGATGCAAAAGCCTCTATCCAGCATCACAGCTGATTTTCCACGGTACATTTGGGAAAAAAAGCACACCAGCCTGGCCTGTTGTAACTATTTTACGATGGCGCCGGCAAGCTGCCAGCGCCATCCTAAAATAGTTACTAAATTAGCTTCAACAGGAAGCTCTAATAGATAAAATCGAGCACCTGCTTTATTTTATCTATTAGAGCTTCCTGTTGAAGCTAACTTAGTAACTATTTTAGGATGGCGCTGGCAGCTTGCCGGCGCCATCGTAAAATAGTTACAACAGGCCAGGCTTCAACTTTTGCCCCCAGATCCGCCGCTCGCGGATTTGCGAATTCTCGGTAAATTCGCGGGAGTTCGCGGATCGCGAATTTACCGAAAATCCGCAAAATCCGCGAGCGTAACGGATTTTCCGCCCATACTTAATGTCAGCGAGATGTGGCCGTTGGCCACCACCTGCGCAACCGGTTTCGTGTAGAGTAGTCGTATCCAGGCTATGTTTTTCGGCCCAAAGCCCATACGTGCAAGTACTACAAAGAGATATTCCCATTCTACTAGGTCAAAGGCCATTTTGGCGTCGAGGGAGAGAATTACTGCCTTCTCCGAGAGGAGGTGTGAACGAGCCAGTACCCCATGAACCCTCCGGAGATTCAATGCTGTACTTCTGTGGGGCATAAAGCCTGATTGGTCAGGGTGGATCAGGGTGTGCATATGTGGCATCAAACGGTTGGCCAGAAGTTTGGCTAGTACCATGGCCTCTATATTAAGCAGGGATATCGGACGATAGGAAGCACAGTCAGTTGGAGGTTTTCCCGGCTTCGGTATGGCTATAATCGGGGCCGTGCGCTGATCAAGCGGTAATTCTGCCCTTTCCCGGCTCTCCATATACATGTCCAGTAGGGGTCTACTGAGCTCCGAGGCCATTGCTTTATACCATTCCACGGGTAGTCCATTGGGACCCAGCGCTTTGCCTGATTGCAATGCCTGAATCAACAACTGAATTTCTTCCTCTGGTGGGTCTACCTCTAGGTCCTGCATAGCCTGTAAATGTAAATGTATTGGCATTTATATAGCGCACTACTTACCCGTAGGGTCCCAAGGCGCTTCGACCGCTGCGAAACCCTTCCTGGCTTCCCTGAGAGATGGTCCCTTAATGGGTATCTCCAGGGTGAGACCAGGCATCCCCGGCGGTCTGGTGGGGCCGTTAGTGAAGATGAGGCAAGCTAATGCCCAGAGTTGCCGAGTGTGATCGCTGATCAGAGTGGGCACCGAGGCGAGAGAATTATCGAGTCCGCTGACCCTGGTCCAGAAACCTGCCGCGCCGGGAATCGAACCCTGGTCCCGGGCCGTCCTCTGCTCTCGGGTCTGCCGCCTCTAACCAGTGAGCCACACTACTTCACCTCGTGCGGTATACTGGGGATGTCGATTTCAGCTAGCGAGACCGATGCCATCTGTGCAGTGACGGCATGGTCCGGGGTGTATATATCCTGGAAGTGACTCGCTAAAGTGCGCACAATTTCTTCCGGGTGTGTCAGTACCTGGCCATCATTGGTGTGAAGCCTCTGAATACCCCTCGCACCCCCCTTTCTCCTATCCAACCACGCCAGCATTCTCCCTGCTTTGTCGCCCACATCATAAATTCTGTGTGTAGTGTTTTCGATGTAACCCTGAACTGTCGTTTTGAGATGGGCCTGGTACTGTTGCTGCCTTAATTGCAATGTGTGTGCTGTGGCCGTGGTGGGATTCGCCATGTGAGCAGTGTTTGCGTCGTTAAGTGTCAGTTCCAGCTCTGTGAGTTCTCGCCGGGAATCCCGTTTGTGTCCCGTTATTGCTGCTATTGCTGCGCCTCTGAGGACCGTTTTATATGCTTCCCATAGGACTGATGGCGAGGTCACCGTGCCAGCGTTTTCTTCGAAGTAATGTGTTGTTGCTAGTTTGAGTTTCTTCCGGATCTTGGGGACTTTTAAGTAATTCGGGTATAGTGGATAGATCCTAGCGCATTTCCTTTCTCCGGTGGTGAGAGACATAGTGATTGGTGAATGGTCAGATATACCCCTGGGCAGGATATCTATTTTGTCCACAGATCCCAGCCCAACCCCCAGGAACAAAAAGTAGTCTATGCGTGAGAGGCTATTATGCACTGCGGAGTAAAAAGTGTATTGTATCGCCGCCGGGTGTAGGTGCCGCCACACGTCCGTAATGCCCAAGGCTTCTAAAAAGTCAGGTATTGATGCATTTCCCCTTGAGCGGTCTCTGGTGGGAAAGGTATCCAACGTAGGGTCCATTATTGCATTCAGGTCACCCCCTATGATCGTATCCCCTTCAGGGAGGTCAAGGAGGAATTTACCCAGGGCAGGCAATGCTACGGAGTGGAGTGCCGGGGGTATGTATACGGAGATTACATTTAGTGGCCTACCCTCCCATTGGCCGTGTATAGCTGCGAAACGACCCTGATCGTCCGTCGCGCGGTGTGTAATGATAAAGGGCGACGTCTTTTTCATTAGGATCCCTGTCCCCCTGGAACCGGTGGTGAATTCCGCATGTATTGCCATCGCATAGCCGCGCCTATCAAGCGCTTTACACGTTGTCCCTGCTAGGTGCGTTTCTTGGAGTAGCACTAAATCTGGGCTCTGTCGCTTAATGGCTTGTAGGACCAATCCCCTTTTAATTTTGTCCCCTAGGCCTCTGACGTTCCAGGTTAACAGGCGCAGTGGGGGCACCCCCACAGTCATAGGGTTACTCTCGGCGGGTGTAGCATGAAGTGGTCGGGCCATTAAATCATTGGGATAGTGTCACTTGTACTGTGCCGCCAGGTTCAATGCAGACGTTGCGTGTCATGATGGTGCATAGGAGTGTGCCGATACTTGGAGTGGTAGTGTAGCGTGTGGACTGAGTGATGACTTGAAACAAACGTGAACAACAAAACTTTATCCCTATCCCCCCTCCCTGCTCCCCTGCTCCACGGACAAACCCCCACCCGTGTCCCCAACATTGCAGAGTGCTTTAGTCCTTCCCCAACTATCTTACTTGCTCGTGGGGTTGGTGAGTCCCTTACAGGCACTAACTGTGCCCACCCCACTCAGCTGCATCAGGACCAAGGTCCATCGCGTCACACTCAATCCTTCTCATATACAGTCAATCATCAGACTGGAGCTGGTTGTCCAGAGTCGAGCAGATCTTGTGCAATGTCAGACTCAGTTTTTTCCGTGCCATCTTGACGTGCCGGTTGGCTGGCCTGGCTGCTCAGTTGCTTGCCGTTGCGCTGATTAGGCCGATCTCTGTGCGGACGGTGTTGTTGCCCCACCTGTCTCCAACCATCAAGCCAGTCTTGTGCCGCTTCCGGTTTGTCGAAAAACCACGCCTTCCCATCGGCAACAATCCGTAACTTGGCAGGAAACAGCATAGAGTACGGCAATTCCCTGTCCCGCAGTGCTTTCTTCACCTCCGTGAACGATTTGCGGCGTCTGGCCACCTCCGCCGTGTAGTCCGGGAAGAAGGCCAGAGTTAACAGGTGGAGAGACTCTCGCTGCTTGTAGGATTGCATCCCTGTCTCTAAAATTGAAGAGTCTGGCCAGCACAGGCCGTGGTGTGGCTCCCGGTTTGGGTGCTCCGCCCGGGACCCTGTGTGCTCTTTCCACGGAAAAGAAGTGGGACAGTCCTTTTGGTTGTAGTTTGGTTTTTATGAGATCTTCAATGTAGAGGTCCATTGCTCCCTTCCCCTCTGTTTCCGGAAGTCCGAGGATGCGTACATTATTTCTTCAAAAACGCCCCTCTTGGTCATCCAGCTTATCCTGTAGAAGTCTGGTGACCTTCTCCATACGTTCCATGGCTATTTGTAGTTCCGATGTGTCCTCCACAAGAGATTTCGTGACCACCTCCACCTGGGATACTCTTTCAGTAATTTTTTGGAAGTCCGCTCGTAGCAGAGTGACCTCAGAGGAGATGGAGCCTACTGTAGTTTTGACTTCCGAGAGGGTCCTCATAATGTCTTCCAATGTTACTTTCTTGGGCCCCTCCGTTTCTTGGGAAGCACCCGTGGAGTTTCGCCCACCGGTCTGCGATTGTGCGTGTTGGCTGTAGGCAAACTTGTCCAACTTGGCCTGCGTGGACCCACTCCTAGTACCTTTGCCCGCCATGTCTTTGGGCTTGTGGAGACCGGTTCCGTCCCTCACTGCGTCGCGGCTAGCTTTTGCGATGTTCTTTGTCCGGTGCGTGTGGGTCGGGGAACAGTGGGTCGGTGTATATCCCGTGATGTCGAGTGTCCGTGGGGAGCTTTCCTCTCATCCACCTGCCGCTGTGTTACCCGTCTCCTAACCATCTCGCTACGCACCAGCGATAGGTATTCTTCAGGACAGTTCCATCCGGTGTGCCGCCAAAGTGGTCCTATTGAATGCTGTTCTGTACACCGCCAAGCGTTTGTGCTCAGTTTGTCTTATCGCTGCCCGCCTCTGAGAGTGCCTCGAGTAGGGAGAGTTCTGTGAATCCTTTTGCTGGGCTCACCGGGCCGGATCAGGGTAGATGTTGCATCGCCAGGCTGGGGGTCCTGCTGGGTGTCTGCAGCACTACCGACGGGCCATGCGCTGTGTTAGCGTCACTAGGTCGTCCGGGGCCCCACCAGGGTTCTTTCCGCTTGGTGTCTCAACCTCTGTACCCCCACTATGTCCGGACTGCCGTTTATAGTAAAGCAGGATAGACGCTGCCAGCCCCTCCGGTGTTACTATTCAGGTCAGCGTTGTGCTCACCGGGCCCCCGGGGGTACCTGCTTCTACCGCCACTGGCCGGGTCCAATTGCGTGCAGCCGTACCGTCTCAGGGGGTGAATGAAGTCTTTCTTACCCGTCGCGGCCGCGCTCTGTCAGCCGCTGCCGCTCCGAGCAGGTCGCTGTCTCTCCTGCAGCATGCCGCCGGCCGCTCCGTCTTCCGCCCGCCTCCGTAATCGCCGCCTCCCTTCGGCTGCAATGAGCAGATGTCGGCAGGTGTATCTGGTAGCCTCACTCCTGGGCAGCGCCTCAGAAGGTTTTCTCTCTGTGCCGGTCTCTCCAGTGAGTGGTTTCGTGCTGTAGGCTGGGTGCCGGGGAGCGCCTCCACAATCAGGCCGGCCCGGTCTCACTTCCGCCGGGGCCGGAAGATCACGCCAGTCCGATGCTTTTTTCCCAGGCACAGGCCCAAGTGCGCCAGTGTTTAGTTAGGCAGATTCCAGTCTCTGTTGTGCCTCAAAATCGGATCGGGTGGTGCCGCTTCGAACCCGGACCCGACTGCTGCCGCTTCGGGTTAGCAATGTGCTGGATTAATGTGCCGGATTATTGATTAGGCCACAGTGCCCTCAGGAGCTCTAACGCTATGCTGCCGCCATGTTTGGCCACTAGCCACGCCCCCCTATATGAGATATTTTAAGTGATGTACATTTTATTATTATCTTTTCAGCCCTGATGAAGTCCATGTTGCATGAAACGCATTGGCTGGGCTGATGCATTTGACTACAAATAAAGAATAGTTGAAAATAAGAAATCTCAAGACTCCTTGCACTCCATTTTTGCTTGTATTTTGTGGATCGCATTACATTTTGTATAATTTGGGGGAAAGAAAGGAAAAAAAGATGTTTCATTACATGCTTGTGCATAATTAATTAAGGTATTACGTTCAATTGTATGCTCCTTTTCAGAACCTAATTACTTGGAGAGAAAGTCTTTTTTTTTATATTTGTGACTTCTTAGCGGTGGGGTCACGGGAAATTGTGCATCTCTACAATACATATATGAGAATTAAATACACTGGTGCAGCCCCTATTGCCCACACTGCTGTTTGCATAACTCCCAACAGCAAAGTATTTGCTGCCTGACCTGCCTCGTTGTTAGCCAACTCAACCAACTTCGGGTCACTCTTGAGTAAAATACTCTTCCTTCGTCCCAACGATAACACAGTGTTTGTATTTCCTAAAAGGCACAATGCCCTTTATATCCACTGCCTTAGCTCTACCACATTTAAAGTTTTTTTTTGCAAAATACACCTCCTCAGCCATATTAAAAATCTTTGTGATTGGTCAGTCAGGTCCAACAATTGATCTTGTCACATTTTAAGTCCTTTATCAAGACCTTTCCTGGGGTCCCGTCCCCCTTTGCCTATGGAGGCCATACTTTTTGCATCAAGGTCAGATATCAACATAATCTTATTTACCAGACCATGTCTCAGGCCCTCAGACCTCAAGTGAAGCGTAACATCCTTAGGTATCTGCCTTTGTAACCAGGTCTCCACATACTTCACCACGTGGGCTGCCAGAGACCACTCTGGAGAATAAATGTTTTAAAAGCACTGGGTCAAACATGTACTCCCCCAAACCAATCTGTAAATGCCTCAGTTTCTTCACTTTTTTCGCCCACCTCCGGCGCTGATTCCAAAACGCTTCCTCTGTTCTCAATATCTGAATTGAAATCAGAGGAACAACTTAACTATACCCCCGCACTGCCAGAGGACTCATCATACAACACTGCAGAATGTTTGTGAGTCTCAGTTATCCTCCTTACTGAGTTCTCTGTACTCTTTCTCTGGTCCCCTTATGCGTCCATGACACCATCATGTTTCTTGTGCCCACACATTCATTATTCTGTACCAGCAGGTCAATAATTTCTTTGCCTGATTCTGCACCTCAATAAGGTGTTTTCTGTTTCCACTCACTTTCCCCCTCTTTCTTTCTGCCGGACCCTCTCCAGCTGAATAACATCTCTCATCCTGAGTGGCTAACCCTTTACTCTGAATGAAGTCATCCAGCTTTCTCTCCATCTTATTATTAAAACCCATGGAAAGCTTTGACAGCATTTTCACAATCCTCTCCTCAATAGTACTCTCCATGCTGCTCAATATACTTAGCTCAATCATCTCTATAATCCTATAATAACTATTAACCTGACATCCTAAATCACCAAATCAAACCAACCTCTGCAAAACTCAATCAAATTTCAATCTGTGCTCTTGTCAAATGTCTGAATTATAGAACAAGGGGAGCCCACAATTTTCGAGAACATGGGGCCCTGTGGCAATAAATGTTTTTGGTAGAAAATAAGAGCAGTGGTTCACTAAGGCCATATGGTCTCCACGGTGTAGAAAACCCCAAAGGTCTTGGGCATTTTTTTAAAAGACCCAGTAATGCATAATACATAAAAAGCTAGTGTAGCAGCAGGACAGTACTTAACTTCGTAATGCAATTAATATATTCATTGCATATATTTTTGAAACAATTTTTAATTATGATAAGGTACTCACAGCTACGTGACGAAGGCATGCAGTGCGGAGTGAGATTATTAAAAACATGCAACAATACAAAAAAAGATCTTAGACTTCTTTTTCAGTCATTTATATGATAAAAAAGGAGAGTCACATTTACTTTAGATTAACTCGGTGCGAACCAGGATTAGCTTGAGCTTCCTAAAAATCACTGGCTTGTAACCTATTCTTGCAATGACCCCCTGAGTAGGCCTTTTGATCCAACTTTGTATCCGGACTATAAAGACATACATCCCTCATGAGACCCTGTTTGGACTAATGACTAACAATGTACAGGAGTCAGAGAAGTTCCAACTCGGTTTAAATCAACATTACCATAGCCAGACGCTCTTACCAAATCTGCAAGTCCATAGCAAATTAGCTGGATGGATAAACCTTATACCATCGCCTTGCTACGCTATTGCTTTCTTGAATTAGCGCCTGTTCATCTATATCAATACCAGGGACTCACACACCTTGTCTTGATGATGATCTCAATTTGATGAGATCGAAACGCCGCCGACCACAGATCAAATTGACTCCCCTTTTTATTATTTATCTACCGTTGAGTCCTTTTTTATTGTCCTCCATCTTAACTAGCCAACCGCATCTTGGCTTCTCCCTCCTACCGATACTTTGCCTAAGTTCTCTTTGTACCGACGCGCTCTAACTGATTGTGCCTAACCAGCCTGTTTCAAACGAAATGTTCATCGGGATAGTATTCCTGGGCGAACCTCATGCGGACCATGTTCAACAATGATCAGCGGCCCTGCGCGAGCCGCAAGCTCAGCTTGTCTGACAAAGAGGGAGACAAAACTCACAATCCCAAAAGCAACCAATGGCTTCAACTTGAAAACCTGCAAAGTACTTAAACTTTCATAATTTCTCAGGGTGTATTTATTACCATAAAATGTTGAAAGCACATACTACCATTGCTAGAGCGCGCAGTTTTCCCCAGGTCACCCGGGATACCAATTCTCTAACACGCACTGGGCCCTTGGCGTGAAGAACACATTAATTTCGTTTGGGTGAAAACTGGGTGAGGATTTCTCCTCCTGCACGCTGCTAGGAGTAATCAAGTTTGGATTTACCTCTGCTTACCATGCACCCGACTTACCACAGGCGCAATTCTTTGACGGACCTGGAGCTGTTAAGGAAAAGTAGACAGGCCTAACATCCAATACACCTTAAAATCCACAATATACTTTCCACAGTTTGTAAAATGACCACAGACACCTGATTAAGTTCGAGTTTTTATATAAGAATTCAAAGTGAAGAAGCCAGAATAATAAGCGATACACAGAGTAATATATCAAACATCAAAATCAATACCAAAAGGTAACTTTGCACAAACAATATGACCATTTAGAATATATGGGAAACTACAGGGAGAAGTTTAGCACATACTATCCACTGCAACTTTATACTAGAACATAGGAATGGGATGGGACCTAGAACATGTACTTAACCTAAGTATTGAACTATTCTTGCTACTTTCACTGCAATCCACTAAAGGAAAGGGAAAAACGGGAACATGCTATGGTTTATAAAATCAATGAATTTCCAAAGGAAAGGGGAAGAGAAGGAACCAACTAAAATTCAAGCACATATAAGTTCAATGGCAATAAGGCAATAACACAGGTAAGAATGCTTTATCAGATCAGAGAGAGAGAGAGAGAGAAAGATACGCAAACCCACAATCTATATTCACCTAATTCAGATTGAAGACCAAACCTGGCCACGGGTCGGTTGGGAAGACGGGGACAGGGACCCTCAGAAAAGGAATGCCAGACTGCGAGCAGGTACAGCTCACGGAGAATAAGGACAGGATACCCCTCAGGTTCGGATCAAGGACTGGGCCTCCCAGGGTACGACCAACACCCACAGCTTCGGACAGCAACGCCTGCGTTACCCCCTCCTGCAAGTAATCCGCCAGAAACCCTGATTGGATTTCGAATTCCCCAGCAAAGTGCTTCGCCAGCACTTAGGATTTTCCACCCCTTGGGAGTTTGTGGAAAGTATGGACAAAGTGCTCCGCAGCACTTTCAGAATGAGCACCTATTGAGATCGTAGGGTCGGTGACAGGTCTGCTACTCGGACAAGTCGGACAATTTTCCTAAGCTAAACTAGGGTAATTATACAATTTTGGGGACCCTCAGACCACCCCCTAATGTTGCAAGTGACAGTTTCCCATATTGTGATTGGTCAGGAGAGGTGGTGTGGTCTTTACCACCTCCTAGAATTCAACTTTCGCACGTTTAATATTCAGTTTTCATACCCGCCCCCCAGGTTCACGTTCTCATGCACGGAATACAGTAATACAGGACAGTCTTTGCAATAGGTAGCAACAGTGTTGCATCTCTCAAGGTGAGGCGCCGTATTCCCAGTGATGTTCCCAGGCGCATTGTGCTTCAGGTGCCAGCTGGCTAGGCTTAGCTTCTGCGCAGTTGGAACTTTCTCCGGTCACGTGACAGTGCCCAGCAGAGCTTCAAGCATGGCTCCGCTCATGATTACCCAGCCCACAAAGACGCGGTACATGAAAAGTAAGCGAAAACAAATTAGAATCATACATAAAAATGATCGCACTGTATACCACGATAAGAGATAACCAACCCTTACTTTTATAATAACTATAGCATTAGAGATTAATGCGAAAGAATAGATAGGCTAAAAGCTGCTGCAGTAAGCAGAGAGCGTGGTGAGAGACAAGCGGCCATATTCAGCATCAATGCGCATGAGCACAGAATCCCTCCAGAATGCGAGTGCGTCACATCACATGGGTATGACCGACGCATGCGCAGACTGAATTGCGGCAAAGCAGCCATATTCAGTGCAAGCTTCGTTAGTACTTGAAAAGACAACCAAGCAAGCATCCTAGGGACACCCGCGTGTAGGGAAAAACACGTTACAAATGACGAACAATGGTGTTAATATTATTATGCCATTTAGATAAGGGTTTTGCATACGAGCAAGGCGCTATACGTGCGAATCCTTGCTCCATCAATCCCCTCTTTGATGATATTTACTATCATCACTACATGAAGGAAACAGATGCCAACTTTTCTCATTCATTCATATCGTCCATTTCGATTTCAATAAACTTATTGTTTAGTTTTCTTTCAGCTTCCTTATGAGAGTGGTGATTTTTCGCCTTTTTATAAATTGCACTTTTCAGCTCTTCTAATTCTAGTTCATCAATGTTTCTTTTCACCCCCCTCGGATTGACTGTATATTTCTTCTTACACTTCTGACATTTGCAGCAGATAAAAATGATCAATACAATCACACCTATTATGACTATTGGCATCAGTATTTTCCACAAAATATTTCTACCTAGATTAGTAAACCAACTACCTATTGAGGAGAGACCTCCAGTCAGTCTCGTCCAGGCACTGTCAACCTCCAATGGTTTGAGTTCCTTTTCCAAATTAGTTATGTTCCTCACATATTGTTTTAATTCGATACTCTTGTCAGGAATGTAGGTGCAACAATGTTGCGCCTTCAGCATTCTACAGACTCCGCCCTCTTTTGCTAATAGGGTGTCAAGGGCAAGACGGTTTTGTAAAACCATTGATCTGATCGCAACCATTTCAGTATTGACCAGCAGGAAACCAGCAGCAGTGTCCGTTGATAACCGGTCCACTACTGTAGACAATTTGCAGATTCTATGGGTGTTCAGAACTACCCCCATTCCAGGTATCAGTGCACTAAAAATATCACCTACAATTTCGCCTACACTTTCGCGTCTACTACGCACTAAGCCATTAGTTTCATCATCGCTTCCAGCTGCATTGTTCACATGGTATATTTTCGGGAAAACAATGCCAAAGTAGCAGCTCCCATACCAGTGATCCGGCAATTTGAAATAAGCCTTGTTCCCACATATATAATATATTCCGGGAAACACAGGTTCTGACCCATTTTTGAAACCCCAACCTCCAATTACCTTATAATTATGTTCACACTCGCTGGAACCGATGAATACATTGTTATAGTACTCTGTCTTTTCCCTATGGATACAAAGTTTCCCCTTTCTTTCAAAATCCAGCAACAAGGCAGGACTGGCTTCGCCTTCTGAGGTGTAATTCATGTGCTCAGCCCACTTAGGGATTCTATCCTTCTCGTCATTTGCCTTCTTCTGAAACTTTTCTCTCCTTCTGTCTGCCATCTTTATAAACATCTTTTCCTGCTCTTGCAGTGAACAGGTCAGATTGTCTTCCCTTGCTTGATCTAAGTCTATGTTACCTATAGTCAGGAAATATTCTCCCATATAGCGGGTCACGTCACTGGTAGTATGTACACGGTTCAAATGTCCTCTAACAGGAAGTTCAGAAAATACTACGTCATCATTTGAATAATAGTACTGCAAGGTGCTTCTATAGAACAAGCTAGCCAGTATACTACAGGATATTCCATAGGTCAAAGGTAGGTGGTGGTATGTCACGCCTTCAGCCACTGAAGTTGGCAGCTTCATGCAGACATAACAGTCCTCTATTTCCATAGCTTCTACATAATGCACTAACAAGTTAGCAAAAACATTTAAGTGCGTCCTGTTCTTTATTTTGTGAAAATGTAGTCCATCCTCATCTGGTGCTTCTAAATCAGGTCGTGTGTGTGTCAGTCCTACTCTTTTGTCGCGTCTCTCTAGTCTTCGTGGTGTGTCTGCAGTCGGTACAACCCCTTCATCTACTGCTTCGGGTTCAGTAGGGGACAAGTTAGGATTCTTACTTATCATAAAAGGTAGAAAAACTGTTAGTCCTATCCACATTACTATTAGCATAGCTACACTACACAAGCATATCTTACAACAGGTTTTGAGACACCCACAGCGGGATCTCCCAGAGACACTCGGATCAGACATATTTAGCTTACAGGTGGCTTTTGCTACCCCTCTTCGTTTCTCTGCACCAAAGGCTCACTTCGGGCTCTCTTAAGGAGGGTCTTCGTCCGAACTCCGATCAGCAATGGACTCGTGGTCACTGTTGCCGCTGTGGTGAGGCTCGTCAATTTCTTCCAACACAAAGTACGTCCACTCAGGGCTCCGATACAGTCGGTTCTGTTTCTTTATTCTGTCGCTCTTTCTCAGCGATTTGCCTTGGGCTGCACTCCTTTCACTTAAAGCCCTTTTTCGGTCTTTATCGTTTTCTTCGACTGTCTTTAGTCTGAGCCTTAGTCTCTTGACGTATCGAGGTGTATTTCTTCCTCCGTGCCTCCCAGTGGTTGAGGAGACTTCTCCTTCTCCGTGCACTCTTTTCACTTTTTGTTGTGGCACTTCTGTTGTCCTGCCTGTCTGACTAGTTCCAGGTCTTTCGTCTATTGCTTCTGCCTGGTCGCTAATCTGTTCCTGCTCGGATTCAAATCGCACTTTCTTCTTACTTTTTTTTACTGTTGTTTCCGTTGTCTGAGCACTTTGATCTAGTTCTATCTGTTCCTGTTCATGCTCTTCGACCTCTTCGCTTTCTTCTGCATGAACGTCAGCCCTAATTTCTAACTGTCCCTCTCCCTTCTCGGGAGTTTCAGGAGGAGTGTCGATGTCCTGATCTGACCCTACTTGGCCTACTTCCTGATCAGGTGGGTTGTGGCTTTCGTTGACCTGACCTGCTTCTTCTATTTCTGACTCACCTGGACTATCCCACTCACTATCTAAGTAAGAATATTTCCGGGTTCGTATTGGATCATGAACCGGTTCGTCGGCGGGATACCATTCAACGTCTTGACTTGTGCTCGGCAGTTCGATGTCAGCTAGCTCCGGACTCTCTTCCTCGGAGGTCTCTTCAGCTGTGCTGCCTTCAGCTCCAGTCGCGTTTTCTCCAGATACCCGCTTTGTGTGGCTGGCGTGGATCCACTTCGGTACACCAGCGCACTTCACAGCAGTGGTAGTGACGAGGATCACTTGTCGTCGCTTTCCCCACCTTGGCTTCAAGCAGCTGCTCCGGGTGTGTTTCTTTAACACCACCCAGTCTCCTGGCTGCAGGTTGTGTGCTGGAGTCTTTGGCCACTCGTCTTCAGTCTCTCCAATCTGCTGAGAGAGAGAACGCACTTGGTCACCCAACTGCTTGCAGTATTCTAGCACCATATCATCAGAAATGCTTAGCAGTTTGTTTCCGGGTACCCATGCCTGGCGCATCACTCTTCCCATCAACACTTCATGGGGACTCAGGCCAGTCTTTCGATTTGGGATACTTCTCAAACTCATCAGTACCAGGGGTAAAGCTTCTATCCAGTTCATTTTTGTGGAATCACACATTTTTCCCAGTCTGGACTTCAGAGTGCCATTTATTTGTTCCACTACCCCAGAAGCCTCTGGGTGGTAGGCGCAGTGCAATCTTTGCTTCATTTTGAATGCTCTACAGAGTTCCAATAGGACATCGTTGGCAAAATGCCCACCTTGGTCCGTTTCGATTGTCTCTGGGATCCCATACCTAGGTATCAACTCCCTGAGCAATAGCTTGGCTGTGGTGATAGCGTCATTTTTCTTAGCTGGATATGCTTCCACCCACCTAGAGAATAGACAAACTATGACTAAAACATATCTGTATCCGTTGCATCTGGGCATGGTTATGAAGTCTGCCTGTATTCTTACGAAGGGACCTACTGCCTTTCCAATAGTACTCTGTTTCACTACAGTCTTCTTTCCTGCATTGAATTGCTGACACACTAGGCACCTCTGGCAAAACCTGTCCGCCTGGTCCCTGAACCCTGAATTGCAGAACACTTGTTCAAACACCCGACACATCGCATCTCTTCCCATATGTGTTGGCTCATGTATCATTCTGACCATGGGGTCGATCAAACTATCAGGCAGTACAGGCACCCCATCCGGATTTACCACCACACCATCTTCTCGCAACTCGCATCCCTTTGCGGCCCACCTGCCTTTTTCTTGCCTGTCTGTGGCTTGTTGTATCTCTCTTAATTCTTCCCACGTTGACACATTATCAAACAACATAAGTTGGCAGCTGGTTCCATCCCACCGGGCAATTTGTAGGGACATCTGGTGTCGGGCACAAAACTGTGCAATTTTGTCAGCGTACCTATTACCGGCAGTCACGTCGTCATTTCCAGACCTGTGAGCCGCACACTTGACCACAGCCAATTCTTTGGGCAATTGGATAGCTTCCAGTAAGTTATGCACTACTTTCCCATTTCGGATAGGTGTGCCAGAGGAAGTCATGAATTCTCTTTGCAACCACAATTGGCCGAAGTCATGAACAACCCCGAAACAGTACTGACTGTCGGTGTAAACAGTAATTCTTTTGTTTTTTCCCCTCTTGCATGCTCGAGTCAACGCTATAAGCTCCGCCACTTGTGCAGATTTCACCTCGCGCATGTAAGAGGCCTCGATGACTCCAGTCAGAGTAACCACAGCATAGGCAGCACTCAGACTCCCACTCTCATGTCTCAAACACGAGCCATCCACAAACATTGTTTTATCCCCGTCCCGTAGTGCTATTTCACGAATGTCAGGACGGGGCTTGGTGCTATATTCAGTCAGATCAATGCAATTATGTTCCCCACCCTCATCCGATTCTGCATCCAGAGGGACAGGTAACAGTGTCGCAGGATTTAGGACATTGCACCGGGAGATAGTTATATTTTCAGCACCAATCAAAATTCTCTCATACTTAGTCAGCCGACTAGGTGTGAGATACTGGGTCCTAGTTCTAGTCAGTAGGATGACAACAGAGTGAGGAACATAGACAGTGACGGGATGTCCCATGACAATGCTCTCGCTCTGTTCCAGACTGACGCAAGTAGCAGCAACGGCTTTTAAGCAGCCAGGCAGTCCAGCCGCCACTGGATCTAGGGTGGCCGAAAAGTAGGCGACCGGCCTTCTGACTGATCCGTGCTCCTGGGTTAGGACTGAAAGAGCACAATTTTCTCTAGTGTCACAGAACAGTTCAAAGGGTCTATTGTACTCAGGCATACCCAATGCAGGTGCGGTACACAGACAGTTTCTCAGAGTTACCCAAGCATTCATACTTTCACTGTCCCAATGGACGGGGTCCTCCACTCCTTTCTTTGTCATATTTATCAGGGGTCGGGCTAGAGCCGCAAATCCTGCAATCCATTGCCTGCAGTAACCCACAACTCCCAGGAACATTCTCACTTCTTTCTGAGTTTTGGGCAGTTCCATTGCTCTAATTATTTTGATTCTTTCGGTAGTTACTTTCCTGATTCCTTTTTCTATCTGGTGCCCCAGATACTTCACTGAGTTTTTACAAAACTGCAATTTGTCAGGCGACACTTTATGTCCTCCCTTTCCTAGGTGATTCAGCAAGGCAATTGTGTCAGTGACACAGTCAGACTGGGTTTTAGATGCCACTAACAGGTCATCTATGTACTGCACCAAAACAGACTCTCTTGGCAGCACTAGGGATTCAAGGCACTTTTTCAATATCTGGTTGAAAATCGATGGACTTTCAGTGTACCCCTGAGGGACACGATTCCAGACATAGATATGGCTGTCGAATTCAAAACTGAAAAGGAATTTGCTTTCAGGGTGCAATGGGATGGAAAAGAACGCGTGGCACAGATCAATGACAGTGAACCATTCTGCATTCCAGGGAATCTGGTAGAGAATGACTGCAGGGTTGGGTACAATAGGACAGCAAGGCACGACAATTTGGTTTACCTTGCGCAGATCTTGCACTACCCTGTACTTCCCACTAGGCTTCTTGATCCCAATGATAGGCGAATTACAGGGGCTGCTCAACACTTCTTCAATTATTTCTGCTTCTAGCAGTCTCGTTATTTCAGTCGCTACTCCTGCCTTCACTTCTGCACTCATTTTGTACTGTCTTGTTTTGGGGTATACAGCATTTGTTTTGATTGTTATTTTAACCGGGTCCACATTTGCCATCAGGCCTACATCCTTTCCCGTGAAATCCCACACTTCGGGTACTACTCTTAGCTGGAGTTCCTCAGGTAAATCCTCAATTGTTAAAGGCTTGATATCAGCATCTTGTCTGACTAACATTAGTTTGTACAGGCCATCTTCATCGGGGGTCTGAATTTCAACGCCATTTGGTGTGCAGTAAATGGTACAACGCATCTTGCACAACAAATCACGTCCCAGTAGGTTTACAGGACTGGAATCACAGACCACAAATCTGTGCATTTCCTTGAAATTTCCTATAGAAATTTCCATTGGTTCAGTTACAGGGGTACTTATTATCTGATTTGATACGCCCACTACTTGGATCGCTTCTCCCGAGAGGGGTAGGTTAGGAACATCCACTGTTCTTACAGTAGATCTGGTAGCACCAGTGTCCAACAGAAAGGTGACGTCTCTTCCTTCAACCTTTCCTTCAATGTATGGTCCAGTCTGGTCTACCGGTAAGGAGGCGCCAAGTACGCACTCCTCATCCTCCCCTCTCAGGCCCCGTCAATCTTGATCTTCACAAAGGAAGGTATCACTTAGCAGGTACTGTGGAATGACCGCATTTCTTTCACTCTCAACCTCCCATACTTCCGCCCTCTCATTCTGCTGACCCTGACTCTTAAAATTCTGTCTAGGAGCGCGAGGTACTGGAGGTAATTTTACCTGTTGCTGTGTTTTCCTTGTCCCCTCTTTCGGCACCTGTGGATTTAAACCATTTACAGGGGCATTACCAGCCTGTAGGTGTGGACACTCGTCTCTCCAATGCCCCATCTGGCCGCACCCATGGCACGGAAACTTTTTCATGGCCTCCTCACGACTCATTTTAGGTCTGGGCTTTCCTCCCCCCCCAGAATTGGTATTCTGAACATTATTATCAGAAGTCAATTTACTTAACTGTTTTTCTTGCTGTTCAGCTAATTTCACCTGTGCCCACATCACTTTCTCCTTGAGGGCTTTCTTTTTATTTTCAATTTCATCTTCGCAGTATTTTGCATATTTCAGGACATCATCTATGGGCTTTCCCTGCCAACTGATTTTGTTATCTCGAATCCACTGTGATATTTCAGGCCTTAATCCTAGCACAAATCTGTAACTGAAATGGGTCATGTCTTTCATGTCCACATTATCAATACCACTGTAAGTTTTGAATACCTGTAGTAACCTTTCGTAAAATGAATGCACTGTCTCATCACGTTCTTGGGTTGTTCTATCTATTCGGGTCCAATCTGTCTCTTTGGCTGGCACCTTTTTCTTAAGATACTGTATGACTTGATCATATTTCCTCATTACTTCAGGTGCAGGCGCACCTGTTTTCTCATCTCTTGGAAATTCCTCACTGGGCCAATCAATTTCAATTTTACAGTCGGTCCACAGATCTACAGGGACCACAATGTCGAAAAACCCATCCAGGTCTTTCAACAGGCATTTCTGAACCTTTATGAACCGCTCTACCTGTCGGTACCAGTCAACTGGTTTCTCACGTAATTTCGGGAAGTCATTCGTAAATGACACAATGTCTTGTCTGGACCAAGGGACATGGACATACTTTCCTCCCGGGACCTCCCTCATGGGACACAACTTTTCTGTTGGGGTTACTTCCTTTAATACAAATTCTGATGTTACTGACCCAGCCCTGCTGCCTTCCTTTTTCTTCGCCCACCTTGTTCTCCACTTCCCCACTTCGCCCCATTTCTGCAGGAGTTTTAATAATTCCTTTACTTGGATCTGTTTCCCCATCACATTCAGGCTTTCTAAGTCTTTGTCTGTGAAGTCTACTCTGTAAGGTTTCTGAAGAACTTTGGAGCGACTAACATCAACTCCCATTTCTGTGGCGGCATCCATTATCTTTTCGTGGAGCACCCTAGCACTCCGGGTAAGATTTTTACTGATGAATAGTAACTCTTCTTCATTATACGAGCTCAGGCGCTCAACTCCCACGTTCCCAGCCATCATTTCTTCTATTTCTATTCTTAACTTATATATTTCCAATGTTTTAGGTTGAGAAGTGGTCTCTTTCTCTATCTCCTTTGTCCACCGGTCTAATTCTTCAGGGGAAACTAAAGAGGCGTTCCTAATTCCAGATGCACTTTCAATCACCACTTCCTTTTGTCTGGGCTGACTCCTTGTCCCTATTACACTGGCCCTCGACTCCCTTATGGGCAAATCCATTAAACTTCCAGATTCACACTCACTTTCCTGATCCTCATCTATGAATACTTCTTTCCTCGGGGTCTGGCAGCTAGGAGTAGGCAGTATTGGGGTGATGACAGGAGGAAGGGGACTAATCAAGTCATTTTTATACATTGGGATAGCAGGACCAATAGTTACCGGAATGGTCAAGGCCTCAGGATGGGGATGCATCTGTGCAATGGTTCTGGCTAAATCCTCTCGTTGTTTACAGAGGACTTCTCTCTCTTTTTCCTGCAACCCCCTTTCAACAGTATTGCCATGTAATACCTGGGGTACTAAGGATGGATAAATACTCGGGGCAGTCGGGGTAACCAATCGAGGGGGACTTTCCCCGAATGGCTGATAATTCGGGACTGTGGACTTGGGTCTGCAAAACTCATCCCTTCCACTAGGTTTACTGCTTGTAGCTATCCTGTCTGTATCACTTTCCCTCCTACTCCGGGGGTAAGTGGTAACAGAGCTTTGAGAATGCATCGAATCTGATTCTGCTACATAGGGAGGTGGATCCTTCATTAACAAGTCTTCCAGGTGTTCATCTTCTACATCCCCCATAGGTGCTAGGTGATGGGTTTTTGCTTTACACTTTCCTTTTTTCTCCTCTGATACTCCCATCATGGGAAACAGTCCTTCAGTTAACATAGACTGCCTCCACTGTTTCATTTTCTGCTCTTTGGTCGGCGTGGGAAGTCTGGGATACCACTTACTCACTCCTTTATCCATTCGGGGTTTATCTCGCTCTGCAGCCTCAATCTCCCATTCCTCCAAAGCTTCGTACTGGGTCAACCTAGGTCTAGGGTGTAATTCATTCATGCGGGTCCTTAAGTTAAACAGGATCCGACCATTAAATGTACCTTCAACAGGGAATGCCAGGACTCCGTCATCTATAGTATACTTTGCCCAATTTTCTAGCCAGACACAAGTGTGATACCCTTTATCAAACATCATGAAAGAAGCAGGGGTATTTGGCGGGGGAATGAGTACACCTTCTCTCGTTCTAATGGGCTTGTCAGTTTTGAAAAAATTCTTTACTTTATCCGAAAATGACAATTTTCTCTTTATTCCATACATCATGTGCGGTCTACCTCGTCTAAGCTGATCCTTATAAAATCCTAGGTATTTGGGATTCGGTATAAAATCTGGATACCACATATAATCTTCGGGACTTTCTTTGAACTCGGCTTGATCAATTTTGTTTACTTTCGTGCTTCCAATGCTAGCGCGACTTTTATTTCGCGCCACCCAATCAGGTCAGAGAATACAACTACAGTCAACCAATGGGTGCGCGGCCTTTTCGCAAGACAGAGTCTCCCGTTTCGGCACTCACCCCTCCTTCACAAATTCAGCTCCGCTACACGCCCGCTGTCCTGACCAATACCAGCGCGGCACGGAGTGACGTCAGAGCAGCTCTCCGACTGACTCCCGCCTTCACAAGGTAACGGAAACTTTTTACTCTCTCTAAAGTGCGAGTGCAAGTTTTAGTTAATAACACGCAACGTTTGCCACTATGTCTGAGTGTTCTAAAAAGAGAAAAGACTTTTCTTTCGCTACTAGTAAACCACTTCTGTCTACTTTTCATTCACTCTGGATAGACTTCTTTGCCTGTCCCTTCACACTAGTAACATAGAACCCGTTATTCTTCTAGCTCATCCACCTTAGTCGGGGATATGTACTGAGCCAGGATTTCACCAGCGAACTATTTTACTTACCAGACAAGCCTCGGAGACCCTACTACTCCTTCCGTATGCGACCCTTACTAGGTGATATCGCAATGAAAGTTTTATAACGGACTCGTAGCTATCATTCACTCCAGAAACAAAGGTCCTAATTAGTGCTTCCAGTTATCCTTAACCCTGCACTAATTATTCAAACTTAGTGACTTCAACAGCTAACCGGATTCTACTCACCGTTAGCTAAAATACTTCCCCGGGGATTCAGACTACACTGAACACTTACAAACAATTCTGGGTTAATTCAACATGCAGTATTTATAACAGCAATGCAAATTCATGAACATTTACATATAAAAACACATTTCAAAATTATTGTAAAAATACAGTAACAATCAACAGCACGTTTTTGTATTCACGGTTTGTTTATGACTATCCTGTCTACCTAATCCAACTAGTCCAAACCATCCTCTGCTAGCCAGAAATTACTGCTAGAGCGCGCAGTTTTCCCCAGGTCACCCGGGATACCAATTCTCTAACACGCACTGGGCCCTTGGCGTGAAGAACACATTAATTTCGTTTGGGTGAAAACTGGGTGAGGATTTCTCCTCCTGCACGCTGCTAGGAGTAATCAAGTTTGGATTTACCTCTGCTTACCATGCACCCGACTTACCACAGGCGCAATTCTTTGACGGACCTGGAGCTGTTAAGGAAAAGTAGACAGGCCTAACATCCAATACACCTTAAAATCCACAATATACTTTCCACAGTTTGTAAAATGACCACAGACACCTGATTAAGTTCGAGTTTTTATATAAGAATTCAAAGTGAAGAAGCCAGAATAATAAGCGATACACAGAGTAATATATCAAACATCAAAATCAATACCAAAAGGTAACTTTGCACAAACAATATGACCATTTAGAATATATGGGAAACTACAGGGAGAAGTTTAGCACATACTATCCACTGCAACTTTATACTAGAACATAGGAATGGGATGGGACCTAGAACATGTACTTAACCTAAGTATTGAACTATTCTTGCTACTTTCACTGCAATCCACTAAAGGAAAGGGAAAAACGGGAACATGCTATGGTTTATAAAATCAATGAATTTCCAAAGGAAAGGGGAAGAGAAGGAACCAACTAAAATTCAAGCACATATAAGTTCAATGGCAATAAGGCAATAACACAGGTAAGAATGCTTTATCAGATCAGAGAGAGAGAGAGAGAGAAAGATACGCAAACCCACAATCTATATTCACCTAATTCAGATTGAAGACCAACCCTGGCCACGGGTCGGTTGGGAAGACGGGGACAGGGACCCTCAGAAAAGGAATGCCAGACTGCGAGCAGGTACAGCTCACGGAGAATAAGGACAGGATACCCCTCAGGTTCGGATCAAGGACTGGGCCTCCCAGGGTACGACCAACACCCACAGCTTCGGACAGCAACGCCTGCGTTACCCCCTCCTGCAAGTAATCCGCCAGAAACCCTGATTGGATTTCGAATTCCCCAGCAAAGTGCTTCGCCAGCACTTAGGATTTTCCACCCCTTGGGAGTTTGTGGAAAGTATGGACAAAGTGCTCCGCAGCACTTTCAGAATGAGCACCTATTGAGATCGTAGGGTCGGTGACAGGTCTGCTACTCGGACAAGTCGGACAATTTTCCTAAGCTAAACTAGGGTAATTATACAATTTTGGGGACCCTCAGACCACCCCCTAATGTTGCAAGTGACAGTTTCCCATATTGTGATTGGTCAGGAGAGGTGGTGTGGTCTTTACCACCTCCTAGAATTCAACTTTCGCACGTTTAATATTCAGTTTTCATACCCGCCCCCCAGGTTCACGTTCTCATGCACGGAATACAGTAATACAGGACAGTCTTTGCAATAGGTAGCAACAGTGTTGCATCTCTCAAGGTGAGGCGCCGTATTCCCAGTGATGTTCCCAGGCGCATTGTGCTTCAGGTGCCAGCTGGCTAGGCTTAGCTTCTGCGCAGTTGGAACTTTCTCCGGTCACGTGACAGTGCCCAGCAGAGCTTCAAGCATGGCTCCGCTCATGATTACCCAGCCCACAAAGACGCGGTACATGAAAAGTAAGTGAAAACAAATTAGAATCATACATAAAAATGATCGCACTGTATACCACGATAAGAGATAACCAACCCTTACTTTTATAATAACTATAGCATTAGAGATTAATGCGAAAGAATAGATAGGCTAAAAGCTGCTGCAGTAAGCAGAGAGCGTGGTGAGAGACAAGCGGCCATATTCAGCATCAATGCGCATGAGCACAGAATCCCTCCAGAATGCGAGTGCGTCACATCACATGGGTATGACCGACGCATGCGCAGACTGAATTGCGGCAAAGCAGCCATATTCAGTGCAAGCTTCGTTAGTACTTGAAAAGACAACCAAGCAAGCATCCTAGGGACACCCGCGTGTAGGGAAAAACACGTTACAAATGACGAACAATGGTGTTAATATTATTATGCCATTTAGATAAGGGTTTTGCATACGAGCAAGGCGCTATACGTGCGAATCCTTGCTCCATCAATCCCCTCTTTGATGATATTTACTATCATCACTACATGAAGGAAACAGATGCCAACTTTTCTCATTCATTCATATCGTCCATTTCGATTTCAATAAACTTATTGTTTAGTTTTCTTTCAGCTTCCTTATGAGAGTGGTGATTTTTCGCCTTTTTATAAATTGCACTTTTCAGCTCTTCTAATTCTAGTTCATCAATGTTTCTTTTCACCCCCCTCGGATTGACTGTATATTTCTTCTTACACTTCTGACATTTGCAGCAGATAAAAATGATCAATACAATCACACCTATTATGACTATTGGCATCAGTATTTTCCACAAAATATTTCTACCTAGATTAGTAAACCAACTACCTATTGAGGAGAGACCTCCAGTCAGTCTCGTCCAGGCACTGTCAACCTCCAATGGTTTGAGTTCCTTTTCCAAATTAGTTATGTTCCTCACATATTGTTTTAATTCGATACTCTTGTCAGGAATGTAGGTGCAACAATGTTGCGCCTTCAGCATTCTACAGACTCCGCCCTCTTTTGCTAATAGGGTGTCAAGGGCAAGACGGTTTTGTAAAACCATTGATCTGATCGCAACCATTTCAGTATTGACCAGCAGGAAACCAGCAGCAGTGTCCGTTGATAACCGGTCCACTACTGTAGACAATTTGCAGATTCTATGGGTGTTCAGAACTACCCCCATTCCAGGTATCAGTGCACTAAAAATATCACCTACAATTTCGCCTACACTTTCGCGTCTACTACGCACTAAGCCATTAGTTTCATCATCGCTTCCAGCTGCATTGTTCACATGGTATATTTTCGGGAAAACAATGCCAAAGTAGCAGCTCCCATACCAGTGATCCGGCAATTTGAAATAAGCCTTGTTCCCACATATATAATATATTCCGGGAAACACAGGTTCTTACCCATTTTTGAAACCCCAACCTCCAATTACCTTATAATTATGTTCACACTCGCTGGAACCGATGAATACATTGTTATAGTACTCTGTCTTTTCCCTATGGATACAAAGTTTCCCCTTTCTTTCAAAATCCAGCAACAAGGCAGGACTGGCTTCGCCTTCTGAGGTGTAATTCATGTGCTCAGCCCACTTAGGGATTCTATCCTTCTCGTCATTTGCCTTCTTCTGAAACTTTTCTCTCCTTCTGTCTGCCATCTTTATAAACATCTTTTCCTGCTCTTGCAGTGAACAGGTCAGATTGTCTTCCCTTGCTTGATCTAAGTCTATGTTACCTATAGTCAGGAAATATTCTCCCATATAGCGGGTCACGTCACTGGTAGTATGTACACGGTTCAAATGTCCTCTAACAGGAAGTTCAGAAAATACTACGTCATCATTTGAATAATAGTACTGCAAGGTGCTTCTATAGAACAAGCTAGCCAGTATACTACAGGATATTCCATAGGTCAAAGGTAGGTGGTGGTATGTCACGCCTTCAGCCACTGAAGTTGGCAGCTTCATGCAGACATAACAGTCCTCTATTTCCATAGCTTCTACATAATGCACTAACAAGTTAGCAAAAACATTTAAGTGCGTCCTGTTCTTTATTTTGTGAAAATGTAGTCCATCCTCATCTGGTGCTTCTAAATCAGGTCGTGTGTGTGTCAGTCCTACTCTTTTGTCGCGTCTCTCTAGTCTTCGTGGTGTGTCTGCAGTCGGTACAACCCCTTCATCTACTGCTTCGGGTTCAGTAGGGGACAAGTTAGGATTCTTACTTATCATAAAAGGTAGAAAAACTGTTAGTCCTATCCACATTACTATTAGCATAGCTACACTACACAAGCATATCTTACAACAGGTTTTGAGACACCCACAGCGGGATCTCCCAGAGACACTCGGATCAGACATATTTAGCTTACAGGTGGCTTTTGCTACCCCTCTTCGTTTCTCTGCACCAAAGGCTCACTTCGGGCTCTCTTAAGGAGGGTCTTCGTCCGAACTCCGATCAGCAATGGACTCGTGGTCACTGTTGCCGCTGTGGTGAGGCTCGTCAATTTCTTCCAACACAAAGTACGTCCACTCAGGGCTCCGATACAGTCGGTTCTGTTTCTTTATTCTGTCGCTCTTTCTCAGCGATTTGCCTTGGGCTGCACTCCTTTCACTTAAAGCCCTTTTTCGGTCTTTATCGTTTTCTTCGACTGTCTTTAGTCTGAGCCTTAGTCTCTTGACGTATCGAG
Source organism: Lissotriton vulgaris (assembly GCF_964263255.1). Classification (NCBI taxonomy): domain Eukaryota; kingdom Metazoa; phylum Chordata; class Amphibia; order Caudata; family Salamandridae; genus Lissotriton; species Lissotriton vulgaris. The sequence continues at coordinate 237,836 of NW_028254130.1, forward strand.
GTGTATTTCTTCCTCCGTGCCTCCCAGTGGTTGAGGAGACTTCTCCTTCTCCGTGCACTCTTTTCACTTTTTGTTGTGGCACTTCTGTTGTCCTGCCTGTCTGACTAGTTCCAGGTCTTTCGTCTATTGCTTCTGCCTGGTCGCTAATCTGTTCCTGCTCGGATTCAAATCGCACTTTCTTCTTACTTTTTTTTACTGTTGTTTCCGTTGTCTGAGCACTTTGATCTAGTTCTATCTGTTCCTGTTCATGCTCTTCGACCTCTTCGCTTTCTTCTGCATGAACGTCAGCCCTAATTTCTAACTGTCCCTCTCCCTTCTCGGGAGTTTCAGGAGGAGTGTCGATGTCCTGATCTGACCCTACTTGGCCTACTTCCTGATCAGGTGGGTTGTGGCTTTCGTTGACCTGACCTGCTTCTTCTATTTCTGACTCACCTGGACTATCCCACTCACTATCTAAGTAAGAATATTTCCGGGTTCGTATTGGATCATGAACCGGTTCGTCGGCGGGATACCATTCAACGTCTTGACTTGTGCTCGGCAGTTCGATGTCAGCTAGCTCCGGACTCTCTTCCTCGGAGGTCTCTTCAGCTGTGCTGCCTTCAGCTCCAGTCGCGTTTTCTCCAGATACCCGCTTTGTGTGGCTGGCGTGGATCCACTTCGGTACACCAGCGCACTTCACAGCAGTGGTAGTGACGAGGATCACTTGTCGTCGCTTTCCCCACCTTGGCTTCAAGCAGCTGCTCCGGGTGTGTTTCTTTAACACCACCCAGTCTCCTGGCTGCAGGTTGTGTGCTGGAGTCTTTGGCCACTCGTCTTCAGTCTCTCCAATCTGCTGAGAGAGAGAACGCACTTGGTCACCCAACTGCTTGCAGTATTCTAGCACCATATCATCAGAAATGCTTAGCAGTTTGTTTCCGGGTACCCATGCCTGGCGCATCACTCTTCCCATCAACACTTCATGGGGACTCAGGCCAGTCTTTCGATTTGGGATACTTCTCAAACTCATCAGTACCAGGGGTAAAGCTTCTATCCAGTTCATTTTTGTGGAATCACACATTTTTCCCAGTCTGGACTTCAGAGTGCCATTTATTTGTTCCACTACCCCAGAAGCCTCTGGGTGGTAGGCGCAGTGCAATCTTTGCTTCATTTTGAATGCTCTACAGAGTTCCAATAGGACATCGTTGGCAAAATGCCCACCTTGGTCCGTTTCGATTGTCTCTGGGATCCCATACCTAGGTATCAACTCCCTGAGCAATAGCTTGGCTGTGGTGATAGCGTCATTTTTCTTAGCTGGATATGCTTCCACCCACCTAGAGAATAGACAAACTATGACTAAAACATATCTGTATCCGTTGCATCTGGGCATGGTTATGAAGTCTGCCTGTATTCTTACGAAGGGACCTACTGCCTTTCCAATAGTACTCTGTTTCACTACAGTCTTCTTTCCTGCATTGAATTGCTGACACACTAGGCACCTCTGGCAAAACCTGTCCGCCTGGTCCCTGAACCCTGAATTGCAGAACACTTGTTCAAACACCCGACACATCGCATCTCTTCCCATATGTGTTGGCTCATGTATCATTCTGACCATGGGGTCGATCAAACTATCAGGCAGTACAGGCACCCCATCCGGATTTACCACCACACCATCTTCTCGCAACTCGCATCCCTTTGCGGCCCACCTGCCTTTTTCTTGCCTGTCTGTGGCTTGTTGTATCTCTCTTAATTCTTCCCACGTTGACACATTATCAAACAACATAAGTTGGCAGCTGGTTCCATCCCACCGGGCAATTTGTAGGGACATCTGGTGTCGGGCACAAAACTGTGCAATTTTGTCAGCGTACCTATTACCGGCAGTCACGTCGTCATTTCCAGACCTGTGAGCCGCACACTTGACCACAGCCAATTCTTTGGGCAATTGGATAGCTTCCAGTAAGTTATGCACTACTTTCCCATTTCGGATAGGTGTGCCAGAGGAAGTCATGAATTCTCTTTGCAACCACAATTGGCCGAAGTCATGAACAACCCCGAAACAGTACTGACTGTCGGTGTAAACAGTAATTCTTTTGTTTTTTCCCCTCTTGCATGCTCGAGTCAACGCTATAAGCTCCGCCACTTGTGCAGATTTCACCTCGCGCATGTAAGAGGCCTCGATGACTCCAGTCAGAGTAACCACAGCATAGGCAGCACTCAGACTCCCACTCTCATGTCTCAAACACGAGCCATCCACAAACATTGTTTTATCCCCGTCCCGTAGTGCTATTTCACGAATGTCAGGACGGGGCTTGGTGCTATATTCAGTCAGATCAATGCAATTATGTTCCCCACCCTCATCCGATTCTGCATCCAGAGGGACAGGTAACAGTGTCGCAGGATTTAGGACATTGCACCGGGAGATAGTTATATTTTCAGCACCAATCAAAATTCTCTCATACTTAGTCAGCCGACTAGGTGTGAGATACTGGGTCCTAGTTCTAGTCAGTAGGATGACAACAGAGTGAGGAACATAGACAGTGACGGGATGTCCCATGACAATGCTCTCGCTCTGTTCCAGACTGACGCAAGTAGCAGCAACGGCTTTTAAGCAGCCAGGCAGTCCAGCCGCCACTGGATCTAGGGTGGCCGAAAAGTAGGCGACCGGCCTTCTGACTGATCCGTGCTCCTGGGTTAGGACTGAAAGAGCACAATTTTCTCTAGTGTCACAGAACAGTTCAAAGGGTCTATTGTACTCAGGCATACCCAATGCAGGTGCGGTACACAGACAGTTTCTCAGAGTTACCCAAGCATTCATACTTTCACTGTCCCAATGGACGGGGTCCTCCACTCCTTTCTTTGTCATATTTATCAGGGGTCGGGCTAGAGCCGCAAATCCTGCAATCCATTGCCTGCAGTAACCCACAACTCCCAGGAACATTCTCACTTCTTTCTGAGTTTTGGGCAGTTCCATTGCTCTAATTATTTTGATTCTTTCGGTAGTTACTTTCCTGATTCCTTTTTCTATCTGGTGCCCCAGATACTTCACTGAGTTTTTACAAAACTGCAATTTGTCAGGCGACACTTTATGTCCTCCCTTTCCTAGGTGATTCAGCAAGGCAATTGTGTCAGTGACACAGTCAGACTGGGTTTTAGATGCCACTAACAGGTCATCTATGTACTGCACCAAAACAGACTCTCTTGGCAGCACTAGGGATTCAAGGCACTTTTTCAATATCTGGTTGAAAATCGATGGACTTTCAGTGTACCCCTGAGGGACACGATTCCAGACATAGATATGGCTGTCGAATTCAAAACTGAAAAGGAATTTGCTTTCAGGGTGCAATGGGATGGAAAAGAACGCGTGGCACAGATCAATGACAGTGAACCATTCTGCATTCCAGGGAATCTGGTAGAGAATGACTGCAGGGTTGGGTACAATAGGACAGCAAGGCACGACAATTTGGTTTACCTTGCGCAGATCTTGCACTACCCTGTACTTCCCACTAGGCTTCTTGATCCCAATGATAGGCGAATTACAGGGGCTGCTCAACACTTCTTCAATTATTTCTGCTTCTAGCAGTCTCGTTATTTCAGTCGCTACTCCTGCCTTCACTTCTGCACTCATTTTGTACTGTCTTGTTTTGGGGTATACAGCATTTGTTTTGATTGTTATTTTAACCGGGTCCACATTTGCCATCAGGCCTACATCCTTTCCCGTGAAATCCCACACTTCGGGTACTACTCTTAGCTGGAGTTCCTCAGGTAAATCCTCAATTGTTAAAGGCTTGATATCAGCATCTTGTCTGACTAACATTAGTTTGTACAGGCCATCTTCATCGGGGGTCTGAATTTCAACGCCATTTGGTGTGCAGTAAATGGTACAACGCATCTTGCACAACAAATCACGTCCCAGTAGGTTTACAGGACTGGAATCACAGACCACAAATCTGTGCATTTCCTTGAAATTTCCTATAGAAATTTCCATTGGTTCAGTTACAGGGGTACTTATTATCTGATTTGATACGCCCACTACTTGGATCGCTTCTCCCGAGAGGGGTAGGTTAGGAACATCCACTGTTCTTACAGTAGATCTGGTAGCACCAGTGTCCAACAGAAAGGTGACGTCTCTTCCTTCAACCTTTCCTTCAATGTATGGTCCAGTCTGGTCTACCGGTAAGGAGGCGCCAAGTACGCACTCCTCATCCTCCCCTCTCAGGCCCCGTCAATCTTGATCTTCACAAAGGAAGGTATCACTTAGCAGGTACTGTGGAATGACCGCATTTCTTTCACTCTCAACCTCCCATACTTCCGCCCTCTCATTCTGCTGACCCTGACTCTTAAAATTCTGTCTAGGAGCGCGAGGTACTGGAGGTAATTTTACCTGTTGCTGTGTTTTCCTTGTCCCCTCTTTCGGCACCTGTGGATTTAAACCATTTACAGGGGCATTACCAGCCTGTAGGTGTGGACACTCGTCTCTCCAATGCCCCATCTGGCCGCACCCATGGCACGGAAACTTTTTCATGGCCTCCTCACGACTCATTTTAGGTCTGGGCTTTCCTCCCCCCCCAGAATTGGTATTCTGAACATTATTATCAGAAGTCAATTTACTTAACTGTTTTTCTTGCTGTTCAGCTAATTTCACCTGTGCCCACATCACTTTCTCCTTGAGGGCTTTCTTTTTATTTTCAATTTCATCTTCGCAGTATTTTGCATATTTCAGGACATCATCTATGGGCTTTCCCTGCCAACTGATTTTGTTATCTCGAATCCACTGTGATATTTCAGGCCTTAATCCTAGCACAAATCTGTAACTGAAATGGGTCATGTCTTTCATGTCCACATTATCAATACCACTGTAAGTTTTGAATACCTGTAGTAACCTTTCGTAAAATGAATGCACTGTCTCATCACGTTCTTGGGTTGTTCTATCTATTCGGGTCCAATCTGTCTCTTTGGCTGGCACCTTTTTCTTAAGATACTGTATGACTTGATCATATTTCCTCATTACTTCAGGTGCAGGCGCACCTGTTTTCTCATCTCTTGGAAATTCCTCACTGGGCCAATCAATTTCAATTTTACAGTCGGTCCACAGATCTACAGGGACCACAATGTCGAAAAACCCATCCAGGTCTTTCAACAGGCATTTCTGAACCTTTATGAACCGCTCTACCTGTCGGTACCAGTCAACTGGTTTCTCACGTAATTTCGGGAAGTCATTCGTAAATGACACAATGTCTTGTCTGGACCAAGGGACATGGACATACTTTCCTCCCGGGACCTCCCTCATGGGACACAACTTTTCTGTTGGGGTTACTTCCTTTAATACAAATTCTGATGTTACTGACCCAGCCCTGCTGCCTTCCTTTTTCTTCGCCCACCTTGTTCTCCACTTCCCCACTTCGCCCCATTTCTGCAGGAGTTTTAATAATTCCTTTACTTGGATCTGTTTCCCCATCACATTCAGGCTTTCTAAGTCTTTGTCTGTGAAGTCTACTCTGTAAGGTTTCTGAAGAACTTTGGAGCGACTAACATCAACTCCCATTTCTGTGGCGGCATCCATTATCTTTTCGTGGAGCACCCTAGCACTCCGGGTAAGATTTTTACTGATGAATAGTAACTCTTCTTCATTATACGAGCTCAGGCGCTCAACTCCCACGTTCCCAGCCATCATTTCTTCTATTTCTATTCTTAACTTATATATTTCCAATGTTTTAGGTTGAGAAGTGGTCTCTTTCTCTATCTCCTTTGTCCACCGGTCTAATTCTTCAGGGGAAACTAAAGAGGCGTTCCTAATTCCAGATGCACTTTCAATCACCACTTCCTTTTGTCTGGGCTGACTCCTTGTCCCTATTACACTGGCCCTCGACTCCCTTATGGGCAAATCCATTAAACTTCCAGATTCACACTCACTTTCCTGATCCTCATCTATGAATACTTCTTTCCTCGGGGTCTGGCAGCTAGGAGTAGGCAGTATTGGGGTGATGACAGGAGGAAGGGGACTAATCAAGTCATTTTTATACATTGGGATAGCAGGACCAATAGTTACCGGAATGGTCAAGGCCTCAGGATGGGGATGCATCTGTGCAATGGTTCTGGCTAAATCCTCTCGTTGTTTACAGAGGACTTCTCTCTCTTTTTCCTGCAACCCCCTTTCAACAGTATTGCCATGTAATACCTGGGGTACTAAGGATGGATAAATACTCGGGGCAGTCGGGGTAACCAATCGAGGGGGACTTTCCCCGAATGGCTGATAATTCGGGACTGTGGACTTGGGTCTGCAAAACTCATCCCTTCCACTAGGTTTACTGCTTGTAGCTATCCTGTCTGTATCACTTTCCCTCCTACTCCGGGGGTAAGTGGTAACAGAGCTTTGAGAATGCATCGAATCTGATTCTGCTACATAGGGAGGTGGATCCTTCATTAACAAGTCTTCCAGGTGTTCATCTTCTACATCCCCCATAGGTGCTAGGTGATGGGTTTTTGCTTTACACTTTCCTTTTTTCTCCTCTGATACTCCCATCATGGGAAACAGTCCTTCAGTTAACATAGACTGCCTCCACTGTTTCATTTTCTGCTCTTTGGTCGGCGTGGGAAGTCTGGGATACCACTTACTCACTCCTTTATCCATTCGGGGTTTATCTCGCTCTGCAGCCTCAATCTCCCATTCCTCCAAAGCTTCGTACTGGGTCAACCTAGGTCTAGGGTGTAATTCATTCATGCGGGTCCTTAAGTTAAACAGGATCCGACCATTAAATGTACCTTCAACAGGGAATGCCAGGACTCCGTCATCTATAGTATACTTTGCCCAATTTTCTAGCCAGACACAAGTGTGATACCCTTTATCAAACATCATGAAAGAAGCAGGGGTATTTGGCGGGGGAATGAGTACACCTTCTCTCGTTCTAATGGGCTTGTCAGTTTTGAAAAAATTCTTTACTTTATCCGAAAATGACAATTTTCTCTTTATTCCATACATCATGTGCGGTCTACCTCGTCTAAGCTGATCCTTATAAAATCCTAGGTATTTGGGATTCGGTATAAAATCTGGATACCACATATAATCTTCGGGACTTTCTTTGAACTCGGCTTGATCAATTTTGTTTACTTTCGTGCTTCCAATGCTAGCGCGACTTTTATTTCGCGCCACCCAATCAGGTCAGAGAATACAACTACAGTCAACCAATGGGTGCGCGGCCTTTTCGCAAGACAGAGTCTCCCGTTTCGGCACTCACCCCTCCTTCACAAATTCAGCTCCGCTACACGCCCGCTGTCCTGACCAATACCAGCGCGGCACGGAGTGACGTCAGAGCAGCTCTCCGACTGACTCCCGCCTTCACAAGGTAACGGAAACTTTTTACTCTCTCTAAAGTGCGAGTGCAAGTTTTAGTTAATAACACGCAACGTTTGCCACTATGTCTGAGTGTTCTAAAAAGAGAAAAGACTTTTCTTTCGCTACTAGTAAACCACTTCTGTCTACTTTTCATTCACTCTGGATAGACTTCTTTGCCTGTCCCTTCACACTAGTAACATAGAACCCGTTATTCTTCTAGCTCATCCACCTTAGTCGGGGATATGTACTGAGCCAGGATTTCACCAGCGAACTATTTTACTTACCAGACAAGCCTCGGAGACCCTACTACTCCTTCCGTATGCGACCCTTACTAGGTGATATCGCAATGAAAGTTTTATAACGGACTCGTAGCTATCATTCACTCCAGAAACAAAGGTCCTAATTAGTGCTTCCAGTTATCCTTAACCCTGCACTAATTATTCAAACTTAGTGACTTCAACAGCTAACCGGATTCTACTCACCGTTAGCTAAAATACTTCCCCGGGGATTCAGACTACACTGAACACTTACAAACAATTCTGGGTTAATTCAACATGCAGTATTTATAACAGCAATGCAAATTCATGAACATTTACATATAAAAACACATTTCAAAATTATTGTAAAAATACAGTAACAATCAACAGCACGTTTTTGTATTCACGGTTTGTTTATGACTATCCTGTCTACCTAATCCAACTAGTCCAAACCATCCTCTGCTAGCCAGAAATTACTGCTAGAGCGCGCAGTTTTCCCCAGGTCACCCGGGATACCAATTCTCTAACACGCACTGGGCCCTTGGCGTGAAGAACACATTAATTTCGTTTGGGTGAAAACTGGGTGAGGATTTCTCCTCCTGCACGCTGCTAGGAGTAATCAAGTTTGGATTTACCTCTGCTTACCATGCACCCGACTTACCACAGGCGCAATTCTTTGACGGACCTGGAGCTGTTAAGGAAAAGTAGACAGGCCTAACATCCAATACACCTTAAAATCCACAATATACTTTCCACAGTTTGTAAAATGACCACAGACACCTGATTAAGTTCGAGTTTTTATATAAGAATTCAAAGTGAAGAAGCCAGAATAATAAGCGATACACAGAGTAATATATCAAACATCAAAATCAATACCAAAAGGTAACTTTGCACAAACAATATGACCATTTAGAATATATGGGAAACTACAGGGAGAAGTTTAGCACATACTATCCACTGCAACTTTATACTAGAACATAGGAATGGGATGGGACCTAGAACATGTACTTAACCTAAGTATTGAACTATTCTTGCTACTTTCACTGCAATCCACTAAAGGAAAGGGAAAAACGGGAACATGCTATGGTTTATAAAATCAATGAATTTCCAAAGGAAAGGGGAAGAGAAGGAACCAACTAAAATTCAAGCACATATAAGTTCAATGGCAATAAGGCAATAACACAGGTAAGAATGCTTTATCAGATCAGAGAGAGAGAGAGAGAGAAAGATACGCAAACCCACAATCTATATTCACCTAATTCAGATTGAAGACCAACCCTGGCCACGGGTCGGTTGGGAAGACGGGGACAGGGACCCTCAGAAAAGGAATGCCAGACTGCGAGCAGGTACAGCTCACGGAGAATAAGGACAGGATACCCCTCAGGTTCGGATCAAGGACTGGGCCTCCCAGGGTACGACCAACACCCACAGCTTCGGACAGCAACGCCTGCGTTACCCCCTCCTGCAAGTAATCCGCCAGAAACCCTGATTGGATTTCGAATTCCCCAGCAAAGTGCTTCGCCAGCACTTAGGATTTTCCACCCCTTGGGAGTTTGTGGAAAGTATGGACAAAGTGCTCCGCAGCACTTTCAGAATGAGCACCTATTGAGATCGTAGGGTCGGTGACAGGTCTGCTACTCGGACAAGTCGGACAATTTTCCTAAGCTAAACTAGGGTAATTATACAATTTTGGGGACCCTCAGACCACCCCCTAATGTTGCAAGTGACAGTTTCCCATATTGTGATTGGTCAGGAGAGGTGGTGTGGTCTTTACCACCTCCTAGAATTCAACTTTCGCACGTTTAATATTCAGTTTTCATACCCGCCCCCCAGGTTCACGTTCTCATGCACGGAATACAGTAATACAGGACAGTCTTTGCAATAGGTAGCAACAGTGTTGCATCTCTCAAGGTGAGGCGCCGTATTCCCAGTGATGTTCCCAGGCGCATTGTGCTTCAGGTGCCAGCTGGCTAGGCTTAGCTTCTGCGCAGTTGGAACTTTCTCCGGTCACGTGACAGTGCCCAGCAGAGCTTCAAGCATGGCTCCGCTCATGATTACCCAGCCCACAAAGACGCGGTACATGAAAAGTAAGCGAAAACAAATTAGAATCATACATAAAAATGATCGCACTGTATACCACGATAAGAGATAACCAACCCTTACTTTTATAATAACTATAGCATTAGAGATTAATGCGAAAGAATAGATAGGCTAAAAGCTGCTGCAGTAAGCAGAGAGCGTGGTGAGAGACAAGCGGCCATATTCAGCATCAATGCGCATGAGCACAGAATCCCTCCAGAATGCGAGTGCGTCACATCACATGGGTATGACCGACGCATGCGCAGACTGAATTGCGGCAAAGCAGCCATATTCAGTGCAAGCTTCGTTAGTACTTGAAAAGACAACCAAGCAAGCATCCTAGGGACACCCGCGTGTAGGGAAAAACACGTTACAAATGACGAACAATGGTGTTAATATTATTATGCCATTTAGATAAGGGTTTTGCATACGAGCAAGGCGCTATACGTGCGAATCCTTGCTCCATCACCATGCATCTCGTCTCACCTTAGTCATAATTAACATATTTTACCCGCAACTGTCCACTGCTTCCTGACAACGGATATAACTAACAAAACTGTTACAGCTTACGATCTCATGACTCATATTTTCTTCAGAAAAAGTACTTATTCAAACATTCTACACCACTTAAACAAAAAAAATTGAAAAAAAATAACTCAGATCTACACTCAAGATGAGTACTTACGTGTCAATGCAGCATCAAAAAAGAAGAATGATGGTTGCGTGTTCTACTGTTATATTGTTGGAATTTTGTTCTGTTCTATGTTCTTTAAGGAGCTGCTGAATTGTGGCATTAAAGGAGAGTGCAATAATATTAGCCTCCAGTATAACCCTAAAGTACTGAGATTATTTGGTTTGCTAGCTTCCTGCATTCTCCAGGACACACACTCATGTTAACACAAAACTGCCCTGACTTGGTTCCTCCGGAGTCAATGACTCTCGTACAGGGGATATCTGTCGGACTCACACCTAACTCATGGTATGGCCTTTGCTCCCCCTCTGACCATGATTACGGTAGTGATGGATGCTTACACCTTAGGGTGGGTTGCTCATCTGGAGTTGAGATGCTTCTGGGAAGTGGTATGTAAACAAGCAAGGGGAGTAAAGTCTCACCTCCGTTGCCTCGCAATGCAGAAACTGTAGTCTTGTGCACCTTGAATGGATCTGGCTCACCGACAATCACCAAGGGGGGTCTCTGAATGCCAGAGCCGACAGCCAGAGCCACATTATCATGAGTGGCATCTTCTGCCGGAAGTAGTCCAAGACATCTTTGTCCAGTGGGGCACGCATGAGGTGGACTTGTTTGCCTCCTTGTATAATGCTCAATGCCAGCTGTTCTGCACCATCCGGTATCTGCTAAGAGGAGCCTTGGGGGGTGAGATTCAGATGAGGTAGAACTTTCAGCTGCATTAAACATTCACCTCCCCAACCCTTGAGTTCTGAGGAAGATTCACCAACACTGGTTGCAGGTTATTTTCATTGCCTAGAATTGGCTGAGATGAGTGTTGTATGCGGACCTTCTCAGAATCTCCACATGTCCCTTGCCCCGCCTGCCATATAGGCCTGGTCTTCTCTCCATGTAGGAGGAGATGGTACTGCACCCCAATCTCTGTGGCCTTCACCTACATGCTTGGAGATTGGGCTGGATCATCTGAGTTGTTTTCAACTGCCACCAGAGGTGGTAGATGTGATCATTCCTGAATGTCATCCCTCCTCCAAATCGGTGTACTCTGGCTGACGGAACTACTTTGTTTCATCATCAACAGACCATAATGTGGGCCAGCTACAGGCCAAATTTTCATAAGTTTTGCAATATGTGCTTTCCTTGGCACAGAAAGGCTGTGTAATCACTACTTTTGAGAAATAGGGTTTCTGGTTGGCTATGGAATGCATCTAAGCCAGGCAGAACCCACCACTCTAGTCAGAGAACGTAGGTTACACACCAAGTATAACCTGTGCTCACCCTCTGGTAGCTTGGCACTGAGCAGGCAGGCTAATCATCTGAGGTAATTTGTAGTGTTTGCGCAACACGCTCACATACAACACAATGAATACACCACATAAGAGACTACACACAGAATTATAAAAAAATATATATTGTATATAAAATCAGAGCAAAATGACATGAAACATAATTATCGTGAAAACAATGATATAACTCAGAAAGTACTCGTTATCTTGAACAATTCAAGTCAAAAACAACATATATCAGTAAATACTTAGGCACGTAATGCAGCAGATTTATGAAAAGGTACATGAATCACAAAATATTACCATCAACACATGAATCACCAAATATCCTCATAAACACATAGGGCAGACACGGACCACACTGCAGGGCACAGGTGTACCTGAGTGCCTACTACACATATTATATGCAAAGCATCCGACTGCCTCCATTCACCTACGCCCCCAAAAACATCAAATGCTGCATTCTACTCAACCTATCCTCTCACTCACCAAGGACCCCTCCAAAGCAAAAATCTGCAAAGCCATGACCAACGCTTATTTTTTTTTTTGTAACATCATTTTTATTGCAGTACCAAAATATTGTGTATACATTACAATGTAAAATATGGAATCAATGCAGTGTCGCTATGCACATTTGTCCAGCAGATGCCATTACACAGCCTGTATGCCCACATCCAGAAGGGCGGTCGGCGACGGCAATATGTCCATCTTCTGCATCTTCCTCCGATTCATGTTGGCTGAAATCACAGGATGACGCGGACCGCTTTTGTATTTCCACCCCGCCCCCTCCCCCTATCAGCAACCCCCCCTAACTCCCCAAAACCTCCCCCATGGCTGCGCTACTGTAGAATACTAGAGAGTGTAGGTACTGGTATGTGCAAGAAGAAATGTAACATTCGCTAAGAGTGTGCTCCCGGCGTGCCATTGGGGTCACCTATATCAGAGTTCGTATCATCACCCTCCTCCTCTCCAGTGCCATCTCGGAGTGCCTGCACTAGTATCTCCCACGCCATTGTCCTTTCCAAGGCCTTCTCATCCCCAGCCCTTCTAGCCAGTTGGTATCAGAAGGTGCTTTCACTCGCCGCCCACTTCAGACATTCATTGTACCAACGCTTATATGTGGGCCCCCTCTTGGACTTCCAATTCCTGGTGATTTACCTCTTCGCCAATATCAACCCCATATCTATAAACTTGCTGGTCGTCTTATTTTTAGGTGTGTGAGGAAACCAGTGCAGCACCCCCACCGCTTTGGTATACTGTAGCTCTCTGTCCGTGGCGTTGTTCAGTGCCTCCCCAATCTCCCGCCAATAATCCCTCAACTGGGGGGAATCCCACAGCATATGCCCCAGATCTGCCTCCAGTGTGTTGCATCTAGGGCAGGCCGCCTGTTCCACCCCAAAGTACTGCTTCAGTTTCCCTGGTGTAAGGTATGCCCTGTGAAGAACGTAGAAGTGTATAAGTTGGATTCTGGCGTTTCTCGTGCTCTTCCGCGCCCTCCGCAGCACCTGACCCCAGGTGGTATCGGGGATTTCCATTTGGAGGTCCTGTTCCCATTTAGCTTTCAGGGCAGTGAACGGTTGCAGGGTCTCCCTCAGCATTCGGGAATACAGACAGGTCACTGCCTTAAAAGTTCCCGCCGCCATCATCATGTATTGGCAGGCCATAGAAGTGGTAGGTTCCTGCAGCCCCTCGCCCCAGTGTCCTTGCATGGCTCCAATCACTGCTGCATGCAATAGATAGTCCCCCCTGGGTAAGTCGGACCGGTCCTGCAGAGCCTGGAACGGAAGCAACGCACCGTCCTCATAGAGGTCACCCAGCATCTGCAACCCAGCATCCTCCCAAACCTGCAGTCTCGACCAATCCCCGCCATGAGGTAGGGCCGTTATCATGCCCAGCGGAATCTCCGGTGCATACATTCGCCGAAGTCCCGCCCGTCTACGCGCCCGGTTCCAGCAAAGCCTAAATGTCTGCTCTTCCACAGACAGGTCTATGACGAGAAGTCTTTGGTGAAGGGCAATGTACGCAAGCACATGACGCGGGGTACCCTCGTCCCTACTTTGCTAGACCCTCGCAATCTCTTGGGTAAAGGATTGCAGCTGTGCTGCCAAATAATAGCACTCAAAGTCAGGAACTGCCTTACCCCCCTCATCCTTGGGTCGCAAGAGAGTGTCTAGCGCTATACGTCGCCTACCCGTACCCCAAAGAAACGCTATAACCATCGACCTCAGACGGCGGAAGACGGAACCCGGTATCCACACTGGCAGGGTTCGGAAGTAATACAGCAGCCTTGGAAGCGCTACCATCTTCAGCAAGGAGACACGACCCGTCATCGAGAGTGGCAGAGTGGCCCAGAAGTCCATATTCCCCTTCAAGGCATTTATGCAACGGGTGATATTACCATCCAGCATATCAGCTGCAGTATGATATACATAAACTCCTAGATAGTGTAAGCATGAGGCTCCCACCTGAGCTCCCGAGTGGTGAGAGGGCACAGCTCCTCCCGTCGCAACGGGAATAAGCAGGATTTGGCCCAGTTGACCTTCAGGCCCGACAACCTCCCGAAAAGCCCAAGAAGTCGCCTCGCCCCCTCCAGTTCCTCATCCGCATTAGCCAAGAACATCAGCAGGTCGTCCGCGTACAGTGAAATGGCGTGTGGTCTGGCCCTATATACCAGTCCCTTATAGTAGCGTCCCGATCTGGCTGCGGCTGCGAACGGTTCCATCGCCAACGCGAATAGAAGAGGGGACAGCGAACAAGCCTGTCTGGTGCCGCGGCGCACCTGATATTGTCCCGAGATAAGCGAACCCACTGGAACCCTCGCCGTGGCCGCCGTGTACAGCACCTTGGTCCAGTTGATGTAATCCTCCCCCAGCCCAAAATGCCTCATCCCTCCATATAAATAGTCCCACTCCAGACTGTCGAACGCTTTCTCGATATCTATGGAGAACACCAGGGGTGTAGTTTCTCGACAACCGAGCGCCCAGCAGTCGAGTCAGCCTACTGATGTTATGCGTGGTGTTCCGTGTAGGGATGAAGCCCGACTGGTCCCTATGAATCAGGTCAGTCATGTGGGTGAGCAATCTATTGGATACAATTTTACTCAGAATCTTATAATCTGTTGTTAGCATGGATAAGGGGCGATAGGAGGAGAGATCACTGCTCACTCTACCAGGTTTCAACAAAGGGACCATAAGAGCCTCACACATGGAGTGGGGTAGTCTCCCTCTCGACTTCGCTTCATTATACACCAATTGCAACTGCGGGGCTAAGTACTCCAGGTATTTACTATAGAACTCTATTGGCAGACCGTCTAGTCCCGGGTTTTATTCCGGGCCATCTGCTTCACCGCGCATCCTATTTCCCCTATCGTAATACTGCGGCCTAACTCCTCTGCCTCTGTTTGTTCCAGCCGTGGCAACTGCAGCCCCCCAAGAAAGGCTTCAAGCTCTTCCTCTCCGTCCACCGGCCTGTTCCTATACAGTCTTTCATAATATGTCCTGAACCTATCCAGGATCCCGGCCTGGGTGTGGCAAAGCCCGCCCCCCTCCGCCTCGATGGACACGATTGGATTGCCGCGCCTAAGCGGGTTAGCGAGCCAGGCCAGCATAGTCCCCGCCTTGTCACCCTCCGCATGCGCTCTGGTCAGGTAGATCTTGTGATCAAAACTACATAGTCGCTCCAACTCCACCGCCACTGCTTCCTTAGCTTTGCCAACCTCTTCCTGAAGCTCGGGATGATTCGGGCGCTCCCGTTCCAATCTCCGCAACCCCCGCTCCGCACGCTCAAGGTCATCCAACAATGTTTTACGGGCACCCGCAGTGGCCCCAATGCAATGCCCCCGGACCACCACCTTAAAGGCATCCCACTCCATCGCCCTGGTGGACGTAGTGCCACCATTCTCCTCAAAGTACTGAGTCACTCGCTCACCCAGGGCTTCTCTAAATAACAAATCATCAAGAGTATCTGGTTGCAATCGCCAAGTTGGAACACACGAAACATCCACCATCCAGTTCAGGGACAGTAACAATGCGTTGTGGTCAGATAATGTGCGAGCCAGGTACTCCGCACTTCCTACTGCCGTGAGTATGGAGGAAGAAAACAAAAACACATCCAGCCTGACATGTAGATCGTGTATACTAGAAAGAAAGGAGTAATCCCTCATCGTGGGGTGTAGTGTCCTCCAAGCATCTCCCAGATCCCAACTCTCCTGCCAATCTAATCTCCGCTTCGCTAACCTATGTACAGGTGATGAATGTAATGGAGGGTGGGACCTATCTAATGTGGTGTCTACTACTGAATTAAAGTCCTCCCCATGATAATTGGGCCTGCCAGGTAGCTCGCTAGCTTGCCCGAGAGTGTCGTCAAAGGCGGGTAAATCTACATTTGGAGCATACACACTACACAACGACACAACTCGACCCCTGAGTCTCCCTTCTATAGCCACAAATCTGCCTTCCGGATCTACCACCTGCTTGGTGACCTGAAAGGGAACCACAGCATGTATCCATATCATGGCGCCCCTTGCAAAGGCTGAGTATGTCGTATTAAACAGCTGTCCCCTCCATCTTCTTTGCAGCACCACTCCCTCCTGTTTCGTGAGGTGCGTCTCCTCTAGAAAGGCTATGTGTACCCCCCTACGTGTTAGATAGGCATGGACCTTGTGTCTACGCACCATGGTATGTAGACCCCGCACATTCCAGGTCACACATTTTAAGGCCCCGTACTAGCCATAACTCCCTGCATCCCCGAACAGAACAACAACATATTCCAGCCATGCGCATATGCCAACCCAATACTGAACCCCCCACAGTCGCCCAACAACTGAACCCCATACCCCTCCAACCCCAACCTGAGCCTACCAAACTACTCTCGGTTCCCACCCCCCCAGGACAGGCCCCGTCTGGACCAGAAGAGAACCCATCCAAACTATTGCAATTGGGTAAACCTCCCTCAAAGAAGCACACTACAATTCGCAGTCTCCACTGCGATGACCTTAGGGGCCAGTAGGGCGCGGTCCAATTGTTGGTCAAACAAGATTAGCCCTGCATGTCCCACCCCGCAATCCCCCCATGATCACTCACGAAACTCCATAACATTATTTATCAGCCCGTGGCATCTACGGGCATGGCAACCCAGCACCAGTCCACCAAACTGTTCTCGAAACACCTCTCTCAGCCTTCGATGATCTCTCCCGAAGTTTGCGGCGTCACAATAGGGCCTCTGGCACCACTAAGTTCTGAAAGGTCCGTCTCCGACCCCGTGCCCTGCTCCTCGGAGTCCGTGCCTTTTCGGGACTGCCTCCGCACTGTCCCCGAGAGGTCAACCACCGCCTGCAAAGCCGCCTTCCTCTCCTCCTCCGTCTGTGACACTGATGGTTTTCCAGACCTGTGTCGGTGTTTCCGAATCCGTTGCGATTTTCTGGTCGGCTGCTTCTTTTGCGCCTCTTCTGCCCTGAATCTGGCCCCATCCGTTCCAGCTTTATAAATGTCCCACCATGCCCAAACGTCCGCCGAAGTGGTGAAGAAGAGCGTTTTGTCATCCACCACGATTCTCAGCTTCGCTGGAAAGAGGAGGGAGTACTTGATGCCCTCCACACGGAGTTCTCGTTTAATCGAGAGGAAACTAGCCTTGAGTTTCTGCGTCTCGAATGTATAATCCGGGAACAGGGTGACCCTGCTGTTGCCAACCTGGAAAGGACCTACTTCCCTGGCTCTTTGGAGTAACCAGTCCCGGTCTTTGTAATGCAGAAGTTTGATCACTACAGGGCGAGGGTGCAGGCCAGGGGCCGGCGGTCGGGCCGGGACTCTGTGGGCCCGCTACAGCGAGAAGAAGGTGGAGAGCCCCTCCGGTGCCACTTCAGTGCGTACCCAATGATCGAGGTAGCCCACCATGTCATCACCCTCTGTTTTTTCCGGAAGGCCTACCAGGCGAACGTTGTTGCGCCTACTCCGGTTTTCCGCATCCTCCGCTCTCCTCTCCAGTGCTTTTATTCTATCCAGAGCATCCTCCACCCGGCCGTCCAGTGCCTTATGCGCCGGTGCCAGTTCTTGCAGGGTTATCTCCACGCTCTTGACCCTGTCCTTAAGTTTATCATGCTACGCTTTCAGGAGCCCTAGGCCTGTCGCTACCTGGGCAATGTCTTGCTGCAGAGCGTCATTTGTGGCTGTGATAGCCTCCAGGATGCGGTCCTGCATACGTTGGAGCTCAGTGGGGCTCTGGTCCGCTCCGTCCATCATTTCAGGGCCAGCCGCTCCGTCTCCCTTCCCTTTTGGTTTCCCCATCGTGGTGTGATCGAGCCAGGGGCAAGAGGAATCCCAACTATCAGCCGTGGGCCTCGGCAGCTACGTTCGACCCGTTCCCAATCTCCGTGCAGCCCGTCAGCGGTTCAGGACCCTCCACTCCGGAGAGTTCCCTGTGGCAACAAAGGCTGGAGATCCGGAACACGCTCAGGTCATCGAGCGTTGCGCTAGTCCCCCACACGGGGCGGGTCTGTCTCCTGTAGACAACGCTCTGTCGATGGGGCCTCCGTCACCACGGGCCGCACACAGAGAGCAATGGCAAACTCACAGGGCCGCCACCATTTTAGGTCCTCCTTGACGGACTCCCCCAATCCACCGTCGCACCTTCACCAAGGGGGGTGGGGGGGGGGGGGGGGGGGAAGGCCACCCCAGCCACCTCACAGGACCAAAGTTGGTCGTCCGATCTAGCAAACCCCGCTGGTATCGGAGCAGATCTCCTTTGTTCTCTGCGTCACCAGCTCAGGAATCGGCCGCCATCTTAGATCGAAGCTGTCCGTTCCGACGGCGCTAAGTCTGATTTTCTGGAAGATGAGCGGTCGGAGTTTACAAACCCAGGATGCCGATGCCTCCGTGACGCCTTCAGCCAATGAATTTTCCAATTTCCGTCGGAATTCGTGCGGTTTATCAGGATTATATCTGGGATCGGGCGCGGAGCTCCAGGCTCACGCTGCCTACCTCCTCGGCATCCATGACCAACGCTGATAAAAGGAAAAGTGACAACTGCCTCAACTTCAACAAAACTGAAGCACTGATCTCTGGCAAAAACACCTCCACATTGGATCACAGCTGGTGGCCTACAGAACTCAAACCTACACTCACACCAACCGACCATGCACACTACCTCGGCATCATCCGCGGCAGCCAACTGACCTTGAAACAACAAGCAAATGCAGTCGCCTCCTCCTGCTTCCTCACACTTTGCATGCTCCACAGAATCTTCAGATGGATCCCAACCAACATCAAAAAGACCATAACTCAGGCTCTTGTTGCCAGCAGCCTCAACTATGGCAACACCCTCTACACCAGCTCCTCAGAAGACTCCAGACCATACAGAACTCTGTAGCCAGACTCATCCTGAACCTCCCCAAATGAGCCAACATCACCCCCACCTGAGAGACCTCCACTGGCTCCCTATCCAGAAGAGATGCCAGTTCAAGACCCTCACATGCCTACAAAGCCATCCACAACCTAGGACCTGCCTACATCAACCATTGACTGAAGTTTCACCAACCATGTAGACACCTGCGATCCTCTTCAGTCACTCTCACAAACACACACCCTTCATCCGTCACAGCCGCAGCGGCAGCCACCCCTTCTCCTACATCACTACTAAGACTTGGAACGACCTTCCCCCCCAGCTCCATGCATCCCACTCGCTGACTTCAGAAAGAGGCTCAAGAGCTGTATCTTCGACGGAGACACAGTGCCCAGATACCCCTAGGGATGACAGTGTTGTACTTTACAGATGCTGATTGATTGATTGCTATTATGGTAATCTGTTTGAGTCCTCTCTAAAAGATCCCCTAATGTTGCAAAGAGACAACAATGCCCCCATGAGGAACGGCAACCAGGACACAGCCAACAGGGTATAGCTACACCCTGCATACAGGATTCTTGCACCAATCATCACAGATTTCTCTCGCAGGAGGGGCCGTTCTGATCTTGGGTCTCCACGTTGCCTGGGCAATGCAGGTCTAACAAAGGCAGCCTGTTGGCTTGTGCACGCTCTGCATAAGTGGCGCACGTTAGCATGAATGCTGTGTAGAGCTTGCCACGAAACGACTCCTTCAGAGTGACGGCATGAGAAGTACTCAACATGCACTATCACCAGAGCCAGGAGCATTAGCAGCACTCACTAGGCGCTTGGGGATAACTCCTTCCAGCAGATGACTACAGTACAGGTTTTTGGGCAAGATGAATTGTGTCGCAAGCTCTGATCTGGAAAAGCGAAGAGCAGTTTCTCACAACTCCTGGATAATACACCCTGGTAATCTTGGGAAAACAAAAAGTGCTCCTTGGAGAACACTTGTGGGTCACTCAGGGAGTGACCGGTAGGACAGCACCTTAATGTACTTGGCAAAGTGGCAGTCCCTCCACCAGTCCAAAAGGTAGCAGGCTAGCACAACAAAGCAGGTAGTCGTAATAGTGGCTCTTCCTGACAGCACAGCAGTCCTCTGCCAATGTGCAGTATGAAGAGCTAGTGGCGTCTGGTTTGGGGGATAACCCTGCAGTAAGGGCCAGGTCCAACACAACCCCTCTACAGCCAGGATAGACTAATCAATACCTTGATGGACTTCCCTGATTGAAGCGATAAAACATGGACCTTGGCCCGCTACTGCAGGGGCTCTTACCAGTTCTATGCCTCTCTGAACCTAGTTGGATCTCTTTATCTATACTCTCAAGGCCCACTAAGCTAACCTATGGGGAATCCTTCTCCTTACTTGCAGACTTCATAGGTGAAGCGCCTACGTTTACGTTGTTCATAGATGCATCCCAGTAGGCAGATAGTACCAACATGGCCAACAAAGTGATGTGACCTTCTCCACCCATTGGGTCTGACTTCTGTCCCCAACCCAAGGAAAACTCTGTCCACAAGAACAGCGACCAACAGAAGCCACTGACAGCTGTCAGCGTCCGGAGCCAGGCCCCAGGCCCCAGGCCATCCAGGGGTCTCTGTCCTCTGTAGTCTCTCATTGTGGGAGATGGTAGCCCTAGGTGCATCACCTTCTTTCTCCACTCCACCTCCCACTAGTTCAGAGATAGTATCCTGAAACTGGTCTTCCAGCCCAGGTTCTGTACTTTTAGGCGGACAGTAATCAACAGCGAGTCCTTCCTTCCCCTGCTCCTCCTTCTGGGGTTCTGTACTGTCCTTTTGGGAGTGATACCCCCAGAATCCAGAACTGTCAGGGTGCTTCTGGCAGCTGTCATGCACAATTCTCCCACCAGTTCAGAGGCTCTATCCTACAACTGGTCACCCAACCCAGGGTCTGTACCCTTAGGCTGAGCAGGAGTTAGTACAGAGTCTTTCCTTACCCTCGAACTCCTCCATTTGGACTTCTGTACCCTACTCTGCAGAGTGGTACTGCCAGACAGTAGTACAAGATGATCGCTTGTGTCATTCACCCTCCAAATTCTCCTGAAACTATGGGGCCACCCCTCGGTGGATGGTCTTCCAGTACAGACTACATTTCCCTCCTGGTACCCCCTTGGGGTATTATCCAGGAGCTGAGATTGGGCATAGGGCACCCTGGGAATTTGCCCACCCCACCTCTCCTCCTAATCTAATAAGGGACATGGGATCCTTTACCCTTCCAGCTACACTGGGAACTATCTGGGCTACTATGAACCTCGCCTGCTTTTGGTTGGGGGAAACCTGAGTCTCTCCCTTAAGGATCACTCCAATATGCCTTTCTAGGTCCTCTGGTTCTCACCCAGAGGTCTGAATTCTTTGCAAGTCCCTGGAGTCAGAGAACATACTTTCCAACAGATGTTGGCATAGCCCTGGAAAACAGCGTAAGAAGTGCTCTCTGGCAATCAGATTGTTCAGCCCTTCAAAATTGTTACTGTGCTACCCTTCACCCATCCATCTAGTGCTTTGCAAAAATCCTCCACAAATTCCTCTCAAGACTGTTGAGACTGCTTCCTCCTGCCCCTGAACCTCAACTTATACTCTTCAGGGGTGGATCCATACTTTTTTATCAGGGCTTTCTTCATGCCTGACCCTCCATTCTCCAGCAATATAACTCCCCAGGTCAGTCCCCCAATCCTTCTCAGGGATCCTGCGTATTGCCAGAACTATCTCATAATCCGGCAATCCTTGATGTATGTCATCCCCCTCCTAGGAACCAAGTCTGTGTGTATGTGAATGGGACTTTTAACACCGGACTCACTAACTTTGCTGTCACCTCTGTACTCTACCGTTAGTGCCTGTAAGTCCTAAACTCTCAAACTATGCTCATAGATCAATGTTCTCACTTCAAGAGCAAGTTTTTCTCTGGCGAAGTCCCTATCAACCTTCACCATCCTCTCCGCAGCTAAGGCTCTGCCAGCCTCTGTCCTTCTCTCCTCTATGGCCAGCTGCAACCTCAGGTTTATCCTTGCGCTCCTCAGGGGACAGGGTTTGGAGGGGTCACTGCTCCTGGCACAAGACTCCTAAAGGGACCCCCTATCTATGGGATTATGGGATCCTCTCTGCTTGCATACCTATCCAGTAATTTTATCCCTTCTCCTCAAACTCTTCAGTGTCACTGCCGTCTTGAGGTGTGGGTTGGGAACCCTCCCACTCAGAGTCCTCACTAATCTCGTGGTTCCGTTCTGGGTCATATCCCTTCTGGTTCTGTTTTCTATTTTTTGGTGTGGAACATTTTTATTGAACCTATATAGAAGCTGCTGAAGCATTATCTTGAATGGTGGAAACTTTGTGACTACAAGGTTCCACGTGACTGGAGCATGGAATATCATTTCCTTTCTTATACTAGTTAATATTTTAATTTATTGTTTTGATAAATTGTTAGCTTACTTTTTTAATTTTTCTTTTTTTGTATACCAATTATTTTATTGGTAAAATTAAGAATTGAGAAATAACAGCAAAGGTCGATGGAGAAGAACGCGGCATAATCATCATAATCATAATCATAATCTTGAACAGGACATATCCAGTCCCCTAGTGAGAGAGAAGATTCCTCATATGCCCGTTCATGAGAACTTTTTAACTTACATAAAGATATCAGTCAAATTTTAAAAAGGTATCCGATTTAAAGAGGAAACCAACCTGACCATTACACAGAAGAAAGACCTACTTACTTGGACAAGTGGTACCCCCCCCAGGTAAACCAAAAAACCTACAGTTTCAGTCCAGAGAAGGTTCACGGACGGCTGCTTCTTTTCCCAGGGGTTTTGGCCACAGGAACAATGGGAGACTTTTAAATATATATCTACAAACCGGTGACCCCAAAGAGACGGCATGTTCTGATGAAGGTGTTACAACATCGAGTAGTATAACACCGAAACGCGTCGACGCATTTGATATTAAAATCCAAACAAGGCCACAGAGTAGCAGATGTTATTGTATCTTTAATACTGTATACTCTACCACCAATATCTAAGAAAGGGCCAGTGGATTTAGAAAAGTGGCAGGTGTATCCTAAGGCTACAATGTTAGGGGGTTTGTGAATAGGATTTATTTGTTTATGTATTGCACCAGCAATGATTATTTTTTTCTTGTGCTTTATAATTTTATTGACTGTGATATTGCTTTTCTTGTGTAATGAACTGTGATTTATGTGTTTAAATTTTACTGTACCTGTTCAAAGAGTTGTCTTTGGATTTTTAACCGAATTTTGTGTAATTTTGTGTAACCAGAGGTTTTTTATCTTATCAAAAATAAACAGATTGTGAACGTTCACTTTTTAGTGTGGAACTCTCTAGTGTTCCCTTCCGCTGGAGAATTCTGTCCGTGTTTGAACGCTGGAATGAATGGCCGAATGAATGGTTAGAACCTATATAGTAATATAGCAAGCAGTAACTATAGTACATACCCAGGGATTCCCCCTTGACCTAGAAATAACAGCAAATACAGGGGCATTCAAGTCCAGCTTATAATATATAGAGATATAAAAGTTGATTATGATATATGCACCAATAGCATACGCGAGAGGTGAAAGAATACGCTATAGAAGGAAGAAAGTAAAGAGAGGAAGGGAAGAGGGACAGAGTAAAAAGGAGGTAAAAAAGAGAGGGGAGGGAGAGGGAGGGAGGAGTAGTGTGTACAATGATGGTAATAAGGAAGAAGCAAGAGTCTAAGCAAACTTTGAGGGGAAAGAGGGGAATCTTGCAAAAGGGTGACCATATAAGAATAAAACTTTCTGCTTTGTCCATTAAATTGTAAATGATCTTCACATATGATAACGAGAAATCGATAAGCATGGTGGGTTATTTGGGGAATGTCCAATAAGTTATGGAGCAGAATTAGGGGGCCTAGAAGTGGGCGAGGGCAAATCTATGGATTCCCGGAGCGTGCCCTCTACTGATGTCCAGAAAAAGGGTATGCTAGGACTGTCCAGCAAAATATGGACCATATCACAGGATGTTTGATCACAACGCCAACAGGCAGAATAAGGGAGCAAGCCTGTAGCCGTGCCGGGGTCCAGTGCCAGCCCTGAAGGATCTTAGAAATACTGAGTTTCATCTGTGCCCGACGGACTCCTCATTATAGGATCTCCAAAAGTGCTACCTAGTCTTCCTTGTCATATTCCACCTGCAGACATACCTCCAAGGTCATCTGAGGCTGATCAATTGTGACTGAGAATAAAGATGCGAATAAGGAGGATATAAAATCCAGACATCAGTCCTTTAAACTGACCCCAAGTGTTCAGGTAAGAGCGCACTGGAGAACAAGGAATGTTCCAGGGTTCGCGACCTAATTTGCTCAGCAGACAATGACTTCATTGTATATAACACCATTGTTGGGTAGACAAAGAGCCAACTTCGTCCTGTAGCATCTCAAAGGACTTCAGTTCACCATCAGAGACCAGCTGCATAAGAATCAGACTCCCAGCTCTGCGCTAAGGGCCCCAGTCAAGCATGGTCCTTCGTAAGCAAATGCCTGCATTAGTCCAGATGAGAGGTTTGTTATGAAGATGCGATTCCAGTGAAAAAAAGCTTGTGGTCCTGCATCCGCACACCCTACATCGCTTTCAGCGTGGGATTTGGGCGAGTCGCTGGCAACAGGACCAGTAAGATAGAGGGGTTGTAATCCCAAAAATGCCTTCTGGTGTGTGTTCAATCATAACCCACAACAGAGTCTTGGAACCAGGGGTGCATGTATGACATTTGTGCCAAATGTAGGGCTAAACAGTAATGTTCCACAGAGGGCAGACCTAATCCCCATGCTGATCTGTGGCAATAAACTTCCAAATTACCAGATGAGGTCTTGCTGAGCCCCGGATGAAGCCTTTAATGGTTTTAGCTATCCAATGGCCGGTCGAGAGGGTATTAAATGGGGAAGCATACCTAATACATGCCTGTTTCGGGGAAGGGTAACCATTTTCACCGCGTGAGTCTGTCCCTAGATAGAGAGATTAGATGGGGACACTTTTGCGAAGTCCAGTCACATTTGCTCCACTAATGGGTCCAGATTATCTGTCACCATGCGTTCCAGGTCCCTATTTACTAGAATGCCCAGATACCTTGGGTAGGAATTCTTCTTAGTGAAATAGGTAATCGGCTATGACGGTGCTGGTGGTGATCCACAACAGCGGCAAGGCTTCGTTCTTTCCTCAGTTCACTTTGCAGCTGGATACTGCCACAAATGCATTAAAAGTCTCCAGTATCAAAGCGATAGAGGAGGGTCGACAAAGTAAGTAAAATGTCATCTGCATATAGGTATAATGTTGAGGAACCTCCAGGCGTTGGAATACTTATTATCCAATCTGATTGGCGCATGGACGCTGCTAAAGGTTCCATTGCAGGGGGGGAGGGGGCAACCTTGACCGGTACCCCTACAGACAGGGAAGGGGTCAGAAAGAAATTCCCCACAGTTGACCTGCACCGAAGGGGAATCGTGTAGCAATTTCATACTGGAGATGAAGTCCTCACCAAGGCTAAATTTTCAGAGCATGACAAAGAAATAGTCCAATTCTATTCTGTCCAACGCATTTTCTGCATCTAGTGCCAAGGCCCCATCTGGAAGTTCCTCTGCTAGCCAGACTGTATGAGCTAGTGTGCAAAGATGATTTATTGATGAGTAGCCTGGGACAAAACCCACTTGTGAATAGTGAATAGGAGAGGTAAGTAGTCTCTTAAGACAGGTTGCTAGAATGCTTGCCAATATCTTGACGTCCCCATTGAGCAGGGATACGGGGTGATAACTTCCACGAAGGAAAGGATCTTTTCCAGGTTTTGGTAAGAACAAAATCAGCGTCCTGTTGAATAATATACCCAAGGGGCCTGAGTAGTCAGCCTCAGCGAAGGTCTCTTAGAGAAGATGCCCTACCTCAGATTTTGTGCATTTATAGCACTCTGCCAGGAAACCATCCTCACCCAGGGCATTTTGATAGGGTAAATCCAAGAAGGCCTGCTCCATCTCCTCCTTGGTGATCTCACCCTGAAGCAGCTGCCTGCCATCCTCTAAGAGGCAAGGTAAGTGAATATCTTCCAGGAAGATGTTTATCTTATCTATTTCTTGAACAATTTCCAGAGAGTAGACGGTCTTGTAATAGGATGCAAATGCATCTGCAATTTCCTGTGGCTTGGTGACCACCTTTCTTGAGTCAGTAATGATAGCATGAATGGCCATTCCTCTGCTTGAGTTGCACCACCTAAAGACGCCCACCTTCACTCCCTACTCATAGAGCCGGTATTTCAGCTTCCGTAGTGAATACTCTGCTTTAGAGTTGAAGAGGGTATTGAGGTTCATGGGCGTCTTCTCAAGGCTGCGCCTAGTGATAGTAGAAGGGTGGTCCATATTAGCACACCTGAAGTGTGCAACATCCACTGCTAGTACTTTCACATACTCCCCCCTCTTGTTGTTTGAAAGGGCTGCATCCCTCATTAGCTATCCCCGGAGGGTCGCCTGCGCCACCGCCCACAATAACAGGGCAGGATGTGGCCGAACCATCATTGTTCACCCAGGAAGTGAGAACACGGGCTGGAAGCTGTGTCTTGCCCACCGGGTGGTTGCATCAGGATACGTTGAGAGGCCATAGCTTGTGAAATGGCCATGGGCAAATATATGTATTCCCTATCCGTATGATGCAAAAGACGTTCTACATCGGGGCGGCCATGATCAGCCAAAAGCTCTCCTAGGAGGGCTTTGTCCCCATTACTAGATACATAAATTTGACCATCTGCATTCCAGGCCAAATTCCAATCTGTGCCTATCAGGATGTTGACAGTATCTATCTCCATCAATTCTCTCATGAGTTGAAGAAGGAAAGCACGCTTTAAAGCCAT
The DNA here is from genome assembly GCF_964263255.1 of Lissotriton vulgaris. NCBI lineage: Eukaryota > Metazoa > Chordata > Amphibia > Caudata > Salamandridae > Lissotriton > Lissotriton vulgaris. The sequence continues at coordinate 264,700 of NW_028254130.1, forward strand.
AGGTGCATACACCGAACTTATACATAAAACCTTACCATTAATCTTTAATTTGGCGAACACATAGCAACCATCCGGATACACCCAATTCTTAAGCACTATGTGGGATAACTTTCCTGATTCAGGAGAGATACACCACATTTCCGTGGGGTTGGTAAATCATCTGCCACTCTCAGAGGACAGCAACTGCATTTCTCTTTGCCCACCCAATCCCACTGACGGTTCTCCACTTCTTTCTTGATAAGGTGCGTCTCCTGGAGAAGAGCTATGTCAGCGTGTTTGGGGTGAGATAAGAGAGCACTTTTTTATGCTTGATGCAATGTGTAAGACCGTTGACATTTTTGGAAATAATGCACAAGGGTGTGTTTATGGTTATAGAGACCAAAAGATTTAAAGGGAGGGTAAGTAATAAAGAAAGTATGCAAAAGAAAGGATAGAAAAATGTTGTTTACTAGAAAATAGAAGAGAGGAAGGAAATGGAGGAAAGGAAGAATTAGGTTGGTGAAAGAAAAGAGTAATACACCAAGAAACAATGCTATGTGAGCCAGAAATCAATTATATAATCAGTATAATTGCTGTGTCCTATTAACTGTAGTTGGCATGTCTACACCTGAACAGCCGTTGCATCTGGATGGCCCTGGTGTTCAGTGATCTAGAAGAAGAAAAAAACAGAGTGATTGGAGGATAGACCTTACAAAGTGTTGAAGGTGTTGGTAATGGCAAAGATCAGATAGTGAATGAGTAATGAGATGGAGAAAGAAAGCAAAACTTGTTCTTATGTCTTCAAGCTGAGTGGAAGGGCAATTGATGGAAAATAGGACATACTGGGGCATATTCTTAAGGACTTATTGTTGCGTTATCGGCAATTCAGCGCAGCAAAAGTGGCAAAAGAATTATCGCCCCATTCTCAAAGCTGCTGCAAACTGCCAATATCGCCAGTTTCCCAGCAAAAGCTTTTGCAAAAAACATTGCGACGGATGAGAGCGACAACTAATGCTAATGATATGCAGAGTAGGCGTTCCCATGCAAAAACACACAAAAACACCACTTTGCGATATTCTCAACAACCAGCCAGATCGGCGAAGCGATCCAAAAACAGCTGATAAGGCACGTTAGCAGCAGGGAATAACACCTGCCTTCTACTGGTGTTAAGCAGGGCGCCAAACTGCAGAATAAAAGAGAGTCTAGCCCAGAGCCATGTCCAAAGACCAACGCATGTCATAGAGCTACTGATCATGCAGCTCGGAGACCAAAGAGAGCCACAACACCCACCGCCACCACCCCTAGGCCCCCCTGGCCCTTCCCCCCCACCCCCCCAGGCTTCCACTGAGGCAGCGCAGAAAAAGACAGCTGTCCTTCCGAAAACGCACCAGCCTCACAGACTTAACGCCAGAGAAAGTCATTGCCCACTACAGGCCCAAAAGGACAAACATCTTCTGCATCCTGACCCACATCGCCTACAGACTGACGGTACCAACACAGCGGACAACCAACATTCCTCCACAGACAAAGCTGCTGGCTGTTCTGCACCTGTTTGCCTCTGGTACCTTCCAGCCAACAACTGCCAGAGTAGGAGAAGTTTCACAGCCATCCCTGTCAAAGTTCATCACAACTGTCTTGGATGCCATCATCAGCTTGGTACCCCAGACTCTTCACTTCCCCCACACTGCGCAGGAACAGCTGGAGACCAGCAAGGCTTCTATGTCATAGCTGGCTTCCCCGCACGTGTTGGAGGCAATTGACTACACCCATGTCCTACTTGTGCCCCCTGCCGACACTGCACACAATTACCGCAACAGAACACGCACACATTCCATCAATGTGCAGGCAATAGTGAACCACCGGGGACTCTTCACCAATGTCGTCGCCAACTACCCAGGCAGTGTGAATGATTCCTACATCTTTCAACAGTCCATCATCAACCAGCGCTTCGAGGATGGCACCTACGGAAATGCACTGCTCGTTGGTAAGTACCCAATGAACACACCACACAGCTCAACCCCACAATCATGCAACTCACAACTGTAGGAATGCACATGTCACAAAATCACATACAACATGCCCACCTACCAGACACGACAGCACAAGGAACTGTGGTAACAGGGGCCAGACAAGTAGACAAACCATCCATGTCAGGGCACCTCTGCCACACAATAGCAGGATGAGGTGAGAGGTGGGAACCAAGTATGTACGAAAGAGGCAAGTGACCCATGAATCAGAATGTACACAATGCCAAGAATAGCGGTGATGTGCTGGACAGACTTAAGTATGCAGAGCACAGACATGTCCATGTGGACATATACTGCTGGTGTTTGTACTGTGGTAGACAGTGGACACAACCATGTTACCTCAGGCAGTGGGGTAGACCTTGGACATGTAGCTATGTCATCCCCCCCTGTAAGCGTAATTGGAGTGGGCTGGGCCAGCGTAGGGGTATAAAGTAATTGCTCAGGGCGTGGATCACTTCCGGGATGGCCACCATGCGCAGACAGTCATGACAATGGTGTGTCTTAGGAGTGCAAGTGATGCAACCGCACGGCACACAAAAGTAAATAGGCTCGGGGGGGGAGTGAGGAGCAACTGTGAGGCAATGTAATACATATGGATGCCACTCATTTGCCACATGCAAGACATGTCAAACATGAAACCCAAAGTCCCACACATCACACACCAATATACTAATAAGCCTGCAAACACAGAATGCAGAACCACGGATTGACACATTTCTCTCCCCTGTCACAGGTGATCAAGGATATGCACTCTGCCGTGGATGATGACACCCCTCCGAGACCCGAACACCCAGGCCCAGAGGCAGTACAATGCGGCCCACCAACGCACCTGGGGCTTTGTGGAGTGCTCATTTGGCGTGTTGAATTCACGTTTCAGGTGCCAGATTATCAAAGGAGGAAGACTCCTGTACAGCCCAGAAATATAGTGTGCAAGATTATCATTGCATGTTGTGTGTTGCACAACATATGTGTACGCACCAATGCCCCATGGATCCATGTGCCAGATGCACTGGACGATGATGAGGATGAGGTAGGTCGACCACACCCCAGTGCAGCAGCAGCAGGAATAGCCCGAAGGGTCACTCTCATTAACAATTTCTTCACATGTGCACGTCACATTGGGACAGTCCTCAGCAATCATGGGACAGGACAGAATGACCACAGGCACAGCATGTGCAAACAAATTCATTCCATGACACATTCCCTGTGTACATGTCACTCCTGTGCATGAGCACATCACTCTGACAAGTGTAAGTGCAACATTTAGTGCTGACAATTTCACCAATGGCAAAATAGATGGTGGGAGTGACATCTCTGTTATCGGGATCCTGTTTTCCTGCGGACTGAATCACATCTTCCTCTTGCCCTTACCTGACCCCGGGGTCCCAGGCTGGTACTCCGTGGGGCTTGTGGGGTTCTGGTTGTCCTCTGTATTTGCTCCGGCTACCTCCATGGTGCTTCACAGTTTGTGTTTTTGTTGCCGATTTCATACTGATTTTTGCAGCCTGACTTGTGGGATTTGCAGGCCTGGCGCTGCTTATCACTGACTTTTTTCTCGCAGTAGGGCCCAACGCAGTTTTTTTCGCGTTCTGGTTTGGATTTTTATCGCCATGCCAGTAATGTTATCGCAGACATTTGATGCGCTATCTAGAAACTATTGCATGTTACCGCCGTGTTGAGAATGTGACGTTGACACAGAGTTATTTTCCCGTGATGGATGGCGATATGTGAAATTGCGTTGACCTATTTTGGCAATGATTATAACACGTTATTGAGAATATACCCCACTGTGTCTCGGCATTAGGTGATACAATGCTCCATGTGAGTTAGTACTCCTTAGAGTGTACATTTGAAGGGTAAAAGGAGTGAAAGGTGGGGAAGACGTATGCAGTGTTCTTCATATTCTAATCTGTGAAAAGTGCAACCAAGTAGAGTATGACTTTGCATGTTATTTTATGGGAAGGGAGGATGAAAATGAGATGAATATTTGTTTTTGCAGGACCAACAATGGGTAGAGCTTGGTATTAAAAATTTAATAATGAATAACAGTAAACAATGTATCGAAGACAGACAAGGAGAGAGGTGATCCCACCAGTGACGAACATGCAGTCTACTATCCTCAGGCTGCAGGTTGGGGAAGTTCTGCAGGGCCAGTATTACGTCCAATACATCAGCCATCAGACTGCAGGCAGATTCAGTTTAAGTGGTGATCAACTTGTCTTATCCTCTGTCATGTGTGTGTTCTGCCACCCCCTCTAGCATCTTCTCCATATCACACCGTATTCAGTGATTTTTGTCTTGATGTCGGGCCCTCTTGCACGTGTTTCAGAGTTCCTCTGGGCAAGAGAATCCTCCTTTGCGACAGGTAATCTGTGTCCCCTCTGGGCGAGAGGGACAATGCATCCAACTGTGAGCGCTCAATTCTAAAACGTCCCCTCAGGTGTCAACTGCTGTCGATGCTGCTAGGCCTTTCAGAGTCTTTTTACTATGGTGGGCTGCCTGCGCCAGGGAGCCCAAGTAGCCTTTGTCCTGTCGGGATAATATCAAACATGGTTGTGTCTGGACTGTGGTGTGATGAACGGGGCAGACTGTACTTTGGTCTTGAGCTCTTACCCCTTCTGGGGATCAGCTGCACACCATGGGGAGGGGGGGAAAGGGGACGGGGGAGGTAGAGGGGGGGGGGGGGGGGAGTGGAGTCCATGTGGCGTGTATGGCTCTTTTTCTGTGCTCACCAGCTCAGCTGTTGGAGACAGAGGCGAGGCTCTGATACATATTGCGGTTGAATAGTATGGGTGACTCTTTCTGGCCCCTCAAGTAGGCAGTTTCCTTCTACTGCTGGTTTCTGCCCTAGCAATTGCCTGGTGAAGTTTCAAGTGCAGCAGCGTCAAAAAAAATAAAGATAACTAACCAACCATATGAGTCAATAAAATATATACATATGTGTTTGCCGCCACCGTTGTCCAGTTAGAGTTTCTTTATAAAGGAGAAACCTATTTTATCCTTTGGCTCCTCCTAGTGGTGAATTAAAATACTTATACAGCTGTCCAAGGTGCTGAAACACTCCGTGAGTCCTAACAAAGAATGCTGCTGCTCGACATCGACTGTCAAAAGGCCTGGATTGTGAAGGAGGCATCATTTCCATCACTATCATTGCCAGGCTCTCCCCCAGCTTTTCCGAGTCACCTCATAAGGTTGCAGGGGCTGCGGGCGGGCTGGCGATGCACCTGCTCCGTGCGGGCTGACAGTGAATATCCGTTACCTCAGGACATGTCAGGCCTCCTGCGATGAGGCTGGAGGGCTCAGCAGAGCGCGTCGAGTGTCTCTGGCCGCCCTGCTTTATTCCTTGCACGGGCGGGTGCACGCCCAGCAGTCGTGGTGACCAATGAATGCCGGTTATCTATGCGTTTCCCCCCAGGCGCCAATCATCGCCAGGTTCTCTTTTAAGGTTGTTTCACACTCCACACTTTCAAAATCAATCCGGGCTCTCTGGAGGACACACTTGTCGGATTCCTCACTCACTGCTCCTCCCGTCTCCCTGCAGAAAACCTTTAACTCATCTCTATTACAAAACACCAGGTCGTCCAGGTCACAGATTTATCCCGTTTTGGCTAAGTAACAAAAACACTAGTATAACAACAAGAGTCCCAAGATTGAGAGCTGAAGCAGAAGTAAACAGTAACAAGCATTGGCATAGTCAAATACCCCGCTGTAGGACCTTATGAGTGTTCAGACATGCAGCGTGTTATCCCGGGTCTGTTGCTTCCCTCAACTAACTCATGCTGGTGACGCGGGCGAATAGACAGAGGTAAAGAGAAATGACGCTAAAAGTGTTGGAGCTTACCTATGAAAGGCGCCAGCTTTCAATAATTACTGTGTTGATGTCACAGGCCAGGTGGCTGGTCCGGCATCTACAATCTTGGACTTCACTGGTTGGATAACTGAAAGTCAAAGCCCGGGCCTGCCTGAAGAAGCCACCTACCTCAGGGATCCACTGTGACCCAGGGAATGAACAGCTGTGACCCCTGGAATGAACAGCTGTGACCCAGGAAATGAACAGCTGTGACCCAGGGAGTGAACAGCTGTGACCCATGGAATGAACTGCTGTGACCCATGGAATGTACAGCTGTGAGCCAGGGGATAAACAGCTGTGAGCCAGAGAAGGAACAGCTGTGACCTGGGGGATGAACAGATGTGACCTAGGGGATGAACAGATGTGTCCCAGTGGATGAACAGGTGTGTCACAAGGGATGAACAGCTGTGACGCAGGGAATAAACAACTTTGATTCGGGGATGAACAGATGTGTGCCAGGGGATGAACAGCTGGGATCCAGGAGATGAACAGATGTGACCCAGGGGATGAACAGATGTGTCCCAGTGGATGAACAGATGTGTCCCAGGGGATGAACAGCTGTTACCCAGAGAATAAACAGCTGTGACCCGTGGATGAACAGCTGTGACCGAGGGGATGAACAGATGTGTCCCAGGGGATGAACAGCTCTGACCCAGGAGATGAGCAGATGTGTCCTATGGGATGAACAGCTGTAACCCAGGGGATGAACAGCTGTGATGCAGGGGATGAACAGCTGTGAGCCGGAGAATGAACAGCTGTGACCTGGGAGATGAACAGATGTGTCTCGGGGGATGAACAGCTGTGACCCAGGAGATGGGGATGAACAGCTGTTACCCAGAGAATAAACAGCTGTGACCCGGGGGAAGAACAGCTGTGACCCAGGGAATGAATAGCTGTGAACCAGAGAATAAACAGCTGTGACCCAGGGTATGAACAGCTGTGACCCGGGGGATGAACAGCTGTGACCCAGGGGATGAGCAGCTGTGACCCAGGGGATGAACAGCTTTCACCCAGAGAATAAACAGCTGTGACCCAGGGGGGAACAGCTGTGACCCGGGGGATGAACAGCTGTGACTCTGGGAATGAACAGCTGTGACCCGGGGAATGAACAGCTGTGACCCAGGGGAATGAACAGCTGTGACCCGAGCTGAACAGCTGTGTAACTGCTAACCTCACTTCCTCGTTCCATTCATCCAGATATGACTGTAACGAGGAGCAAGGGACTAATATAATTACTGGTAAGTAATCGAGTTAGTAATCACTTAATCACCATGTGCCTCCGTTAGATAATCTACTAAAATTAGGCGACTATGGAATCAGCCTAAGTAAACACCAATATTGTTCCACCGAAAAAAATGCATCACTCTGCTAAGAAGCTCTGAGAAGCTGCCCTATTCATTGAGCTGCTCTACACACGTGGCATCACTCTCTCCCTCAATAGTCGGCGTCATCGTAGCACATTTCACACTCTTCAGTGCGCTTTGGGAACACGAGGAGAATGTGCAAACGAACGGCACCGGCCGAGAAGGCGCTCACATTCAAAGCACCAGCAGCCCCCGCGGTGTGACCAGTTACCTGACCACATACCTGCATGTAATGCAATGAATCACTGCCACAACCCGGCAGGTCTCTGTGAGACTGAATAATAGCTGTAAAATTTGCCCACTTTACTTACACACGGTATCTAGCCCAGATGGGTGAAGGGTGGAGATGGTTTATTCTCCACTCTCACCCTCCGAAGCGTCAGGTATAGTGTGCTTGAGCACAGGGGGGGAACAGGGCTCTCGAGCTGGCACAGAGGAATGGAGAAAGTGTCAAGAGGGACGATTTGGGAGCGCTGAAAAGTCCATTGTGGGCGCTACATCACACATGCTGACACTGCAAAATTATGTGACTGAGTCAACGTTTTAGCCAGTGATTTCATCTTGACATTTCTCACTTACTTTCTCCCATTGCAAGACTCCTCAACAGAATACTGGAAGTCCAAGGGCAAACTCAGTTCACCTGCTACGACCCCCTACTTGTGCGCTATACATGCACTTAACAAAAGTAACACATATTTTCTTTTTTTTTTTTATTCTGTTTTTATTAACAACATAAAACAAGACAGTGGTCATCACATTCCAAATACATCTTAATCACATGTGCGTCGTGGGAGAACACAAATCGTACCAAGCTTTACATTTTTGTGTATACGGCAGGACATCAGAGTTCTAGTTACAATCCGAGGTGCTCGTCCAACGGGACAATTTTGGGGGGCTCACATATGTTGCCTTAAAACTCGTTCCATTTGGACCAAACTTCTATCCATTTCCGTGGGCATCCACATGCCACGTACACTGTTTTCTCCTGGAGCATGCACCAGTCCATATCGGTCTTCCAGGAGCTTAGTTTTGGCGGTTCCTTAACCCCCACATCCGTGCTATGTTGCGTTTTGCAATTACACATCCCAGCGTCGCCCATATCCTCCCCCTGGGTGGCATGCCCGTGGGTTCCCAGATGTTCAAGAGGCACCTCTCCGCTTCCAACCTCAACTCCACCCTCCACACCTCCTGCATACAGCGGGTCACCCTGTTCCAGTAATTACATAACACGGGGCATTCCCACAGGGTATGAAAGAAAGTCCCCAGCTCTCCGCATCCCCTCCTGCAGCACCCATCCACGCTACAACCCATCCTCTGTAGTCTGGTCTCAGAGAGGTACACTCGGTTGAGAATTTTAAGTTGAATCAGTCGGAGTCTAGCTGAAATGGCTTCTTCCTTAGGGGAGGCCAGTGCACCCCTCCACTCTTCCTCGTCAATTTCCAACCCGTCAGCCTCCCATTTCCTCTTAAGTGGCAGTAGCTGGTCTGGGGAGTTGTTGATGATTTTCTTGTATGTGAGTGAGATGGCGTGGTCAGGGAGGTGGCCGTCCAGGAGTCTGTCCTCCAGTGGGGAAGATTCCGGGGAGTGGGTCCCTGGAGGGATGTTAGTCTGAAGTGAGTGTCTGACCGGCAATTATCTAAAGTGTTCTGTGTGTGCTAGTTCATATGTTTGTTGGAGTGAGGCAAAGGACACCACCCCGTTCGGGCCCCACAGATCTTTGATGCGAGAAATTCCAATGAGGTCCAAGTTACGGAACGCTTTGGTGCGACCCAGAGTGCCCAGCTTCTCTGACACCTACAATGGGGTTGACATAGTCAGGGTGTTGGCCCATCCCATTGTGCGCTGCACAATGTGCCATAGCTGGACCGAGTGCTTCGTTGGTCCCGTGAGTGGGTACCTGCCAGGCCTGGAATAGAGCGCCGCCTCAAAGTTACCACCAGGTAATAGCCACCGGTCCATTCCATACCCAGGATCGTTCCCATCGCAATACATGCCCTGGTTAATTGCTGAAAGGTGTGCAGCCCAGTAATACTTCCGGATGTCAGGGAGCGCTGTGCCTCCCTCGTACCATCCCAGTGTCAGTTTTTGAAGGGATATGCTCGGCGTCCCAGCCCACAGAAGTTCTCTTTGTGTGGCTTCAACGGACGCAAAATATGTTTTCGGGACCAGATCCGGGTGGTTTTGAAGGGCATATATGAATCTGGGCAGAGCCATCATTTTGAAGAGCGCCGCCCTTCCCAGGAGGGACAGCGGGAGCTTGCGCCAGGAGGCAGCGTCCCTTTTGAATCACTGCAGGGGCGATAGGAGATTCCGCTCATACCTCGTGACCTTCTCCTTAGAGATAAAAATTCCCCGGTACCGGAACCCATCTGTTGCCAACTTGATCGGGCAGTTTCGGGGGGCTGTCGGAGGATCTCCATGTAGTACATATATTAGGGACTTGTCCCAGTTGATACAGTATCCTGAGTTTCTCCCGAAGTTGGCGAAGATGTCCATGGCTACAATATGGGACCTAAGGGGTCTTGTGAAGTATATGAGGATATCATCCGCATAAAGCGCTATCCTATCCTCCCATCCGTCAGTCCAGCGGATTCCCTTCAGGAAGTGATCCTGTCTGATCCATGCAGCCAGGGGCTCCAGCGAGAGAGCAAAGAGCAGGGGCGAGAGTGGGCATCCTGGCCGTGTCCCTCTTCCGAGAGCAAACACCTCAGAGGATTTGTTGTTGACCAAGACCTGGGCCAGGGGTTCAGTGTAGAGGAGACGTATCCAGCTTTTGGAGGACCGCCATCATATAGGGCCACTCTAGCATGTCAAACGCCATTGCGGCATCCAAAGACACCACAACCGCATCCTTGCGGCAGGTCGTTTGACCCGAGAGCCTATCCCAGCCGGAGGTCTCTAATGGCCTGGCTCAGCTCTTCTGTGGTAATGGGCAACTCCAGGGTTTCCCGCTCGCCGTCCGATAGGGTGGGCATACGGATGTCAGTCAACAAGGAAACCGAGTCCTCCTCTGGCCTGTCAGAGCCTCTACTATAGACCCTTTGATAGTGTGACGCGAATTCCTTGACTATTGCACGGGGTTCCGTGAGGACAGCTCCTGATTCACCCCGAAGCTCCGCCACCACTCTCTGCGCATGTTGTTTTTTATCTAACCAGGCTATAAGCTTGCCCGCCTTGTCCCCCTGGTCGTAAATCCTGCCCTCCCTGTCTCTAGCTATGGTCTGGGCAGCGTCCGTGGCTAATGCCTTGTACTCTGCCGCCTTAAGCTGCATCTGGCGGACTGTCACCGGGTCGCCTCCTCCCTGAGCGGCTTTTTCAAGCACGAGGAGGTCCTTCTCCATGTCGACCATTTGTGCCTTCCGGTCCCTTCGGCGGCCAGCGGTCACCGAGAGCGCCTCCCCTCTGAGTACAGTCTTGAAGGCCTACCATAGTATCGTTGAGGACTCTACCGTCCCTTCACTTGTCTCAAAGTAGCGTTCAATCGAGAGGATCAGTTTCTTCCTCACCTCTTCGTTGCGAAGGTGCCAAGCATTAATTGGCGCTACGCAACCCTCTTGTCGATCCCCCATTATGATGTGGGCCAGCAACAGTGAGTGGTATGAGACACCCCTTGCAAGGTGTGTGATCTGGTGGATAGTAGTGCCCTGTTGCATAGCTGCTGAGAGGTAGTCAATACGAGAAAAAGAACGGTGGGGGCCTGAAAAGAAGTTAAATTGTGTGTCTGTGGGGTGTCGGAGTCGCCAGAGATCTGTGACCCCAAATGCCTCGATGAAGTCAGCTAACCACTTGTGACCCACTGGTATGTCCCTCGGGGGGTGTCTGTCCAGGACCCCGGAAACTAGGGCATTGAAGTCGCCCCCCACCAGAAGGTGCCCCTCCGGGAGAGAGAGGAGCATCTTTCCCAGGGCGTGGTATGATTGGGTCTGGAGACCAGGCGGGATGTAGGTTGTGACCAGGTTTATCCTGAGACCCTCCCACCTAGCGTCCTAAAGGGTCAGAATTTGTGCAGTCGACAACCAGGGGGAAGTTATGACGGAGCAAGATGCCCACCCCCCGAGATCCGGAGGTGAAGCCCGCATGGACCGCCAATGAGTACCCCCAACGGTTGAGCGCGTGGCATGTGTTCCCCAGCAGATGTGTCTCCTGTAGGAGCACCACATCAGGAAGATGTCGTTTAATAAATTGTAGCACAATAGTCCTTTTAAGTTTGTCCCCCAGCCCGTTGACATTCCAGCTCAGGATCTTAAAGCTTTTATCCCACTTCATTGCAGTTCACACTTTCCATTAGAGGAGCAACCTTTCCCTTCCCAACATCTTGCACATGTGTGACCATATAGTTATTGTGTGACCATGTTGAACAGTTCGCCCTTCCTCCCACCCCCCCAACCCTACATTTCCCACCCCCATCACACCCCTCCTCCCCCAGCAACAGTCCCTCAATGTTCCCCATGCAGAGAATTGAAACTTCCGCCCCCAACAACTGCCTCCCACCACCCTGCTCCCTGCTCCGTAGGTTTCAAACTACCCACAACCCCAATTAGCAGAGCGCCTTTCGCCCAGACCCATCCCGGGAGTGAGGAGGCCTCCCCCTCCCACGTAAACTCCTGAAGGGGTAGAAGTGCGCCGGCTCCACCCACAGCCGCCGCTCGCATCCGCCCCCCAAGCTTGCATACCTTTATTATGTTTAAGACACACACTGACAGTTTGTTTAAATCCCAGTCCTGAAAATGTTAACACACGAGAGTGTCTTGTGGTTGTAACCCCCCAATACTCAAGTTATACATTACAGTTCGGTAGTGTCTGCAGTCGGTACCCATCCTCCTCAGCGATCGTCGGTTTTCTGGAGAGATCCCCAATTGGGGCTAGCTGATCTGGAAAGCCATGACCGCTGGCTCTGGGCATCCACTTCCGACCTCCCCACCGTGGACCCCGGAGAGGTGGCCCGGGTTTCCCTCCAGTCTCCATCATTCGGTCGTCCCTGCTCTTGTGGCGCTTCATTATCCAACCAATTCTGCACTTCTGAATGCAAGGTGAAAAACAAGAATTTACCTCCTGAGATGATCTTTAGCTTGGCCAGAAAGAACATCATGTATTTTATCCCCTTTTCCCGGGGTGCCGCCTTCACGCCCGTGAATGAGCGTTTCTCCCGCTGGACTTGAAATGTGAAGTCCGGGAAGAAACGGATCGTAGCTCCTTCGTATCGTAGGTCCACGCGTTGCCTTGCAGCCTGCAGGATGGCATCCCGGTCCCTATAATTGAGGATCGTTAACTCACTGTTCCAACGCTTTCGAGGAGGTGTGGAGTGCCTGAATCACAGCTTCATTTGTTTTGGACCTTTCCGTAGTCTTGCCGAGGTCTGTCCGGAGAAGGTTTACTTCTATGGAGATTTTATCCATTTTTGTTTCCAGGTTGATGCCCAGAGTTTGGATCGCCGTCATGATCGAGCTCAGGGATGGCTCTGTTTGGCCGGTCTGGCCCTCAGTCGCGCCTCCTGCCTGGCCTTGCCCCAGGGGGACCGCGTATTAGTCCAGCTTGTTAGTTTGAGCGGGAGCGTCCCCTTTTGGCCTCATGGCGCCGGGATGCAGAACCCACGGATGGAGGTACCTCACTCGTGCCCTTTCCGGCGAAGGAATAGGGCTCCCTGCGTGTGCGGTCTCCCCAGCAGCCTCTCTTCGGGTGTATAGTGTATATACCCCCGGCCTGCCTCCGCTGTCTGTAGGCACCCCCCACTCGCCCAGGGGTGGCCCTGCGTATTCAATGGCGCCTCCGGCTCCACATCCGAGGCACTCAGCAAGTATTGAGGCGCACAGCGCAACAGATATCACTGTGGGGGGGCAGAGAGTGGTGCGGGGTGCTGTAGATATCTCCACCCAGGCCTGTAGCAGGTCACTTGTATTTGTCCACGGCTATGCAGTGCCCTACCTCAAGTTGGCGCGTGGAACCCAGTACATAGGGCCGGTCTTGTCACACTGAAGCAGGCAGGGGGGGTCCCAAGGCCATCGCTGCGGGCCCTCCCCTCACGGCGCCACCACCTCCGCTCGTGTACCGCAAGTGCTGCTCCTGACGACCAGCACTGCGCCGGTCAGGGGCCTTGAGGATGTAGCGGTGTCGCTCCAGCCAGTCCTGCCAGGAGCGAGTGATGGGGCGTTTCGCAGGCCAAGGACAGCGTTGTCGGTGGAGCCCCAACTCCTGCGCCCCCTCTGCTGTTGCAATCGGCTGTAGGGCCCAACTCTAGTGCTCAGGGCTCCTCCTCCTCAACTAAGCCCCTGGGCCCGGGCCCCCGCGCAGTTGCGGGCCGCGCCTCGTGGCCTCTCGAGCCACCGGTGGTGGGAGGGGGGAACCGCAGCCCCCACCGCTCGCCACCTTCGTCCAGTCCACCGGAGGTCGCCAATCGCAGGCCACGGCCAGCGCCGCTGGCCGCGACCAGGCCAGAAGCCGGGACCTCAATTAGGTGCTCCCCCTGGGCTCCAGGCACCAGCGCGTCCGCCGCGCACCCGGCCCCACGGATCTAAGGAGCTGACTCAGCCCCGGAAGGGAGTAGGGGCCCGGGAGAAAGACTCCGGTGTAGCCCCCCGCTGCGGCAACCTGGGGAGCACTGTCAGCGGTGTCTCAGGGCGGAGATCTGCCAGATATTTTCGAGGGGCGGATTCAGCCCCGGCGGAGCTCGCTACTGAGGCGGCCATCACTGTTAGCGCCCCCTCCTCTGAACTCAACACATATTTTCTTGAATAATGTGAAATGTGGACACCCGCTGGTGTTCGGGCCGAGACCGGGACCTCAGGAGCCAGAAGTCATAGCACATTGCACTGTGCACGTCACCTGAAAGTGCCAGGAGGCGCTTAAAAACCTAGGGCCTCATTTATGAAAAGTGACGCATTGCTGCGTGAAAACAGCGATGCGTCATTTTTCACTGCGCACTCCTTGCGACACCAATGATGCGTCATATTTAATGTATGACGCATCATGTCGCAAGGACTTACAGATACGTCAGTATTTCTGACGCATCTGTAAGCGCAAAAGTGACGCATTGCTGGAGTGTGTCACAAAAGTGACGCATCTCTAGCAATGCGTCCTTTCACATGGGGAAAGCCCCATGTGAAAGGGCTTGCGTCAGTCTTACGCCTGCTGTGAGGCAGGCGCAAGATTTTGACGCAACAGCATCCTAAAAGTGACGCAGTGAAATCTCATAGATTTCACTGCGTCACTATTACGAGGATTTTTGCGGGGGAACGCCCCCTCTGCATACATTATACCTGACGCAGGTATATTGTGGCGCAGGGGTTTAAAAAGTGACGCATCTACCTAGATGCGTCACTTTTTAAATATGGCGCAACAAGGCGCATGTTTTACACCGCAGATGCGTCGCAAAAAGTGACGCATCCGCAGCGCAAAACTGATGCAAGGCCTCATAAATGAGGCCCCCAGCACGGCTCCCGCAGCGTGGGACACAAGCGGGCTGCGCTCGGGCTAAGCCCAGTCCAAGGGCGGGCTCGTCCTTGCCCGTCGGAGCCAGGAGCTGGGCTGGGCCCGGTCTCTTGGTTCGTGGATCCGGCCACACAATGGACATCAATACTGGTCGCACAACGAGTGGCAGCCCGAATAGAGTCTTCCTTTATGAGTAAGTCCAATGTATACTTGTAATATACCCCTGTCTGGAATTGCAGCAAAACAGAAATCAATGGGGGGAAAGCGGCCACTCCAAAACCATCGTTAAATTCTACACTTGCCTGCTTCCTCCTACGGGCCGCTATGGCCATTAACAAGGCGATTCAGGTCGCAGAGCGTCAATTGTCAGTGGAAGGGGGTTCGGTGGCCTTATAAATGGCCCTATTGTTGAAGCTACCGCACAAGCTGTCCCAACAAGTGAGTTCAGTCAGAACAATCATGTACTCATTAGAAGTCCTTCTGTCTCTCCCCCGCTAGGCGTCCTCTCCCTTTATTTATGGCAACTCCCGGGGGTGAAATTGCAGCCAAAAAGAAAAAAAAGTTAAACATTCGGAGCCTCTATGGGTTATACGGACTAGATCCAGGAAAGAGACTCATGGTTTAGCCCCGGAAGCAATTGCTGACACTTTGCAAAGGTCATCTCTCATGATTGAACCTAACATTAATTTACCTTCCCACCCAGAGGGACTATCTCCGCAAATCATTGACACTTATATCATGCATAGAAAATACTATTGCCAAACATTTTCTACCCATCATGGCTAGACTTGACAAATTAGAGTCAAATGTGGAATTAATATATAATTTGGTTGCTGATATATTATCTGGAGCAGGGGTTAAAACGAAAATGTATGAAGGTGGGAGGGTGATTCTTACAGGGGCTCTAACTCCGGTGAGGGGCCCTCCATATAAATGTCGATTTACCAACTTGCAACAAAAATACTGGAACTAATAGGGATATCATTAAGGCAGTACCACAGAAACAGATAAGGCCCTCAAGCGCTAGTCATCCGGGGAGTATCAGATTGCCCCTAGTAACATCGGGCCTATCCCCTCCAGCTTAACTCCCATAGGGACCTTAATTGATTGCAATCAACAAATATCTCCTGAAATGTCGAATCAAAATGGTCTAACTGATCAAGATGTTAAGGTGACACTTCATCTTCCCCCAGAGTGTTGTCCCTACGTGGCAATCCTAACTAATGTCCCCGCGTTACAGGAAAATCAAAAAGAATCACCGAACCAGTTGTAAAATAAAGTCTGCCACTGGCTAACACAAAACACACATATTTCAAGCACCAACTTTAGTGACATTGTGTTCCTAAGAGGGATAAGCTGGGTTGGTCCGTTGCGCAAGTCCATAGCAGGAGACTGTATCATCATAAACTGTAGATCTTAAACGTTAGCAGGACAGTTGCTCAGCTGGGCCTAGAATAGGGATTGATATTGCACCACTTGGGATTGTTATAGGCATCTTGAGTGTGCAGGCCCAAAAATTCCAGGCATTAAGTCACTTACCGAGCAGCCTTTTGCGAGACAGGAGTTCCCCCTTTTGGAACTGAGAAATAGATTCCAACCTTTGACTGACCTGGATTCTCAAGACTGACTGCCCATAGTAACTACCAAATCACAAATGACATCTGAGGAATCACCTGCTATTCAGTGCGAAGAGTCTATAAAAATCAATACTAATTATGATATTGTAGATTGTGGCCCAATAATTAAGTATTGCCATCAGTTTCAACAACTAGATGATGAGAGAGTAAAAACTACTCTAGGATGTAAATGTAAATGTACAGGTATAGCGCAAACCACCCACATCGCAGGCATCTAAGCGCTTGCTTAGGGAACCCGTCCTGGTATTCCCCTGTGAGATAACCCCGGCAGGGTATCCACAAGGTGAAAGCCAGGCATCCCGCCGCGAGGGGCCGTTGTGGAGATTAAGCAAGCTATTGCCCAGAGTCGCAGAGTGTGAACCCGTGAGTCGAGAAGGCACCGGAGCGAGAATTATCGAGTCTGTGGAATTATTGAGCCCAAGCCCCGTCGAGGCGGGGAATTGAACCCTGGTCCAGGGCCGATCTCAGCTTCCGGGTCTGCCGCCTCTAACCCCTAAGCCACACTTCTCCACACTCCACATGTAGTCCCCGGGAACCCATGCTAGATACCCAGGATGTGAAAATCCTATCCTGGAACACTGCAGGCATAAAGTCTAAGATAATTGACCCTGAGTGGTGTAAGCTAGTGGATGATTTCCATCTATGCTTATTCCAGGAAACCTGGGCGGTAGAGCAGGCACATAGGGTGGGGTTTACTACTTACAGTGTAGTAGCTAGGCAGTCTCTAGTTGGCCGCCCAGCCAGTGGCTTATTAATTTGACTAAAGAAAACACTAGCATGTAAAATCAAGGTGCTGGAACTTGGTTCAGAGGAAATACTTGGGCTGGAACTGACTTCCCTGAAAGGAAATATCCACCTCAGGCTATTTAACATCTACAATTGCTTCAGGAGTCCCCACAAGCTATCTGATACCAGGACCACATTAACTAATTATCCTGATTCAACCACGGGGAACTACCAACTCATAGCCGCAGGTAACTTTATTTGTATTTGTATTTTGTATTTGTATGTCGATTTGTAGAGCGCGATTGCTGCCCGGGGGCGTCCAAGCACTAAGAGACCAACAGAACAAGAGGAGGTAACCCGGTGTTATTGGGCAGCAATGAAGAGGAATGTTTTTAGCTGTTTCCTGAATGAGGTGAGATTGGAATTTTTCCTTAGGTGGAGGGGTAGGGTGTTCCATAGCTTGGAAGCGTTGTAGGTGAAAGTCCTACCGCCAGTTCTGGACTTTTTTATTTTGGGAATTGTGGCCGTGAAGGTCTGGTTGGATCGCAAATTCCTAGTGGGAAGGTAGCGTGACACTAGGTTGCGAGTGATGAGAGGGCCCGTTTTCCAGAACGCCTGGTGCGCAATGCATAAGGCTTTGAATTGTATTCTTTGGGGAATGGGTAGCCAATGCAGTTTTTTCAGTCCATTTTTGACTGATTGACGGCGAGGGATCTGAAGCAAAGTGCGCGCGGCACAGTTCTGCACCGTCTGTAATCTCCGTATCGTGTACTCAGGTGCGGCGAGGTAAAGGGCGTTGTTATAATCCAGTCGTGACTGGATAAGGCCCTGAATGGCTACTTGTTTTGCCTCCATCGGTAGAAGATGGAGTACCTTCCTTAGCACTCTGAGGAGGCCGAAGCAGGTGACTTTAATATAACATTCAAACCTGTTGACTATATACAGGAGTTATTATGTGATGGAGACCAAGCCAGAGGGGTTGAGAAGCTCCAGACTACACCTATTAAGAAGTGTAATAGGGTGGGGCAACAGGTTTTATCATTCACTATTACCTACGGGGTTCGAGCCTGAAATGGTCGGACACACTCAGATAGAGAAGCATGCCACACGATTAAGAGGGGGGAAGCAAAGTCCAAGATTGACTATATCTTGATCTTTGGAAGTGTCAAAGATATGGTCGTATTAATTCGGGATGATAGCGACCATAATGCTCTGTCACTTACGCTGTCTGACCTAGCACTCTTAGATTGACAGTCTTGGCACAAGATCGCCCCTGTAATCACCACTAACAATAATAAAAGAGTAAAATGGCCTCAAATACTGGCTGATCCACTTACTCTCTCAAAAATATATTCTGAGGTAGTGCAGATTCTCCCCGACATGAGTAATACTGCTGCTAGAGCAGACAATATTATGGTTATTTTCAGCAATTGGCCTATACAATAAGACAATTTTCTAACAAACAGTGCAACAATATGTATTTACATGTAGTACTGCACCGTGGTATAATAAGGCTTGTAAAAAAGCTAAGGATGATTGATTTTTACTGTGGCGATAAAAGAATAAATCTTGTATAGATATCATAAATTGCTGGAAGCTGTATAAATCGGCTCAA
Organism: Lissotriton vulgaris; assembly: GCF_964263255.1. NCBI lineage: Eukaryota > Metazoa > Chordata > Amphibia > Caudata > Salamandridae > Lissotriton > Lissotriton vulgaris. Next base: position 283,323 of record NW_028254130.1, read on the forward strand.
GACAAGGCAAAAAGGGATTGGAAGCAGGAAATTGGTGCTCACTCTTAGAAGCATCAAAGCAGAAGGACAGCCAATTATTTTGGCATTTCCCGTCGAAAGGGTCACCCAAACTGAAAATGGAAACAAACTTCCATATACAACCCCATGTTTGGGAAGAGTATTTTTTGCATCTTTATGCCGGCCAACAAGTTATCCCTAATTTAGGTTTAAGGTTGAATTATTCAGACCCCACACTAACTGATGAGATTGCAATTACAATAAAAGAAATTATTATAGCTATCAATTCTCTACAGAATGGGAAAGCCCAGGGCCTAGATAAACTCCCGGGAGACATGTATAAGGCAGAACCTATAATATGGGAACCACTGCTACAAATGGTTTTTAATGCTATTTTGTGTGGTAGTGAAATCTCGGCGTCCTTGAGAGGTACTGAAATTATTCCAATTTACAAAAAGGGAGACAAAGGGTCTCCCGCAAATTACAGGCCCATTAGCCTTATAGATGTCTCCCAAAAAATCTTTAGTAAAATTATTTTAACCCGGATCCAAAATTAGTTTTGAGGAAAATAATATTTTATCAAATCTGAAGGCAGAATTCAGGGCCTCCACATGCACTATAGATCAAGTTTTTAGATTTCTTCTGTTAATATGAAAGGAAGAGACCATTAGAGGAGGTCACTTGTATGACGTGTTTGTGGACTTAAAAACGGCTTTTGACTCAATGGAACATACTCAACTCTGGTCAGCCCTAAGAGATTTAGGACTCCCATCATACCGACTTAAATTTTTGATTTGCCTGCACCATGACACTTATGTAAAGGTCACGTGGAATCTGGATGGTAGTCTCTCAAATGAGATTTCTGTTCGCAAGGGAGTACGTCAGGTTTGCGTTCTTGCCCCAACATTATTTACCCTATACATTGATGGGCTAATAGGAGAGTTGTATTATTGTGGAGGGGACCCTCCAAAATTAGTGGGTCGTTCTGTACCCTCCCGGCTTTTCGCAGATGATACGCTACTCATTGCTAGGACGCCAAAGGGAATTCAGAATATTTTTAACAAATTTGCTTAAGCTTGTAAGGACAGGGGAATAGAAATTAATTGTTCTAAGACAAAATGTATGGCATTTAACCCCTATAAATTCTACAAGGGTAAATTGACGTTGGGCTTGCAAACCCTGGAGCAGGCTAAGGCATTTGAGTACCTGGGAGTACGAATTAGTGATAGGCTGGTTTCAAGTCAAGTCAAGTCAATAAATTTATATAGCGCGCTACATACCCAGAGGGTCTCAAGGCGCTTGAGGAGGGTGGGGAATTACTTGTCAAATATCCACGTTTTAAGTTGCTTTCTGAATGCTAGGTGGTTCTGAGTAAGGCGAAGGTAAGTGGGAAGTGAGTTCCAGGTTTTAGCTGCCAGGTAGGAGAAGGATCTACCTCCCATGGTGGTTTTGTTGATGCGAGGTACAGTGGCAAGGGCTTGGTTGGAGGATCGTAGCTGGCGGGAGGGGGTGTAGAAGGACAGTCGTGAGTTGAGGCATTCGGGTCCGATTTCGTAGAGTGCTTTGTGTGCGTGGGTTAGGAGCCGGAAAGTAATCCTCTTATTGACGGGGAGCCAGTGGAGGTTTTTCAGGTGACTAGAGATGTGTTCTTTACGCGGGATGTCTAATATGATCCTGGCTGAAGCGTTCTGGATGCGTTGGAGTTTTTTCTGGAGTTTTGCGGTGGTACCGGCGTAGAGGGTGTTTCCGTAGTCCAGTCGGCTCGTGACCAGAGAGTTGGTGACCGTTTTTCTGGTTTCGGTGGCGATCCAACGAAATGTTTTTTTGAGCATGCGAAGAATGTTGAAGCAAGATGAAGAAACGGCGTTGACTTGTCTGTTCATCGAGAGTGAGGAATCCAGGATGACGCCTAGGTTCCGTGCGTGGTCCGTCGGGATGGGTGCTTTTCCAAGGGCCTCTGGCCACCAAGAGTCATCCCAGGCGGAGGGGGAAGTGCCTAGGATGAGGACTTCTGTTTTGTCTGAGTTCAGTTTCAGACGGCTGTGCTTCATCCAGTTGGCTACTTCTTTCATTCCTTCATGCAGGTTGGTTTTGGCAGTGTTAGGGTCTCTGGTGAGAGAAAGGATCAGTTGAGTGTCATCGGCGTAGGAGATGATGTTGAGGTTGTGTTGGCGTGCGATGACCGCGAGGGGGCTCATGTATACGTTGAAGAGGGTGGGGCTGAGTGAAGATCCTTGTGGTACGCCGCAGATGACTTCAGTGGCCTCAGACTTGAATGGTGGGAGGCGGACTCTCTGGGTTCTTCCGGTGAGGAACGAGGTGATCCATTCCAGTGCTTTTCCTTGGATTCCGACGTTTCTGAGGCGTTGTAAAAGGGTGCTATGACAGACCGTGTCGAAGGCTGCGGAGAGGTCGAGGAGGATGAGGGCGACTGTGTCTCCATTGTCCAGTAGAGTTCGAATGTCGTCTGTTGCTGCTATGAGGGCGGTTTCAGTGCTGTGCTTGGCTCGGAAGCCAGATTGTGAGGAGTCGAGGGATTTGTTGGTTTCGAGGAATGCGGCGAGCTGGTTGTTGACCGCTTTCTCAATGACTTTGGCCGGGAATGGAAGGAGTGAGATAGGGTGGTAGTTTTTGAGTTCGGTGGGGTCAGCTGTGGGTTTCTTCAGGAGGGCGCTGAGTTCTGCGTGTTTCCAGCTTTCCGGGAAGGTTGCGGAGTTGAGGGAGCAGTTGATGACGTCTCGGAGGTGCGGTGCTATAATGGAGTCTGCTTTGTTGAAGATGTGGTGAGGGCATGGGTCTGTGGGGGATCCTGAGTGGATAGAGTTCATAAGACGGATGGTGTCCTCAGTGGAGATTGGCTTCCAGTCATTGAGGATGTTCAAGGGGGTCGGGGGTCCTGCAGGGGGTTGGGTGGGTTGGTCTTCGGGTCGGTTGTCGAAGCTGTTGTGGATGTCTACAATTTTGTTGTGGAAGAATGAGGCTAGGGAGTCGCAGAGGGCTTGAGAGGGGGTGATGTCGTTGGAGTTGGCTGAGGGGTTGGTAAATTCCTTGACGATGTTGAATAATTCCTTGCTGTTGTGGGCGTTGTTATCTAGTCGGTCCTTGAAAGCGGCTTTCTTGGCATTCCGGATCAGTTGGTGGTGTATGCGGGTGGCGTTTTTGAAGGCGTCCTTGGTGCTGGTGGTTGGGTCTTTTTTCCAGGCCTTCTCAAGAGAGCAACAGAGTTTCTTGGATTTCTTAAGATCATCGTTGAACCAGGAGGCCTTCTTGCTGCCTAGTTTGATTTGTCATTTTTTCAGTGGTGCTAGGATGTCGGCGCTGTTGGATAACCATTGGGTGAGGTTGGTGGCTGCTTGGTCGGGGTTTGAGGAGTGGGCTGGGGGGTTTAGAAGAAGCGATGAGATCTGGTCGATGGTGATTTTGTTCCAGTTTCTTTGCAGAGTGGGTTGGGGGTGGTTGTTGGATGTGGGCTTGTTGTAGGTAAAGTGAACGCAGCTGTGGTCAGTCCAAAGGAGAGCTGTGGTGTGGCTGAAGGAGACATGTTTGCTGGAGGTGAAGATAGGGTCGAGTGTGTGACCTGCGATGTGGGTGGGGGTAGTGACAAGTTGTTTAAGTCCGAGGTTGGCGAGGTTGTCCAAAAGGGTGGTGGTGTTGCGGTCGTTATTCTTTTCAAGGTGAAAGTTGAGGTCTCCCAAAAGGATGTAATCCTCGGAGGGGAGCGCGTGTGGAGTGATGAAGTCTGTGATGTCTTCACTAAATTGTGCGCGGGGTCCTGGTGGCCTGTAAAGGAGGGTGCCTCTGAGTGTGGTCTTGGGGTCGGTGTGGATCTGGAAGTGAAGGTGTTCAGTGTTGGCGAGATTGACGTCTGAGCTGGTTGAGATGCGGAAGGATTTCTTATGGACGATAGCGATGCCTCCTCCTATGTGGCCGGTACGGTCCTTGCGAATGATTTTATAGCCTTCCGGGATGGCAATGGTGATGTCTGGGGCTGATGTGGCATTCATCCAAGTTTCTGTTAGGAAGGCGACGTCCGGAGAGATGGTGTCTAGTAGATTCCAGAGGTCGATGCCGTGCCTGTGGACTGAGCGGGTGTTGAGCAGGATGCATTGTAGGAGGTTGGGGTCGGATATCTGTTGTGTGTTAGTAGATGAGGAGTTGTTCTTGGTGCCGTCGAACTTGCAGGAGTTGCAGGAGAAGGGCCCATGGGTGTGTCCAGGAGCGGCTTGGACGCAGTTGGGGGAACGGCCGGGGTTAAGGGCTAGGAGGGTGGTGGCATCGTAAGTAAAGCAGGAGGGGTGGGCATTACGAGGACCAGGGGGTATGGCGCTGGGCGCTGTCCAGGTGCGGACGGGCGTAGACGGGCTTACCTTTGGCGCACCTTCGGCGCGGCCGTAGCGCGTGGACGCTGCACGTGGGACCATCAGACATAAATGGACAGTGGAGGGGGCGGAGCGTGGGAGGGGGAGCTGGGAGGCGTGGGCGTAGGGGGAGGGACGGGCTGCAGGCACAACAAAATGGTGTCCAAACAACAACAAGAAGGACAGCACTACGCTATGGGCGCAATCAGGCAGCAATTGACCTCAGGGGGCAGTGCGGGAAGAGCGGACTAGCGGTGTAATACAAGATAAAAAAGAATACTTTAAATCACCACACAAAGCGATGCGGAGCACTACGCCACCGATCGGGTTCTAATTCTATGTCCTTAATGCTATGGCAGAGGAGAGGAGCAGCGCTACGCACACAGCCACAATGTAGATGAAATATGCAAAGAAAGCAGGGCGGAGCGCTACGTTACAGCTCGAATGCTAAAGCAATTTAGATGAAATATAAGGCAATGTGGAGCGCTACGTTACAGCTCAAATGCGAAAGCAATTTACATGAAATATAAAGCAATGAGAAGCAGCGCTACGATACCACAGCAGCGCTATGATGTCGGGAGGAAGGCTGGAGCGACCGCTTTCCAAGGAGTCAAGCAAGTCACAGAGAATCCCCAGCTTGGCCGTTCCTAGTGACTCGTGGGTGGGAGGGGGAGCTGGGAGGCGTGGGCGTAGGGGGAGGGACGGGCTGCAGGCACAACAAAATGGTGTCCAAACAACAACAAGAAGGACAGCAATTCGCTATGGGCGCAATCAGGCAGCAATTGACCTCAGGGGGCAGTGCGGGAAGAGCAGACTAGCGGTGTAATACAAGATAAAAAACAATACTTTAAATCACCACACAAAGCGATGCGGAGCACTACGCCACCGATCGGGTTCTAATTCTATGTCCTTAATGCTATGGCAGAGGAGAGGAGCAGCGCTACGCACACAGCCACAATGTAGATGAAATATGCAAAGAAAGCAGGGCGGAGCGCTACGTTACAGCTCGAATGCTAAAGCAATTTAGATGAAATATAAGGCAATGTGGAGCGCTACGTTACAGCTCAAATGCGAAAGCAATTTACATGAAATATAAAGCAATGAGAAGCAGCGCTACGATACCACAGCAGCGCTATGATGTCGGGAGGAAGGCTGGAGCGACCGCTTTCCAAGGAGTCAAGCAAGTCACCACAAATTGGACACCACAAATTGAAAAGAGTACTCTGACTCAATCAATCAATCAGGAGTTTGTTAAAGCACGACTACTCACCCGTAAGGGTCTCAAGGTGCTAGGGGTGGGGGGGGGTGGGGGGTGCAGGTTCCATTCCATCAAGGAGGGGGTCTGTCGAAGAGCCAGGTTTTGAGGTTTCTTGCGAAGATGGGGAGCGATGTTGTCTGTCTGAGGTGGAGCGGAAGGGCGTTCCATGCTTTGGCCGCGAGGTCTTTCTGGTGCGGGGGACCACGGCGTAGGATAGCTGGGCTGATCGTAGGGTCCTTTGGGGTGCGTGGAATTTGAGTCGGCTGTTCAGGTATGCTGGTCCGGTGCCGTGGAGGGCCTTGTGTGCGTGGGTGAGCATCTTAAAGGTGATTCTCGCCTCGACGGGGAGCCAGTGGAGTGTGCGCAGGTGCTGGGAGATGTGGCAGTGTTTTGGCAGGTTGAGGACCAGTCTTGCGGCGGCATTCTGGATGTTCTGTAGCTTGCGGATGAGGTTTTTGTTTATTCCGGCGTAGAGTGCGTTGCCGTAGTCGAGTCTGCTGGTGACCAGGGTGTGAGTGACTGTCTTTCGGTGTTCGAGGGGGATGCATTTGAAGGTCTTACGAAGGAGGCGGAGGGTGTGGAAGCAGGAAGATGAGACAGAGTTGATCTGGCGGTCCATTTGGAGCTCGGAGTCCAGGATGATTCCCAGGTTGCGTGCGTGGTCTTTGGGGGTTGGCGGGTTTCTGAGGGCGGTGGGCCACCAGGTGTCGCTCCAGGCGTCGGGGTTTGGGCCCATGATGAGTACTTCTGTTTTGTTGGTGTTTAGTTGTAGGCAGCTGTTTTTCATCCATTTGGCGACGGCTTCCATGCCTTCTCGAAAGTTGCGTCTGGCGGTGTTGGGCTCGTTGGATAGGGAGAGGATGAGCTGGGTGTCGTCTGCATATGACACGATGTTGAGTCCGTAGGTTTTGACGATGGGGGCAAGTGGAGCCATGTAGACGTTGAAGAGCGTCGGGCTGAGGGAGGAGCCCCGGGGGACTCCGCAGGTGATAGGTGTGGGGTCCGAGAGGAAAGGAGGGAGTCTGACCCGCTGCGTCCTGCCGGAGAGGAAGGAGCAGATCCAGTCGAGGGCCTTGTCCTGGATTCCTGCATCGTAGAGTCTGCGTATTAGGGTGCGGTGGGAGACTGTGTCGAACGCCGCTGATAGGTCGAGGAGGATGAGGGCTACTGTTTCTCCTTTGTCCAGTAAGGTGCGGATGTCGTCTGTTGCGGCGAGGAGGGCGGTTTCCGTACTGTGGTTTTTTCTGAAGCCGGATTGGGAGGAGTCGAGGATGTTGTGTTCTTCAATGAATGTGGCGAGTTGGCTGTTGATGGCTTTCTCGATGACTTTCGCTGGGAACGGGAGCAGGGAGATGGGTCTGTAGTTTTTGAGGTCGGTGGGGTCCGCTGAGGGTTTCTTTAGGAGGGGGTTGACCTCGGCGTGTTTCCAGTCGTCGGGGAACGAGGCGGTCGCCAGGGAGCGGTTGATGGTTTGGCGGAGCATGGGTGCGATGGTGTTGGCGACTCTGTTGAAGATGTGGTGGGGGCAGGGGTCCGTGGGGGCCCCTGAGTGGATTGACTTCATTGTCTTCAGTGTGTCTTCGGTGGTGAGGGCTGCCCAGTCATCAATCGCTGGTTTCCGGGTGTCGGGGGTGGTTGGCGAGGGTTCAGTGTGTTGGTTGTCTTCGTCGAAGTTGTCGTAGATGCTCTTGATTTTGTGGTGGAAAAAGATGCTGAGCTTGTCGCAGAGGTCTTGTGAGGGAGGGATGTCGGTAGACTCGCTGGTGGGTTGGGCGAAGTCCTTGATGATGCTGAAGAGTTCCTTGCTGTTGTGTGCGTGGGTGGAGATTCTGTCTTCAATCGCTTTTTTCCTTGTTTCTCTGATGAGTTGATGGTGGGCGTTGGTGGCGGCTCTGAAGTTGTTGTGGGCTTCTGTGGATTTGGTGTTTCTCCAGGCCTTTTCAAGGAGGCGGCATGTGCGCCTGGACTCTCGAAGTTCGGTGGTAAACCATCTGGCTTTCTTGGCATGGGTATTGTTGTTTTTCTTGAGGGGGGCTATGGTGTTGGTGCTGTCCGAGATCCATCTATGCAGGGTTCGGGCTGCGGTGATGGGGTCGTCGTTTTCTGCGATGGTTGGGGTGGAGTTGTTGAGTGAGGAGGTGAGCTGGTCATCGGTGATTTTGGTCCAGTTTCTTTGTGGAAGCAGGTGCTGGTGTCTGTGGATGGTGGGTGTTCTGAAGGTGAAGTGGACGCAACGATGGTCGGTCCATGGGAGTTCGGTGGTGTGGCTGAAGGTGATGGAGTTTCCTGTAGTGAAGAGGGGGTCGATGGTGTGTCCTGCTGAGTGCGTGGGCTCGGTCACGATCTGGCGGAGTCCAATGTTGTGGAGGTTGTCAGGAGGGATGTGGTGTTGGGGTCCAGTTGATTTGGGGGGGCTTGAAGTTGAGGTCTCCCAGCAGGGTGTAGTTGGTGGATGCGATGGCCTGCGTGGAGATAATGTCCGTGATGGAGTTGGCGAAGGGTCCACCGGGGTCCAGGGGGTCGGTAAATGAGGGTTCCTCGGAGGGTGGCGGTGGGGCTGGCCAGTATCTTGAAGTGAAGGTGTTCCATCAGTTCTGTGGACTCGTCAGGGATTGTGGATTTGTGGACGATGGCGATTCCTCCTCCTGGGTGGATGGGGCGGTCCTTCCTGGAGATCTTGTATCCTTGGGGGATGGCGATGGCGATGTCCGGTCCCGAGGTGGTGTTGGTCCAGGTTTCCAACATGCCGACTCCACAGGGCTAAAGGTCTAGGAGCAGCCCTATATGGGGCTCAGTTATGGAGGCTGGATAACCTCAAGGACTTAGTCCTTGCTGAGAACAATTTTATTAGGGTGATTCTTAATCTACCCGTAAATACTCCACTTTTGTCTCTAAGACGTGAGCTTGGTCTAAGACCTATTTACAATTTTGCCATCCTTAGGGCTCTCTTGTTCTGGGTAAGTGTAGGAAGATGGATATCTGACTATGGTTACCCCCAAACGTTTTGCCTGGTGTTTAGCTGGTTTTTGACATAGTTGGCCTGGGATCCTGCTATTCAGGGCCCCAGGCTGATTGCTCTCTCCTTAAAATGGACTCCATGTACCTTAGGTGCATACACAATTGGAACTGGTTCACCTTATTGGCCCCTGTAACAGTGTACCCTAGGTACCCAGGGCATAGGTGTTTCCAAGGCCTACCAGGGGCTGCAGCATGTATTGTGCCACCCCTGGCCTGGCCTCCATATTTTGACACAACTGGTTGATCACTCAGCTGGGGCAAGTTGGTGTAATCACCTCTTGCTTAGGTGTAGTATATCTATACATACCCTAAACTGGACACATATGTTCCTATCAGCCACTCCTATGGAAGGCCTCATCAATCCTGGAGGCAGAGTGCTTGGAAATATGTGAGGTGGTGCTCTAGCATGAGCTGAGCCTGTCTGCAGCTGTCGGGAACAACTCCCTTAGCTGTTCCGGGATATTGCCATACCATATACTCTTAAGTGCATTATAATCCTCGCGGTTATTTGCTAACTTTGGTTTGGCTTTATCAAAACATGTCGAGTAAGGTGTCATACCATTTGGAATACTATCCCCTCGACAGTTCTGTTGACGGGGATAGCATTCCACCCTTCTAGAGGGACACGACATGCACATAGCCTTAACCCCGGTTAAAATTAACCAGAGCCTCAGCATCACAAAATGGATGCTGCCACCACAGACACAAGTCTGACCTCCTGCTGCTGGGAGTCCTTCCAGCGAGGAAGGCTTGGACAAAGGGTTTCCTGCCTTGGGAGGTGCGAGCACCACCCCAGACAGTATTTTGTGTATTGGGTAGGACAGGGCTGAATAGAATCAGACATGCTTGCGGCACACAAGGTGTCCTCGTGCATAGGCCAGTCCAAACCGGTCCTGGGACTTTCCAGACCCAGGCCTGGCAAGGAGCTGGACAAAGGAAAGGGGGTATAACCGCCCCCCTTCCTGGTCCCACCCAGAGGAGGGACCTAGCAGGTGATCCACCCCTCAGATTGGATAAGAGTGGGAGCAGTGCCAGAGCACCTCAGATCATCCTGAATCAACTTGAAACTAAGAAGACGACTGGACTTCGACATTCTGCTGCACAGAAGACTGAAGAGCATCTCTCTTGTGGCCTAGGAGTGGCCACCCTGTGAACACAGGCACCATCCAGCAACTCGACGTCTGCTTTGCCGCCGCCTCCCGCTGTAGCCCGAGCACAGAGCCTGACAAGACCCAGACTCCCAGACTTCTCGCAGCCCGATCCACAGTCCCTGCAAAGAAGGGACCCGTGGAGGCATCGAGAGACTTGGGACCGTACTTCTTGGAAGACCCCAGAGAAGCTGACTGCGCAGCACCCAAGGCACCCTCGACGCTGTGCTTTGGGGTTTCAGAAGCCCCACAATCGAGCAGCCCTTGCACCGAAGATCAGCCCCCCACCATCTCAACGATCTGCGTGGGGCCCTTTTGCATCGTGCCACTTGACGCGCCATTCCGGCCACTTGCCACATGGTCAACGGCCATCTTGGCGACGAAACCTACAATCTACACTGCCGGTCTGGTTGCTCAAGACTTGCCCTCGCTCCTGTAAAAGGGAGCACCCGCTCTGACCTTGCTGGTCCGAGTGATAAGCCTTTTTCGATTCCTGCATGGCTTGCATTAGCCAAGGCCTGTTTGCTCCGATCAAGAAGCCGACACCGCCATCAGCTAGAGCCTTTGTGGGACAGCTCGTGACCAACGCCTGGACGTCCTCGACCTCTTCGTGTCCACGTGGCTGCAGAGAGAAGCTACATCTCATTGCCTGTTTGCACCCGACATCGCCTGGTTCCATCCTGGTTCCACGGTAGTCACTGGCTAGTGACTTTGAACATTGTCCCCTCTGCTTTCAGGTCTTCACAACTTCAGATCCACCCTTGGATCCACCGGAACTCTTCACATCGAGCCGCCTGCAGCATCTTCAGCTCCAAGCACCATCGACCAGCGTGACGAAACCCGACACTACTTCGACCCTATGCACCCGCGTCCTGTGGGTGAGGTAACTCAGCAACGCCAGTGTTCCCACACTGGTACACACCTCTAGTGTCTGTGTCTAAAGTTTCATCCCTCTAGGTCACTCGGAAGGTTCCTTAATAACTAACTTTGTAACTTTTACGCACCATAGACAATGCATTGGTGAATGCGTGCACTTTAAGCACTGCACCCGAGTCCCGCGGGCCTTTCCCGACTTAGTCACTGCTAGTCCCGATCAGCTCCAGCGATTCCCAAGGCCTTAGGCCTATTTCCTTTTCGATTGGTATCTCTTATACCACTTTCTTAGTATATGGTTTAGGTGGCCCCTAGGGCTCATCCATATTGTGCAACTTTTGTATATTTCAACTGTGTTTTGTTTTAACGCTTGTGCTTCTGTGCTCATAAAGAGCATAGGGGATATTTGTAGTTAATAAATATATATATTTTTTCAATATATATCTGTGTGGTGTCCTTTCATTTGGTATTCAAGGGGGTTGTATATGGTAAAACAGCTTGCTTCACATGCCTTTCAGAGTTTAGCCTAAGACTGCTTTGTCCACGCTACCACTAGGATAGCTGGTCTATAAGGTTGACTTACAACCAATCATCATAAGGGTTGCTTGGCATGGTACAAGGTGATCACTAGAACTAGTGAGCATCATATACCAGGCCAACTTCTCACATTTGGTGAGCAGCGGTTGGGATTTGAGCTTGCTGTTGTTTTACCATTACAATCTTTGAGATTATCATTTGAAAGATCATACAGGTACCTGCTAGGTACATATAAAACAAGACTAGTATACTTAAGTTCTACTGAACTTAGTTGTTGTAGAGGATAGGGAGTAGCACACCCTGACTACAACTACTAGATAGGTTTAGTAGGTAAACACCAGTGTAGGAAGATTGCAACATATCCACCCACACTAGAGCAATGTCTGGAGCAGAGGGTTCCACTGAGAATGTCTCTGTTGAGAGTGACCCTACACGGGCACCATCCAAATTTGCTATATTTTCCTTTAAGGAACTAAGGCAGCTTTGTGCCTAAAGAGGTCTGAAGACAGGGCCATCCCCTACTACAGACCACCTTAGAGAGCTCTTAGACCAGTCTGAGGCTCTAAAGACCTCTACAGCAGACCCCACAGGGAATTCTGATGGAGGCTCTCCCACTGAAGATGACAATACTGAGGCCCCTGTCCCTGTAATCCAGCTAGATGAGGATGACCAAGTCACTGGAGCTCCTCATGTAGTTTAGGAGGAGGGAGAAGAAGAGGAGACAGAAGGGGAGAGCAGTGATTCTGATGATGGCAGAAATAGTCAGGTGCTAGTCAGCAGGCTTAGCCCGACTAACTTAAGTGTATTTGGGACTGAAGCAAGGATGACCTTGCCCAGACACCCAGGTGGACTTAACAAGGCGCATAGGAGGGGAGGAATCACTCAGGTGAATCCAATACCTCCCAGGCTTCTAGGGGTTCTCATGGTCACTCCAGAAGGGAGATGACTAGCCCTCAGAGAAGGGAACATGAGGCCAAAATGAGAGAGGCTGAGCTTAGGATCCAGAGACAAGAATTAGAAGTTGCCCTGGCCCAAGAGAAGCTTGCTAGAGCAAGACAGCCTAGAGAGAGTGGGTTAGTACCCACTGGTGGCAGCATTATCCCCAGGGATAAAGACAGGTCTTTTGATAACAGAAACCGGAGTAAGATTGTGCCCCCCTACAAAGCTGGGGATGATATCCACAAATGGATGACTGCACTTGAGAGAGCCTGCAAAGTACAGCAGATCCCTCAGGAGCAGTGGGCAGCAATCTTGTGGCTCTCCTTTGAAGGTAGAGGCCGAGACAGACTCCTCACAGTTAGTGATGGGGATTCTAGAAACTACCTGGTCCTGAAGAGTGCTCTGATTGATGGGTTAGGCTTAACCACTGAACAGTACAGGTTAATGTTCAGAAATACCCAGAAGACACAGACTCAGGACTGGTCTGAATTTGTTGAATGTGCCACTAAGTTGAATGTGCCACTAAGGCTCTGGAGGGCTGGTTGCTGGGAAGTAAGGTTACAGACTAAACAGGATTGTATAATTTAATTATGAGAGAGCAAACCTTAAGTAATTGTCAAAATCAGCTTCTACATCAGCACCTGGTGGACTTTGATCTGACCTCTCCACAAGAATTGGGTAAGAGGGCAGACAAATGGGTCAGAACCAGGATCAGGCCTAAGAACCAGGGTGGTGACCAAAAGAAAGAGACTACCAAGCCTCAAGAGAAGGATGGGGATAAATCCAAAGAGAAGACTTCCCCAGGGCCCCAAAACTCCAATGGAAAGGGTGGGCCCCAGAACACTTCCTCTACATAGAAAAAGCCTTACTGCCATGCCTGTAAACAGGTTGGACATTGAAAAACAGACAGCTGTTGTCCCAAGAATGGTAATAAGGAAAATATGCCCCCAAGTAAGGCTCCAACACCTCCTGTCACTGGTAGCAGTGGTCCCCCAGGTGGTGGGAGCACCCCCAAGAATTTGGGTGGGTTTACTTTTGGAGCTCAGGTGGATTCTGGCCTAACCAGGTCCCCTACCTCAGATATTCTTGTCTATGAAACTGGCATGGGGTTTGCCAATTTCACTGCTTGCCCAAACACTTTGAGCAAGTATAGACAAGAGCCCCTCATCAATGGTTTGAAAGTTGAGACCTTTAGAGACACAGGGGCTAGCATCACCATGGTGGCTGAATGTCTAGTTCCCTCAAGGCAACTTTTACCTGATGCCACATATCAGGTGACAAACATTGATGGAATAGAAACCAAACATCCCATGGCAGTAGTCAATCTTAGCTGGGGAGGTGTCACTGGCCCAAAGAGAGTGGCAGTGTCAGCAAACTTGCCTGTAGATTGCCTACTTGGTAATGGTTTGGAAAGCTCAGCCTGGGCTGAGGTTGAACAACAAACCCATTCTAGAATGGTGAATCTCCATGGAAAGGTTAGTGGGGCTGTGATGGCTACAGCCCCAATCCAAGATGTCCTTCCTGAAAAGGTTGGTAGGGGTGAGCAACCCTCAGCCCCATCTTTAGCTAGATTCCCTCCTGAAAAGATTAGCAGGGCTGTTATGATAACAGCCCATACCCAAACTGAGTCTCCTCCTGAAAAGGTTGGTGGGGCTGTGATGGCCACAGCCCAAACTCAAACTGATACCTGGGTAGTGAAGCCTTAAATGATGGATCACTCCACCCAAACTGAGAGCATTGAGGAGGAAGAGAAATCTCCCTCCCACCAGACTTTAGGAAAGGATCAGCCTCCTCAGGGAACTGATCTTACCCCTGATGAAGAAACTGTCCCAGAGGTTGTTAGGCCTGGCCTGACAGAGCCTCTGATGGCAGTGGACCCTTCTCAGGTGGGACCCAGTCTGGAGCAGGTAACCTGCCCCTCTCTACCTTGCCTTAGTCAGCCCAGGGCTGCAGAGGACAAGAAGGACAGTGAGCCCCAAAGGGCCCCCTGTCAAATAAAGCACCCCCATCAACAGATTAGGGGCACCGAAACTAGTAGCCCTAGTGAGGTGAAAACTTTAAAAACTCCTGAGGGAGCCCTTTTAAAAGTAGTTAGGGACCTCCCACAGATGGATTCTGTTGGGCACAGCCAAACCTGGGACCCCAAGGCCCCAAACCTGACCTGTCCCTCCAGTAAGCCAAACAAAGGGACCCAGCCTCCAGCTTTAGGTAGCCAAAGGTTGACCCTGAGAGCACAGTGCAACTCAGTCAAAGAAAGAAAGGCACACATGGTGGAGAGTGATTGGAGGAAGCTGAGTCCTACAGAGGAATCTCACTTCAGTACTCCAACTCAACACCAGTCTTTGACTTTGCAAAGACACACCACAGGTATAGATTCCCTATGGTGGAGACCCTCAGATACCCGTAGGGCGAGGGATTGCTTAGTTGACCATGAGACAGGGGGTAACCAAGCCAGAGCTGGTACTTCCTTATATGGCCACTTAGGCAATATAGGCTTACCTGGTCAAGGATAGCCTTATCTCCTTTCGTTTGGGGGGGGTTGTGTAGGAAGGTGGATATCTGACTATGGTTACCCCCAAACTTTTTGCCTGGTGTTTAGCTGGTTTTTGACATAGTTGGCCTGGGATCCTGCTATTCAGGGCCCCAGGCTGATTGTTCTCTCCTTAAAATGGACTCCATGTACCTTAGGTGCATACACAATTGGAACTGGTTCACCTTATTGGCCCCTGTAACAGTGTACCCTAGGTACCCAGGGCATAGGTATTTCCAAGGCCTACCAGGGGCTGCAGCATGTATTGTGCCACCCCTGGCCTGGCCTCCATATTTTGACACAACTGGCTGATCACTCAGCTGGGGCAAGTTGGTGTAATCACCTCTTGCTTAGGTGTAGTATATCTATACATACCCTAAACTGGACACATATGTTCCTATCAGCCACTCCTATGGAATGCCTCATCAATCCTGGAGGCAGAGTGCTTGGAAATATGTGAGATGGTGCTCTAGCATGAGCTGAGCCTGTCTGCAGCTGTCGGGAACAACTCCCTTAGCTGTTCCGGGATATTGCCATACCATATACTCTTAAGTGCATTATAATCCTCGCGGTTATTTGCTATCTTTGGTTTGGCTTTATCAAAACATGTCGAGTAAGGTGTCATATGATTTGGAATACTATCCCCTCGACAGTTCTGTCGACGGGGATAGCATTCCACCCTTCTAGAGGGACACGACATGTGTGAAGCCTTAACCCCGGTTAAAGTTAACCAGAGCCTCAGCATCACAAAATGGATGCTGCCACGACAGACACAAGTCTGACCTCCTGCTGCTGGGAGTCCTTCCAGCGAGGGAGGCTTGGACAAAGGGTTTCCTGCCTTGGGAGATGCGAGCACCACCCCAGACAGGGTTTTGTGTATTGGGTAGGACAGGGCTGAATAGATTGAGACATGCCCGGTGCACACAAGGTGTCCCCGTGCATAAGCCAGTCCAAACCGGTCCTGGGACTTTCCAGACCCAGACCTGGCGAGGAGCTGGACAAAGGAAAGGGGGTGTAACCGCCCCCCTTCCTGGTTCCTCCCAGAGGAGGGACCTAGTAGGTGATCCACCCCTCAGATTGGGAATAAGAGTGGGAGCAGTGCCATTGCACAGCAGATCATCCTGAATCAACTTGAAATAAAGAAGAAGACTGGACTTCGACATTCTGCTGCTCAGAAGACTGAAGAGAATCTCCCTTGTGGCCTAGGAGTGGCCACCCTGTGAAAGCAGGCACCAACCAGCAACTCGACGTCTGCTTTGCCGCCGCCTCCCGCCGGAGCCCGAGCCCAAAGCCTGACAAGACCCAGACTCCCAGACTTCTCACAGCCCGATCCACAGTCCCTGCAAAGAAGGGACCTGTGGAGGCACCGAGAGACGTGGGACCGGACCCCTTGGAAGACACTCGAAAAGCTGACTGCGCAGCAACCGAGGCATCCTCGACGTTGTGCTTTGAGAACTGAGAACCCCCACCACCGAGCAGTCCTTGCACTGAAGATCAGCCCCCCAGCATCTCCACGATCTGCGTGGGGCCCTTTTGCATTGTGCCACTCGACGCGCCATCCCGGCCACTAGCCACGTGGTCAGCGGCCATCTTGGCGACAAAACCGACAAACTACACTGCGGGTCTGGTTGCTCAGGACTTGCCCTAGCTCCTGCAGAAAGGAGCCCCCACTCTGACCTTGCTGGTCCGAGTGGTAAGCATTTAATGATTCCTGCGTGGCTTGCATTAGCCAAGGCCTGTTTGCTCCGATCAAGTTGCCGATACCGCCAACAGCGAGAAGCCTGCGTGGGACAGCTCGTGACTGACTCCTGGACGTCCTCAACCCCCGGTGTCCACGTGGCTGCAGAGAGAAGCTACACCTCAACGCCTGTTTGCACCTGACATCGCCTGGTTCCAATCTGGTTCCACGGTAGTCACTGGCTAGTGACTTTGAACATTGTCCCCTCTGCTTTCAGGTCTTCACATCTTCAGATCCACCCTTGGATCCACCGGAACTCTTCACATCGAGCCGCCTGCAGCATCTTCAGCTCCAAGCACCATCGACCAGCGTGACGAAACCCGACACTACTTCGACCCTATGCACCCGCTTCCTGTGGGTGAGGTAACTCAGCTCCGCCGATGTTCGTACACTGGTACACATCTCTAGGGTCTGTGTCTCAAGTTTCAGCTTTCTAGGTCACTCGGAAGGTTCCAAACTAACTAACTTTGTACTTTTTACGCACCATAGACTTTGTATTGGTGAGTGCGTGCACTTTAAACACTGCACCCGAGTCCCGTGGGCCTTTCCCGACTTAGTCACTGCTAGTCCCGATCAGCTCCAGCGATTCCCAAGGCCCTAGGCCTGTTTCCTTTCCGATTGGTATCTCTTATACCACTTTCTTAGTATATGGTTTAGGTGGCCCCTAGGGCTCATCCATATTGTGCAACTTTTGTGTATTTTAAACTGTCTTGTGTTTAACGCTTGTGCTTCTGTGCTCATAAAGAGTCCAGGGGATATTTGTAGTTAATAAATATATATATATTTTCAATATATATCTGTGTGGTGTCCTTTCATGTGGTATTCAAGGGGGTTGTGTATGGTAATACAGCTGGCTTCACATGCCTTTCAGAGTTTAGCCTAAGACTGCTTTGTCCACGTTACCATTAGGATAACTGGTCTATAAGGTTGACTTACAACCAATCATCATAAGGGTTGCTTGGCATGGTACAAGGTGATCACTAGAACTAGTGAGCATCATATACCAGGCCAACTTCTCACATTTGGTGAGCAGCGGTTGGGATTTGAGCTTGCTGTTGTTTTACCATTACAATCTTTGAGATTATCATTTGAAAGATCATACAGGTACCTGCTAGGTACATATAAAACAAGACTAGTATACTTAAGTTCTACTGAACTTAGTTGTTGTAGAGGATAGGGAGTAGCACACCCTGACTACAACTACTAGATAGGTTTAGTAGGTAAACACCAGTGTAGGAAGATTGCAACATATCCACCCACACTAGAGCAATGTCTGGAGCAGAGGGTTCCACTGAGAATGTCTCTGTTGAGAGTGACCCTACACGGACACCATCCAAATTTGCTATATTTTCCTTGGGCAGCTTTGTGCCTAAAGAGGTCTGAAGACAGGGCCATCCCCTACTACAGACCACCTTAGAGAGCTCTTAGACCAGTCTGAGGCTCTAAAGACCTCTACAGCAGACCCCACAGGGAATTCTGATGGAGGCTCTCCCACTGAAGATGACAATACTGAGGCCCCTGTCCCTGTAATCCAGCTAGATGAGGATGACCAAGTCACTGGAGCTCCTCATGTAGTTTAGGAGGAGGAAGAAGAAGAGGAGACAGAAGGGGAGAGCAGTGATTCTGATGATGGCAGAAATAGTCAGGTGCTAGTCAGCAGGCTTAGCCCGACTAACTTAAGTGTATTTGGGACTGAAGCAAGGATGACCTTGCCCAGACACCCAGGTGGACTTAACAAGGAGCATAGGAGGGGAGGAATCACTCAGGTGAATCCAATACCTCCCAGGCTTCTAGAGGTTCTCATGGTCACTCCAGAAGGGAGATGACTAGCCCTCAGAGAAGGGAACATGAGGCCAAAATGAGAGAGGCTGAGCTTAGGATCCAGAGACAAGAATTAGAAGTTGCCCTGGCCCAAGAGAAGCTTACTAGAGCAAGACAGCCTAGAGAGAGTGGGTTAGTACCCACTGGTGGCAGCATTATCCCCAGGGATAAAGACAGGTCTTTTGATAACAGAAACCTGAGTAAGATTGTGCCCCCCTACAAAGCTGGGGATGATATCCACAAATGGATGACTGCACTTGAGAGAGCCTGCAAAGTACAGCAGATCCCTCAGGAGCAGTGGGCAGCAATCTTGTGGCTCTCCTTTGAAGGTAGAGGCCGAGACAGACTCCTCACAGTTAGTGATGGGGATTCTAGAAACTACCTGGTCCTGAAGAGTGCTCTGATTGATGGGTTAGGCTTAACCACTGAACAGTACAGGTTAATGTTCAGAAATACCCAGAAGACACAGACTCAGGACTGGTCTGAATTTGTTGAATGTGCCACTAAGTTGAATGTGCCACTAAGGCTCTGGAGGGCTGGTTGCTGGGAAGTAAGGTTACAGACTAAACAGGATTGTATAATTTAATTATGAGAGAGCAAATCTTAAGTAATTGTCAAAATCAGCTTCTACATCAGCACCAGGTGGACTCTGATCTGACCTCTCCACAAGAATTGGGTAAGAGGGCAGACAAATGGGTCAGAACCAGGATCAGGCCTAAGAACCAGGGTGGTGACCAAAAGAAAGAGACTACCAAGCCTCAAGAGAAGGATGGGGATAAATCCAAAGAGAAGACTTCCCCAGGGCCCCAAAACTCCAATGGAAAGGGTGGGCCCCAGAACACTTCCTCTACATAGAAAAAGCCTTACTGCCATGCCTGTAAACAGGTTGGACATTGGAAAACAGACAGCTGTTGTCCCAAGAATGGTAATAAGGAAAATATGCCCCCAAGTAAGGCTCCAACACCTCCTGTCACTGGTAGCAGTGGTCCCCCAGGTGGTGGGAGCACCCCCAAGAATTTGGGTGGGTTTACTTTTGGAGCTCAGGTGGATTCTGGCCTAACCAGGTCCCCTACCTCAGATATTCTTGTCTATGAAACTGGCATGGGGTTTGCCAATTTCACTGCTTGCCCAAACACTTTGAGCAAGTATAGACAAGAGCCCCTCATCAATGGTTTGAAAGTTGAGACCTTTAGAGACACAGGGGCTAGCATCACCATGGTGGCTGAATGTCTAGTTCCCTCAAGGCAACTTTTACCTGATGCCACATATCAGGTGACAAACATTGATGGAATAGAAACCAAACATCCCATGGCAGTAGTCAATCTTAGCTGGGGAGGTGTCACTGGCCCAAAGAGAGTGGCAGTGTCAGCAAACTTGCCTGTAGATTGCCTACTTGGTAATGGTTTGGAAAGCTCGGCCTGGGCTGAGGTTGAACAACAAACCCATTCTAGAATGGTGAATCTCCATGGAAAGGTTAGTGGGGCTGTGATGGCTACAGCCCCAATCCAAGATGTCCTTCCTGAAAAGGTTGGTAGGGGTGAGCAACCCTCAGCCCCATCTTTAGCTAGATTCCCTCCTGAAAAGATTAGCAGGGCTGTTATGATAACAGCCCATACCCAAACTGAGTCTCCTCCTGAAAAGGTTGGGGGGGCTGTGATGGCCACAGCCCAAACTCAAACTGATACCTGGGTAGTGAAGCCTGAAATGATGGATCACTCCACCCAAACTGAGAGCATTGAGGAGGAAGAGAAATCTCCCTCCCACCAGACTTTAGGAAAGGATCAGCCTCCTCAGGGAACTGATCTTACCCCTGATGAAGGAACTGTCCCAGAGGTTGTTAGGCCTGGCCTGACAGAGCCTCTGATGGCAGTGGACCCTTCTCAGGTGGGACCCAGTCTGGAGCAGGTAACCTGCCCCTCTCTACCTTGCCTTAGTCAGCCCAGGGCTGCAGAGGACAAGAAGGACAGTGAGCCCCAAAGGGCCCCCTGTCAAATAAAGCACCCCCATCAACAGATTAGGGGCACCGAAACTAGTAGCCCTAGTGAGGTGAAAACTTTAAAAACTCCTGAGGGAGCCCTTTTAAAAGTAGTTAGGGACCTCCCACAGATGGATTCTGTTGGGCACAGCCAAACCTGGGACCCCAAGGCCCCAAACCTGACCTGTCCCTCCAGTAAGCCAAACAAAGGGACCCAGCCTCCAGCTTTAGGTAGCCAAAGGTTGACCCTGAGAGCACAGTGCAACTCAGTCAAAGAAAGAAAGGCACACATGGTGGAGAGTGATTGGAGGAAGCTGAGTCCTACAGAGGAATCTCACTTCAGTACTCCAACTCAACACCAGTCTTTGACTTTGCAAAGACACACCACAGGTATAGATTCCCTATGGTGGAGACCCTCAGATACCCGTAGGGCGAGGGATTGCTTAGTTGACCATGAGACAGGGGGTAACCAAGCCAGAGCTGGTACTTCCTTATATGGCCACTTAGGCAATATAGGCTTACCTGGTCAAGGATAGCCTTATCTCCTTTCGTTTGGGGGGGGTTGTGTAGGAAGGTGGATATCTGACTATGGTTACCCCCAAACTTTTTGCCTGGTGTTTAGCTGGTTTTTGACATAGTTGGCCTGGGATCCTGCTATTCAGGGCCCCAGGCTGATTGTTCTCTCCTTAAAATGGACTCCATGTACCTTAGGTGCATACACAATTGGAACTGGTTCACCTTATTGGCCCCTGTAACAGTGTACCCTAGGTACCCAGGGCATAGGTATTTCCAAGGCCTACCAGGGGCTGCAGCATGTATTGTGCCACCCCTGGCCTGGCCTCCATATTTTGACACAACTGGCTGATCACTCAGCTGGGGCAAGTTGGTGTAATCACCTCTTGCTTAGGTGTAGTATATCTATACATACCCTAAACTGGACACATATGTTCCTATCAGCCACTCCTATGGAATGCCTCATCAATCCTGGAGGCAGAGTGCTTGGAAATATGTGAGATGGTGCTCTAGCATGAGCTGAGCCTGTCTGCAGCTGTCGGGAACAACTCCCTTAGCTGTTCCGGGATATTGCCATACCATATACTCTTAAGTGCATTATAATCCTCGCGGTTATTTGCTATCTTTGGTTTGGCTTTATCAAAACATGTCGAGTAAGGTGTCATATGATTTGGAATACTATCCCCTCGACAGTTCTGTCGACGGGGATAGCATTCCACCCTTCTAGAGGGACACGACATGTGTGAAGCCTTAACCCCGGTTAAAGTTAACCAGAGCCTCAGCATCACAAAATGGATGCTGCCACGACAGACACAAGTCTGACCTCCTGCTGCTGGGAGTCTTTCCAGCGAGGGAGGCTTGGACAAAGGGTTTCCTGCCTTGGGAGATGCGAGCACCACCCCAGACAGGGTTTTGTGTATTGGGTAGGACAGGGCTGAATAGATTGAGACATGCCCGGGGCACACAAGGTGTCCCCGTGCATAAGCCAGTCCAAACCGGTCCTGGGACTTTCCAGACCCAGACCTGGCGAGGAGCTGGACAAAGGAAAGGGGGTGTAACCGCCCCCCTTCCTGGTTCCTCCCAGAGGAGGGACCTAGTAGGTGATCCACCCCTCAGATTGGGAATAAGAGTGGGAGCAGTGCCATTGCACAGCAGATCATCCTGAATCAACTTGAAATAAAGAAGAAGACTGGACTTCGACATTCTGCTGCTCAGAAGACTGAAGAGAATCTCCCTTGTGGCCTAGGAGTGGCCACCCTGTGAAAGCAGGCACCAACCAGCAACTCGACGTCTGCTTTGCCGCCGCCTCCCGCCGGAGCCCGAGCCCAAAGCCTGACAAGACCCAGACTCCCAGACTTCTCACAGCCCGATCCACAGTCCCTGCAAAGAAGGGACCTGTGGAGGCACCGAGAGACGTGGGACCGGACCCCTTGGAAGACACTCGAAAAGCTGACTGCGCAGCAACCGAGGCATCCTCGACGTTGTGCTTTGAGAACTGAGAACCCCCACCACCGAGCAGTCCTTGCACTGAAGATCAGCCCCCCAGCATCTCCACGATCTGTGTGGGGCCCTTTTGCATTGTGCCACTCGACGCGCCATCCCGGCCACTAGCCACGTGGTCAGCGGCCATCTTGGCGACAAAACCGACAAACTACACTGCGGGTCTGGTTGCTCAGGACTTGCCCTAGCTCCTGCAGAAAGGAGCCCCCACTCTGACCTTGCTGGTTCGAGTGGTAAGCATTTGTTGATTCCTGCGTGGCTTGCATTAGCCAAGGCCTGTTTGCTCCGATCAAGTTGCCGATACCGCCAACAGCGAGAAGCCTGCGTGGGACAGCTCGTGACTGACTCCTGGACGTCCTCAACCCCCGGTGTCCACGTGGCTGCAGAGAGAAGCTACACCTCAACGCCTGTTTGCACCTGACATCGCCTGGTTCCAATCTGGTTCCACGGTAGTCACTGGCTAGTGACTTTGAACATTGTCCCCTCTGCTTTCAGGTCTTCACATCTTCAGATCCACCCTTGGATCCACCGGAACTCTTCACATCGAGCCGCCTGCAGCATCTTCAGCTCCAAGCACCATCGACCAGCGTGACGAAACCCGACACTACTTCGACCCTGTGCACCCGCTTCCTGTGGGTGAGGTAACTCAGCTCCGCCAGTGTTCCTACACTGGTACACATCTCAAGGGCCTGTGTCTTAAGTTTCAGCGTTCTAGGTCACTCAGAAGGTTCCGAACTAACTAACTTTGTACTTTTTACGCACCATAGACTTTACATTGGTGAGTGCGTGCACTTTAAACACTGCACCCGAGTCCCGCGGGCCTTTACCGACTTAGTCACTGCTAGTATCGAATAGCTCCAGCGATTCCCAAGGCCCTAGGCCTGTTCCCGTTCTGATTGGTATCTCTTATACCACTTTCTTAGTATATGGTTTAGGTGGCCCCTAGGGCTCATCCATATTGTGCAACTTTTGTGTATTTTAAACTGTCTTGTGATTTAACGCTTGTGCTTCTGTGCTCATAAAGAGTCCAGGGGATTTTATAGTTAATAAATCAATATATATTTTCAATATATATCTGTGTGGTGTCCTTTCATTTGGTATTCAAGAGGGTTGTGTATGGTAATACAGCTGGCTTCACATGCCTTTCAGAGTTTAGCCTAAGACTGCTTTGTCCACGTTACCACTAGGATAACTGGTCTACAAGGTTGAATTACAACCAATCATTATAAGGGTTGCTTGGCATGGTACAAAGTGATCACTAGAATTAGTGAGCATTATATACCACGCCAACTTCTCACACAAAGGTTAATGCACACTTACAGACAAGTTGTGTAAAAGATTACAAAGATAAGCAATGCCAAACCTTTGTCATGAGCTGTAGACCACACTGTTTAACCCCTTCCATGCTGATGACGAACCCCAGCCGTCATGCATTACGGTGCTCGTGTGCTGATGACGGCTGGGGTTCGTCACGGCCCGCCCCTGTTCGTGCTGTTTACAGCACACCAGGGGAATCGCGGCCGCATGGAAAGGGTTAATAAAAGTATTAAGAAATAAGTTTCGTACTAACTTTTGAAGGGAGGGTCAGTCGCCTGAGATGTACTGATGTCACAAGAGTCGCGCTGGAGTTGGTTGAAACAGCGGGCGTGAGACAGGAGCAGCTTAGTAAAGGAGGGGTCAGTAGTGAGGAGTAATACTGATGTCACAAAAGGCCGCACTGGCATTGGTCAGACCAGGAGCGTGAGCCGGAATCTGATTGAGTGATTGAATAGAAGCTGTTTTAGGATTGGTCGATGGAAATGTGTATGTTTGATTCTAATTTGTCTTTTCGTGTGAGTCGCCCCGACAGAAAAGCTTGAGGGTTTGCGGATTATTGTTTCCTACATCGAGAATCTAGAATGTATGGAGAAAAGAGAAATATGTCATTAATAAAGAAAATTAAGAATATCTTTAACACCTTAGCTGCGTGTAAACATTCCTCCCCAGTGCTGCGCTGTCCATTGGAACCAGTGCTGAATGGACGTCCAATGGTCGTGCGCAGCACTGGGGAGGTAGCGCTGCTGACGACCATTGGCCGTCAGCAGCACTTAAGGGGTTAAGATAGATAAGCTTATGTTGACTAGAGAGGGAATTTCTATTCCTCCACCAAAAACGCCTGCTTCATTTATGATGATGGAAAGAGGATGTCATACTTGTGTATAGATGGTCAATTGGTTCAAATATACTAAATGCGAGGGTGTTATAGCTTTCTCTGAAAATTTTGCGTTTAATGGAAGAATTCTTCAGAATTTGAGGATGAGGATGAATGATTTGGATCCAAGACCTAAGCTAACACCGTATGAGGCTTTAGAAGAATGGGAACTGAGTCATATGAATGAGAGAAAAACAGGAGTGGGAGATATATGGAACCTTTTCCTCGATATTTACGTGAGTCACGCGAGGGTCAGATGAAGCAATGGAGAAGAGCAATGGTATCAGAAGGTTTATATCCATTGTTAATGGCAGAGGAACAGTCCGGTGGCAAGTGTAAGGAGAAAACGAAACATGATGTGGTGAAGCAGATGATGAATTAATAGAGGATAACTAAAAATCCACCCCATACCAAGAGGGACCCAGCAGAGTAATTACCCCAAGTGCTCCAGTAATGGGAACACCCTTAGTGCCTCAAAATTTACATGATACGTCAGTCAATAGGGTACTTCATGAAAAGGAGAGAGAAGAGTTAAATAAGAATAGAGAAGAATTAATACAGAAAATAAATCAGTTACATTTAAATGCAGAAGCTTTGACAGCACCAGTGACCATAAGTCCTGTAATTCCATTATATGGAGATAACGTAAGTTGCTCAAACCCTCAAACTGTAACTATTCCTTTGAATAACTTCAGGAAAGTAGTAATAACAACAGATGATCAAATTAGTGAATGTGATTCGGTCATTTCATTAATGGACCTCCCTATAAAAGAGCCTGTGCTTATGTGTTCTAAAAGAGTAACACCTGTAAATTTGAAAGAAAAGGGGTCTACAACTCTGATAAGAACTAGATGTACAATAGCAATCACTCAAGAAGACTTGGGGAGATGGGCACAGGGGATAGAAAGATGAAGCTCAGTGCCAAAGATTTTAGATATTTACAAACTGAAAGTAGAATTGGAAGAGATGATAGCGGGAAATGTGGGAATTGATAGGTTGAATCTTTATGATGAGGAAGAGTTGTTATTTATACATAGGAGTATAACAAGAAATGCAAAGGTGTACCATGACAAGTTGACAGAAATTTCTTCAGAGATTGGAGTGGAAATAGGGAGATCAAAATTATTGCAGAAACCATACAGAGTGGAGTTTACTGACAAAGATTTAGAAAATATGAATGTGTCTGGTAGGAAACTACAAGTGAAGGAGTTGATGAATGTTCTACAGAAATGGGGAGACATTGACAAGTGGAGAACTAGGGGGACACGAAAGAAGGATGAAGCACAAGTGAAGGAAGCATCACCTGCGTTCCTATTAAGAGTCAGAAAAGGCAGAGAGATTTTGTCTCATGAGAGAAGTTCCTGATGGTGGATACATTCATGCACCATGAAGTAGACAAGATATCTTGTCATTTACAAATGATTTCCCTAAGTTGAGAGAGAAGCCTGTTGAATGGTTCAAGCAGGTTGAAAGATTTGTGAAAGTTTCAAAGGTTCTATTGAAAGATCTGGATGGTCTGTTTGATAAATTGGTACCCGCTGATTTATGGACAGAATGTAAGATTACAGTTGATTGGCCAAGTGAGGAATATCCAAGAGATTCGAAAACAGGAGCACCCTCAGATGATGTAATGAAGAAATATCACCAAGTAATTACTTTCCTGAAAAGGAAAATCCCCCCCAAAGAAACAGATTGGGTGAAAATAGATAGAACAACTTAAGAGACCAATGCGTCTGTACATGTGTATTATGAAAGGTTACTGTAGGTGTTTAAGCAGTATAGTGGCTTTGATAACATTTGTGATAAGGATATCAGACATTTTTTGTATCGGTTTGTGTATGGTTTAAAACCAGAGATTAGTCAGATTCATCAGCAGCATATTTGTGCTGGCAGAGCAAGACGATAGATGAAATATTGAAGTACGTGATAAGCCTATCGCCTCAGCCTACCCTCTTCTGCATTACATATGTAAACGCCTCATCAAAGCTGACATGTCAAATTCAGTTCGTTTGTGCAAAATCCTCCATTAATAATACTGTTTCATTTCCCTCAAATGAAACTTAAATGCATGTAAAATGGGAAAGGATACTTAAATCCTCACATTAGGCAGATGTTTTTGCTGGAGGCTGATTCGATATGTGTCTTCTGAAGTGTTTAACATGTGTGCTCTACTCCCTGCTCAGAATATGTCACCTGTCCCCCTCCTGAATAGTTAAGGTGAGGGGATAGATTGAAAAAATACAACAATGCTGGAATTTCTTTCTCCTTTTATTCTACAAAGATTTAACACTCTTGCTTCTACACCTAATTTGCATGTTGTTCTGGTCAAACTTAGCAAGCCAGCTGACAAACACAATTGTTAAAAGTGCTTTGAGATGTGCTAAAATAATTTTAAAATGCTACTGTTAAACCATTTTAATAGGTTTGCACATTCTCACTTCGCACCGAAAACTGTCGGTAGGCAGAACTCCACGGAATATTTGCGAGTTTTTATGTAACTCTATGGAATTCCACGAAATAAAACTTGGCAAGTTCCATCCACCCCTAGTCTACAGACAGTTCATATTCTTTCCGTGGGTCAAATTAGGCCGACGTGGTGCATTCAGATCAAGCTGTTTTGGTGGCTTGGAACGCTTCTTCTTGAGGGGCGCCCCAGACCCACAGCGTGTTTGCCTTTATCAGTTCTCTAAGGAGGCCAGTGAGGTTTGTTAGATTGGGAATGAATCTTCCACAATATGTGACAATATGTGACCATTGTAATATAACTGTGGACACCAGTCACATTGACCAGGGCAGGTGTGGCCTGTTTGTCTTGAACCTTGGCTGAGTCGGAGTCTGTTCTGAAAAAACTGGTGTCTGAAGAAACCGATTTTATTCTGCAGGATCTCACATTTTTCATGGTGTAGTGTGAGTCCATTTTCCTGTAGGCGGCAGAATGTTGTTGGCAAATGGGTCAGATGTTCCTTGATGGAGGGCAAGTGAACCAAAATGTTGTCACTGACATTGAGTACACCTGGAAGTTCTGCCAGTATACCCCTAATGATATCTTGCAATACCTCTGCTGGATTTGATATGCCAAAACTCAAACACTTGTATTGTCGGAGGACCACATGGGTGGAAAACATGGCGTGCCTGGACTCTGGGACAAGAATTAGTTGATGGTATCCATCTTTTAAATCCATCTTAGAGAACCACTGAGAGCCAGAGACCTCACCCATGATGCCATCATGTTATGCAGATGCATATTCACACATATCCATTGCTATCCGGACTGTTTGGGTTTAAAAGGTATGACAATGGGTGAGAGCCATGGAGTGGGTCTATTCATTTTTTCAATAATAACCACCTGCTTGAGCTTCTGTAGCTCTGCTTCACCCTAGGCCGCAGATGTAAAGTCCAACGCCTGTGGCAGAGGGCATCTGGTTCTATAGACTTGTCCACATGCATTCAGACCATCCTACCTTTCAAACATCCTATTTCATCTACATGGGGCACAAACCATTCTAGTAGTGAGGCAAAACAGGTTGAACGTCCAAAGGTCAGAATAGCCCTGATAAACTGTGCACATATTTCATCATTCACATCAGGAAAGGTACATGTTCTAGCAAGGTCCATCAAATATGCATAGAACACATCTCCAGACTCCTCTGGGCCCTGCCGAGCCTGACCCAGAAGGAACTGCTTGTAATCTGGGTTTGCCAAAGGCTACAAGTACTCTGTCAGATTGGTCTTCAGCGTCTTCTAAGTGAAAAAGGGACTGGCTTTCACAACAGGCTTAGATATATTATGGACTGCGGCACCCCCCAAATAGAGGAGCATGGGATCGTTTACTATCACTCTCCATCCTCACTGCCGCAAAATCATTCTCCAAACGCTCTACCCATGCCTTCCATTTTGCAGCCTCAGATGAGGGGTGCTGTCATCATCAATGACAACACACCTGAATGTGCAATGCCCACCAGCACCCTGAGGTGGTGCAGATGAAGCAAACACAGCCTGTACCGGCCTTCCTGGCTTACCTTCTGAGAGCAAACTCATCACAGTCCTCCCAATCAACTGTGAGATCCTTCGAGGTGGGGCAAACCCAGCAAAATGTGGTAGGGGAGCGAGAGCCGGCACCGACCGGCATGACAGCAGGGATGAAACTTCAGAGCAGCAGGCCCAGCAAAGAAAACTGGAAGATGCAGCTGAGACTCCCCCCACACACAGCAGCCATCACGATGGTGAGGGTGGGGCCTATATGTCCGTCTAGTAAGACGCGGCCGAGTAGGGTTTCACCGCCGGAGGCCGAATCAGGGCCTGGGAGTCCTGCAGAGAACACCTCCGCACCACATTGGGGCAACAGCAGGCAGCAGACAGGAGCAGAGACAGAGCAAGCCCTTCCCGTGGCAGAAGGCACTCGGCACAAAGTGTGGGCAGGGGGGCGCTGTTACTGTTCAGGTGCACCCCGGCCCTGAGAGCTCTACACAGGCAGACCTCGACACCAAGTGTCGTGTTGTCTGGGTCATATACATTCAAATGAAAATAAAAATAAAAATATTTCCGTTGTGGTTCCACATTAAAAAATGATTAAACGCTGTGTTTCAGAAATGTAAATGATTACATTTACTCACCTATCCTGTGTTGCCCCCTACTTCTTTCTCCTTGTATCCATCAGTACCACACTACTGTCCCACCTCGTAGTGGTGAAGCTGATCCCTCTTCTCTGGGCCAAGACAACTCCCCCCTGCCTGAGGCCCACTCCATGGCTCCCTAAGATAGAACATGCCACAGTGAGCTGGTCCAACAAAGGGGTAACAGAGTTCAGCAGTCACAAGCCATGAGCTCAAAGACCAGATGAAGGCCAAGGAACCTGCAAGCTCTCCTGGCCACTTCCATGGCGGGATACTCTGCGGTGACCGCTGTCCAGCTTCAAAAGCAGCTTTTCTCCTCGACATCTGCGAACAAAGCCCTCAGTTTCTCTACATGGATATACATAGATGTATGTGTTATTTATTGACTTTATTACACAGTCCTGGTAGACATCTTGGAAAACATTGTGGCAAGAATTGCTATAGTGAAAACCTTTTTCTAGGGTTTGTCATAGGCAGTAACCAACACCAACATCATTTCCTGCAACGGTAATTTAACATTTTGTGTAACAAAATACCTATCTGTAGGCCTTAATACAGAGAAATAACAACCCGCCCTAAAAGCCTGTTGATTCTTACAATCACTATGTCGAGCCTACTGTGTTCAGTGGCGTAACGAAACTTGAGGGGGCCCCCCTGAAAAGCACATGGAGGGGGCCCCCCCTCTCCCCAGCGGCCAGGCCCACCACCTACCACTTTGCCCCACCACCCAAAAATCTGATATATTTTGATCTAAAACATCCAAAACTTAATGAAATGCCTCTATATTGTCTTGCTCACAGTTCTAATGAGAAAGTGGGAAACACTCAACATATAAGCTGTCAAAAGCAGATTATTTAATTGAGGCAGCAATCAGAACAATGCCCAGGAGCGATCCTATTGTCTCAGGAACTGCCTATGGCTGAAGACCAAAGAACAACTATGATGGGTCTGAATTCGAATTTACATTAATGGACCATAACTTAAAACTTTGAAAGACAAACCCAAATCTGCAGTTCCATAACAACTCGACTGACAATATACATGAGAAGTACAGAAGATGTGACTCAGTATCCTGTGAAATTCAAGGGAAATAGACTGGTGAATTATGTGCATGTCACACACTTGTGACTGTCAAGGGTTGTGCATGATAACATGACCTGAGGAAGCAGTTTCAATATCTACCGTTATGTCTTTATTAGTAGGCAGTACAAAACAGGCGGGCAAACGAGGCAGAGGATGAAAACTGTTTGGATGCTTCAGAACATTGATGCAGATGTTTGTCTGAATGTATCATTTCTGTGGTGTAAACAATGCTTAATACTAGATTGAATGCACACATATTAGAGAGAAGTGCAAGCAACACAATAAATAACACCGCATGTAGAATTTTAAAAAACATATCAGCAAGTACCCAATAACAGAATATATACAAACTGTAGTTGGTAAAGCAAAACAAATGTGCAAATTCTTCCAAGTGCATAATAAAGCAATCACCAGTCCAGCAATATACAAAATCAATCATGTTTTGTAACAATTCATACTTTCAAAGAACATGATAAAAACTAGCCCAGCCGTATGCAAAAATGAAGCCAGGTTAGTCAAACTATTCCCCGTTTGGTGTGTGCATAAAGGCACATATATTTCAAAGCAACTGGTAAAAAAAAACAACTACCAATTCCCTTTTTGAAGGATCAAATATTTCAAAGTGACTGGCAAAAAAACATTAACAAGTACAGCAGGCAGCAGCATACAAAAATCAAACCACTTTAGTCAACCAATGCCCTTTTGGTTTGTGCAGGAAGGTGCACATATTTTAAAGTGTCTGGTACAATAATAACAAGATCAGCAAGCAGCATACATTAATCAAACCAATGTAGTCAAACTAATTACCCTTCTGTTTGTGCATGAAGGCATAAATATTTCAGTGCCTGGTAAAGCAATAACAATTTAGCAGCATAGCCATCAACCCCGTCCAGTCATACGATGCCCCTTTTATTTGTGCATAAAGGTGCCAGAGCCCACCTTTCCCAAGCCTTAAAAAGTCTCAAGAAGCCTTTATGTATGCAATAAACTACCATCTAATAATGGCAGCTTAAGAGGCAGCAAATGTGACCTTGGGAAAGTAAAGGAGGTCTTGGCAAGAGGCAATCCCAAGGATATGGCTCAACAAACATGATACATGGCAGAGCACTTTGAATCAGGCCTGGGCCCTGGCATGGAACAGGAGCTGAGAATTGACTGTGCATGAAAGGACATGTGAGCCAAGAAAGCAGCCCATCACGAAATGGTGGGAATGTAAATGGAAGTACCAGGGTGGCCAGAGACAGTCCTGCAGGCAAAGGGGGACCAAAACCCACGCACCTAATTTGAAAAGATGCCTTGTAGCCCCTCAAGTTGGTTCGCAACTTGGAAAAGCAAAGGCATGTACATTTTAGTAAGAAGCATCCAAATCTGCTCAAGCGGCACATGACTTCAAACAAATAGTAGCTAGTTGTAAGCCTGTTTTTAAAATATGTGCACACATTTTTTCCAATATTCTCCATTCCTATATAACAGCTCTCCATCTGAGCAAGTCTATATTGAAGTCTTTTAGGATGTTCAGAGTAAAGTTGGAGATGATAACGTGGTTAGCTGTTAAAGGGAAAAGTAAGATTCCGACCACCTTCCTTTCTCTTTTGCTGATGAATGCAATAGAATTTTTGAAGGGAATAAAGCACACTATATTAAGGGGTTGGTTATGCAGAGAGATGGACTCATCCTTTTTTCCACAGAGAGGTTATTGCGAACATGAATCCCTGATCTTCAAAAATGTAGGTGAATATTGCCCATTTGGTGAACAATTAACAGCAATACTGGGAGGAGTGCCCTCACATTATACACACTGTTGTCAACAAAAAATACATTTTCGAGCAACTCGTTATTTTCAACATGGTTGTCAATGCTGTATTAGCATAGCAGTATGCTTAAACAAATCAAAGTCCATATTCAACTCCATGATTTATCACTCATGGTTCAAAACGCGAGAAGTACCATGTAATGGCCAGAGATGGACACATATTTATACTATTGAGATCAACTGGGTGTGGCACTGGGGGTGGCCCACCTGTGTCCATTCACGGATTGGCTTTGCCCCTTGCTTCCCCAGTGGCCATCACCAGCTTAAGCCTCAGATAACAAATCAGAGAAGCGAGAACGAAAGTCCCGAGTTGACTGGGGTATTAAAACCAGGGGCGCAACTAGATCTGAAGTTCAGGGGGGGAGCTACCACTCCCAGCCAGGGCTGGCCCTGGCACTGGTCGCACACGGTGCAACAGTCTTTTCTGGTGCCCCTTCCCCCACATCCTCCTTCTCCATGAATTCCCTCACTACAACTCACCTCACTACCACTCACCAACCATGCACCTCATCTCTCTATTGCACCTTTCTGACAAACATTTCATTTTTTTTATAGCGCTACTCATAGTTTACTCACACTCAGTTCTGTGATCTGCATGGTACACGTTCTGTGTAGCAGGTACATTAACCCTCTGCACTTTGTGGGTGGCAGGAGTGCCCATGTGAGTGCACAGTGGCAGAAGCAACAGTGTGAGAGTAGGGTAAACTGAGTGAATGCAGGTTGAGTGAGATGACCGTATGAATTTGGGTTCGGATGTAAGTGCAGAGTGGGACGAACTAATGCATGATCAGTGATGTGCTTGTTTGAGTGAGATTGCAGATTGAGCTGTGAGGGGGACAGGTGAGTGAAGGGTGAGTAGTGTGCTCATGTGTCTGCAGGGTGAGGTATGGGGTGAATAGCGCAAGTGCATTGTGAGTGCAGAGTGATCACTGAGTGCAGGGCGGGCGGGTGAATAGTGATCAGTGTGAGTGCATTGTGATCGCTGTGAGTACAGGGTGGGCGTAAAAGTGAAGGGCAAGAATGTGGTTTGAGTTGTCTGAATACAAGGTGCATTCCCAGACACTGAAGTAACTCAGCATCTTATTGACGGCAGTGTAGGGTTTCAGATCTAATTCCAACTATTGATTGCTATTAGGGCATCAATAGGGATTGAGGGTGTAAGAAATAAATAATGTGCTTCCAATCTCATGATACGGGTTGCCAGCTCATTATTTTGATGTTCCAGACGGGGCAAAAATAAGCAGTCACCTAAAGCCGGATTTTAAGCACTTATCTGTGCTTACTTTGAACACCAAATAGAAATAGAAATCACTTTTAATTGTGTTCCAGGGCGGCCTGAATGATCCATGACTGATAACAGAAAAGTCACATTACAAATTAATACATACACTTTTATTTATAACCGTATTTAGTGTCAATACGAGGTCTTTCCAGGCTCTTTAACGCCTTAACCGAGGTGGCAATTCCGTTGCGGTGCGGGCGTTCTAAAGAGTGGGCCGGGCTGCGTCGGCCAACGGTCGTTCGCACCACCAGGGAGGGAGTGCTCCAGTCGGCCAACGGGAGCATGGAAGGTATTAACCTCTTCGATGCTCATGATGGCTCCCGGCCGTCATGAGTCATGGTGGGCGTGTGCTTATGACGGCCGGGATCCGTCATGACAACGCCCGCGATTGGAATGTCAGCACTGCTGTGGAATTCGTGCCGCAGTGATGAGGTTTAACAACACATTGCTGGCATTTTTATTTTGGCAACACTACTTTATATTCCTTTTCATGAAATGCATGCTCAATGGTAATGTGATATGTGATGTCACCTGTGATATTATCAATTATTTTATTTGTGATGTTATCTTTAACATCAAGAATGAGCTGGAGGCAAATGTAGGAAATGATGAGGTAGAGGCACAATGTGATTTGCGGGGGGCATTGTGGGTAAAGTGTATTGGAGGAGCACAGAGCAATGCGCTTCAGTGAAGCGCTGGTTGTCATGCCTGAAGGGAACACTATATGATGTGTCTCACTGGAGGACTGTGTCTTGGAAATGTGGTGTGCAATTTGGGACTGTGCATCAGAAGGGCACTGTGTGTTGTACAGACAAGGTGCATACCATGGCTGTGTGTATTACAGAGCAGGCGATGTGCCAAGGGAGGGTAAAAGCTGATGTTCAGTAACAGTTGTTGGTTAAAGTGTAACTTCAAAGAGGCCTGAAGATGTACTGTGTCAAGCATAAACAACTCATCCGTTCCCTTTTTTCTTTCCATTCTGGGATATGGGGTACTATTCAATTATAAATGAGGGAATGCAAGTACTACAAAACAAAGAAAAATATATATTAGGGCTGGATTATCCTCTGGCATTACAACCAGTACTTTGGAATATAAAAAATGACAGTCTTGCTTTCTAATGTATTTCAGTGATTTGTTTTTAGGGTCAGGAATCTAATCATGGCAGAAGATCTTGTTTAATATGGTGTGTTTTATACAGGCACAGATATACACATGAAGCATTCATGGGCACACATTCAAACATGAACAATTCACATACAAGAATGGTTACACACCTGCATAGGCACAAAGGACCCTATGTTGTGTACGACATCTTTAGACAGTCCTGGTTTTTTGTACAACACTGTTTGGCATAATGGCACTTTCAAGCCTTCGCTTATATTTGTAAAAGAAAACCTAAGCCCCAGAATGCAGTTATTTGTTGCTGGGGAAAAAAAGGAACTGGCTGAGGGTGTCAAATGTGAAATGGCCTACTTGGTAGAACAGATTGACAGATATAAAAATAAAAAATACATTCCCTCTCTATTACATTGTAAATAGATTTTGTTTTGGTTTGTTGCTTGAAATATTTGCCTTCGTCTTCTTTGCCTACAATATGAACAATAAAAGTGTCGAAAGTATTAATTTCCATTATTTTGTTTTACCCTGCTCCTCTCAAACATTTTCAGAAGCTGAGTTTAAAACAAAGCTTTCTTAGTTCTGCTTCTTTGACCTCCCCCGTTTGGAGATCCTTCACATTTGCCAACAGGCTTACAGCCCAGGTTTCATTGGCCGGGGGCGCGTCTTGATTCACCTTAATCCTCGTCAACCACGGACTCGCCACTGCTTTATTTATATTAGAATAATAATAATAATAATAATAATAAAGTGGAGTGCACAAAATATTTTTTTCAGGAGCCAGCCTCTGACGCAGCCAGCAGCCTAGCAAGGAAGTCATGGGCGGGCCCTGGTGCAAGCAAAGAAAATGCCACCTTTAACTGCTGCTGGGTGGTTCAAAACAGCAATTATCATAGTTCAAGGGGCTCCTCAGAGTTCTAAGTACCGGTGCAACTGAACCTCCTGCACAGATGGTAGCTGCGCCCCTGGACTCGGCAGAAGGTTGCCTTTCTTCCACTACCCAAACCTTCCTCTCTTTCTTACTCTTGACGTTTTCATCATTCATGCAATCTTCCTTTTATCACTGTTTTTCTATCATTCTCTTCCTTCTTTCTCGCTTTACTGACACTCTCTCTTGATCCCACTAAGCATGACAAAAAAGGCATAGTTACCAAGGTTTTTGTAACATTTCCATAATTTCAGTGCTATTATGAGTGATATTTCAAAGAGTATGAGTGACACTTTCTCGCAAGCAAAATAAAACAATAAAGACAAGGGAAAAATATAAACATAGCAAAGTACAACCATTTGCGCAACAAGACACTCTGTACTTGCTGCTCAGTGCGCCCCTGTTTCCCTCTGTTGCAGGGGGTGTAATATCTGGCAGGCAACTAGAGGTGTACATCAGGGAAGTTTCTGTGAAATGCCCGTAGGTAGCGTTTTTGTGCACATTCAAGCTGAGACACAGGCGGTGGAAAGACAGGGATTGGCTGAATCTGGGACATAGATGCAGTTGTGTACACTCCAATCGAGAGACAGGAAGATGTAAAGACATGCATTGACTGACACTGGGACACAGACACTGTAACGTATTTACAGAACCTGGGATTTAGATAGACACAGGGGCATAAATACACAGGCAGGCTGCCACTGCAACTTATTGCAGAAACAGGGTAGAAAGGCTCAGGGAACTCACACTAAAATGTAGAGAAATATGGGGCAGCTTAGCATCACTCCAGGCCTGGCCTCTCTTCCACGTCTGGGACCCAGCCCCAACAGGATATGTGAGGCCCCAACTGCAACAACACACTGATGGCTAGTGTTGCCGAGCTGGCTGACCGAAAAACAAAAGACACACTGCCAGCCAACGTGTGGCCTGCCTGCCTCAGGACTACTCTGGCCTCTCCGTTACTTGAGGAAAATGCTGGTCCCCAAAAGTGAGTCCAAATGCCCACCACCTGCAGCTGCAACCACACACATGAATAATGCACAACACTCGCCTCACTAACCTCAAATTTGAACGTCTGTTCCCCAATGAAAACTCGGAAGTACACACAGTCAGTCAAGCAGTGCCTGTGCCTCCTCCTCTCTGCGTGTGCTACAGGGCTGATGGGGCCCCTGATGGGGCCCCTGGAGGTAGGAACACAGTCTCAGAGGCTGCTGCGGGGCCTAAATTACGTTTCAATCCTGACCCCATGATGCACCCCCCCCTCCCCCCCCCCCCGCTCCTCCACCAACACCCACCTGATGCCCTGCCTGCAGCAACAGTGGCAGGCGCGATTTGGAGACAGGACAAAGCAAAATTTAATGATTACCGGCGGCCGCTAAATCCTTTCTGGGATGCCTCACCTTCTCCACGGCCGCCGCCACGCACTTTTAATACTTCTGCCATGCGCTTGACACTGGTTAGCCCCACCCTAAGAAACAAAAGACCACGCAGAGGTCACGTCTGCGCACCACGCACGACGTACCATTTATCTTACAAAAGAGGCCGGGGTGTCTAATGCAAATTTGATTAACACCTCACATCCCAGATGAATGTGTGGTGCTGTCTGGCTGCGCGGCCGCAGATGGGGGCCCCTGGGGGGGGGGGGGGGGGGGCCTGGAGCGCAGAGGCTCACCCCCCCCCCCCCCCCCCCCCCCCCCGCAATCGCAGTTCTGGATTGTTTATGTGCAGACAGGGAAACCTTCTTGTCATAAAATTGCAATGAATACAAAATTACAGTTGACAGAAGAAAAGAGCATCTCTCCTAACAAAGTTTAACAAGGATTCTCCATGAGTTGTCTCTCGGGATTGAACCCCAAATCCCGGTATACGACCCTTCATGTCCTCTAGGTATGGTAGTAGATTGGAGAAGTGGTTTCTTGTATTAGTATGTATAGCAGAGGTCATAGTGATGTAATAGCAGTGGTGGGACATTCATTGGATATTTGTATGTCCTACATTGGAATGTATTGTGTGTAGGTGCCTGACCCCGGAACACGGGGGCTCACGGTTCGATCCTGGGCGGTGGCGGCAGGTAAGCCCAGCACCATGTGACTCCAGGCAATAGCTTGCTAAATCTTCCTGATGGCCCCAGCGCCTTGACACCCTTGGGTAATTGATTGTACTTTACAAATACTGGATTTCATTATGCGAGTGTGATTTGAACTATTTGGCATAGAAAAAGCACAGAACTGTGAGAGCGGTTATAGAATGGAGCCTAACAAATATCGGAGTGGGTCAAACGTATGCTACACCATTGTACAGATGTGTGACTGCCTGGAATAGTCTCAGTGGACATAAATTGGAAAAGAGATATTTAATTAATCAAGTTGTTTAGTCCCCTTTTTTTTACCCACAGAAGTCAAGGCTCTCGGATCGCTTTGAATGAATGAGTATTGTATGAGTACGAATGGGCGAAATGTCTTGCAAATAACACAATGTGGCATACATATTTGGGAATCATTGGGATCTGGATCTAGTTCTGAAGAAAGACACAATACCAGTTTTTTGGGCTTAAACAAGGATGAAACATGTAGACCTCAGATGTTGGAGTGAATAATCCTTGTGAGCATCACTTTATTTTTCAGCCTGCCAATGGCAGCTCATGAAAGACACTGACATGAGTCCCCGTGTAGGCAACTTTAGCCTTTAAATCCGCACCCACCTTACCAGTGCTCCCTTGGATGTCCAGGCAGCAGCACGCTGCAATATACCATGTGTCGCAATATACCAACATGTATCAGGGTGAAGTCGATGGTGAAGCATGTCACAAGAAACACTATTGGATCGGAGTTCTTTTACAACCTTCTTCTGGGCTAAAACCAGAGAATTCTTTTAAACAAAATGAGTGGGTTGATTGTCTCCTGATGTGATGCTTTAGACTGGGAAGTTGAGTCAATTCCCAAGATAATTCTCTTCTTCCCCCTCCTGATTTCATATGTAAATTATTGTCTGTACAACCTGCCTCTTTCTGTTCTCTCCATGTCTATGCCCTATGTTTTATTCTCCAAGCGTGCTTTGCTTTGCAGCAGGTTACATGGTGGCAGAGCACATACAGACTCTGTGTGTCCGTATTTGCATGTGTCCGATCTTTAGAGATAGAGCTCTTGGGTTTGCCAAAGCTTGAGGATTTGATTTTACATATTTGACTAGTAAGTGTAGCATTGGTGTTGGCTCTATAAGTGCAGGACTACAAGTGCCAGAATACAATAACCAGCTGTACGGATGGCTAGCAATAGACAAAGGACTAGTTGTGTTCTCTTCGTGTATCTGAGATTTCCTTCTTCCACTCTGAATTATTGTTGTAGTAACTGGCAGAGACCAACCTGGATCAGATACTGGCAGCGTAGCTTCAGGGGCGCAGCTATCAGTGGTGCAGCATGTGCAGTGGCACCGCTGTCCTGTGGTGTGCTCGGTCTATTACAGCTCAACTTTGGCAGTTTTTAGGTCTCACCTAGGCAGCGCGCATGCACTACTCTAGGAGATGACCTTTTGGAATCCATCAGCTCTTTTCAAGCACTTGTGCTTGTGGCGGAATCGTCCTTGCGGGAGTGAGCAGTGGCACACAGGGTCCATGTGTTTCCAATTAGCATGGTCGCACGTGCGTCTGCTCACTCCTGCAAGGTGGATGCTGCCACAAACATGAGTGCTTGAAAAGAGCTGACTGCCTGTGCTGCTTAATTTGGTGAGTGACCTTTGTTCTCATGCAGCTGTGATGACGTGACAGAAGTATCATCACCTTATCCTTCCTACCTGTATCCTCCTGTGTTCATGCTCTTCATTTGGTTTATTACAATCGTATTTTCATTCCCCTCTACTGTCTCAATGCGTGCAGCAGTGGGCACAAGCGCTCGTGCACCACTCCCGGGCTTGTAGTTTCTAATGACTATAATCCCTTCTTTGGATTAATGATCTCAAACTCTCTTGAGCCCGGTATTTCCCTTCAAGGCACTTAAAAACGTAGCTGGAGGGCTCGAGGCAGTCTGTGCACCACCTCTGCTCCCGGTCCACGTTCCCCTTCCCACCTGCAGTCACCGGGCTTGGGCCAGGAGTTAATTGGCACTAAGGGAAACGTGAATATGCTAACGAGCCAGCTAATGAGGAAATGATGGGGTATAAGGAACAGGGTGTGTCCATTGACTCCCAGATACTTCAATTACGGACAAGGGGAGCTCTTCAGAGTATTTCCACTCCAGCCTAACAAACTAATCCCAGCCTGAGGCAGACAAACCCACCCCGCACCTGAAATGTGCTGCCCTCTCAGTCAGTATGATGAAGCGAAGGAGGCTTTTCAGTCTGAGCGCACTGCCCACTTTAAATGACAGGGAGGCTGGCTTCATAGGAAGGCCTGAAGTTTATTTTCTTCTAGTGTGTTGTAATATTAACAGGTGCCCTGTGACATCACAGCACCTCTGTTCCTGCACCGACCATTGCCTCCTCGTCCTGTCTTCCCGTCCCATTCCTTAACAGTGAGCAGCCAGTCTGCTCCCCAGAACACTATACCTAGCAGAACTTTTTAGCACTTCCCCCAATATGGCGCGACCAATCAGGCGAGCATATAGGGGAAAGTGCATCACACAACTTCCTGTTAGTTTTTTTCTGCCTTCGCAGTCTCTTTGCCTAGCAGGACGTGGGTCCGGTGAGTGTATCTTTCCTTTCTTTATTTACTTTTTTGTTTCGGTGGCCTGCTGTAGCGGCTGCCTTTTATGCTTTTTGTAGCTTTTGACTCTGTGTGGATTGTGCCTGTTTCCTCACGTGTGGTGTGCGGCGTGCTGTAGCTGCCGCTCACCTTCTGGCTCTCCCATAGCGCCCTGCTATAGCGGGTACGGGTCTACGGTAGTTCCTTGCGGCACAGCCGCCTCATTAAGGGATATCCGGTGGCCGGGGCTCTCCCTTTCAACTTCCGCCCTCTCTGTTAGTTGCACGAGTTGTCGGGGGCCTCGGGACTTCGTTCCTTTCACATGAGATCTTTTTTTCTGTTGGCCCCCAACCTTTTGCTGGTTGTTGAAGTGCTTGTATTGCTTTTTGCTTCCTCGCTGCCATAGACCATGGTGCCTCAGGCTCTGTATGCCCTGCACCTCACTATTAATGAGGCTGTCTCTGCTGCTTTTGGGCTCCGGAGGCAGCTGACTCTCCTGCCAAGGTGGCTCGTAGGTCTGTTGCTCCACCTGATGCTCCTGCCGACTATTTGACTGAGGAGAAGGAGTGTGTGCGTGGGCGTTTTGTTCAGGGTGTGGAGCTCTCTGATTTATTCTCCCATGTGCGTGATAATTTGGGGTTCGGGTCTCCTACATCTGAGGTCCGGGAGGATGACTTCTTTATCCAGTTTTACCAACCGACTCCGGAATCCTTCCCCTTGCATGGTGCTGCGCGCAAGGTTCTGGATCATGAATGGAAGGAGATTTATAAGTGCACCTTCCCTCGCTTTTTGTCCAGACGTTATCCTTTAGAGGGGTTTGCTGCTGAATTTCCCCAGTCCATCAAAGTGGACAATTTAATGGCTGGTCTCTCCTCAAAGGGTTTGGTTCTGCCTGATGACGCCCTTCCTTCTGACGCTGTGGATAGGCGTCTTGAGGGAGCGGTGAAGCATTCCTATGCTGCTTCTAATTTTTCGGTCCGGGTGACGGCCTATTCTACTTACATGGTCCAGTCCCTGCTCAAGGATTTCCAGGCCCTGTCTATTCTTCTGCAGGATTTTATTTATTTATTTATTAAAACATTTATAGAGCGTGAACGAAGGCCCTTGGGCATCTCGGCGCTAAGAATCTCTGCAGTGTTTAACCAACAAGGGGAGCTAGAGTTTATTGATTAAAAAGCCAGGTCTTGAGTTGCTTGCAAAAAGACCAGAGTGAGGTACTTGTTTTGATCGAGTATGGCAAGGTGTTCCAGAGTTTAGGTGCAGCTACAAGGAATCTTCTGTCTCCCCATGAGACAGATTTGGTACGGGGTACCACCAATTCATGTGAACTGGATGAGCGTAGTGTTCTGCCTCTATTGGCCCTTATGGAGTTGCAGGTTCGCTGTTTATCGGACATCTCGTTTTAGTAATCTGGGTGCTGCTGCTTCTGGGGCTTTGATTGCTGCACAGCGTCATCTCTTGATGCGTTCCTGGAAGGCTGAGTCTTCGCAAAAAGGCGGTCCTACTTCGGTTGCCCTTTGTGAGGTCCAAAGTGTTCGGGCCCCAGCTGGAAGACATGGTCAAGCAGTCAGCGGAAAACCGCAAGGTGGTGGCTCCTGTCCGCCCTCCTTCTCGGGGGTGTGGGTTTGGCCACGGCCGCGCCAATGGGCCTTCTGCTCTTGGTGCTTCACAGCCCTTTCGTGGCAGGGGTCATGGCCGGGGGACCCCTGGAAGTGCCATGCCCCGTGCCCCTGCCGGTGGTGTGGCCGCTGCTCC
This sequence comes from Lissotriton vulgaris, assembly GCF_964263255.1. Taxonomy (NCBI): domain Eukaryota; kingdom Metazoa; phylum Chordata; class Amphibia; order Caudata; family Salamandridae; genus Lissotriton; species Lissotriton vulgaris. The sequence continues at coordinate 324,987 of NW_028254130.1, forward strand.
TTCCGCTGCACAATGACTTTCTGCCTTTTCCAGCTGGGGGTCGCCTTAGTTTCTTCCTGCACCGTTAGTTGGAGATTCTGGACCCCTGGGCAATGAACACTGTGTCAGAGGACCTCTGGTCTTCAGGGTGACCCCTCTGCCCCATGATCCTCTGCGGCGGGAGGCCTTGATGGAGGATGTGTGCCTTCTGTTGGAGAAAGTGCCTATCATGGTGGTTCCTCCTGTGGAGAGGTGCGAGGGTTGTTATTCTAGTCTCTTCCTGGTCTCCAAGAAGGATACGGTGGATCTTCATCCTGTCTTGGATCTCAAGAGGGTCAATCTCTTCATTCCCAGACATACGTTCAAGATGATGACTTACCTGTCCATCCTGCATCTGGTGCTTCGGGGGTGCTTCCTTGCGTCCCTGGACCTGATGGATGCTTATCTGCATGTCCCTATACATCCTGTGGATCTGAAGTATCTCTGATTTGCTGTTGGTTACAGTTCTGGTTGCTTCTTTTCGGCCTTTCTGTGGCGCCAAGGGTTTTCACGAAGCTCTTGGCCCCTCTGGTGGGTATTCTCCATTCCAGAGGTCTTCAGGTTTTTCCCTATCTTGATGATTGGTTGATTGTTTCTCCTTCTTTTTCTCAGGCTCTGTCGGATGTGGACCAGGTGTGTCATCTTCTAGGGTACTTTGGGTTCCTCATCAACCACCGGAAGTCCTCCCTGATGCCCACCCAATCTCCGAAGTTTCTGGGGTCTCTGTTCTGCATGGATCTGGGGATGATGTTCCTTTCCAAGAAGCGGCAGTTGACTTTGTTCCGCCACCTTTCTTGGGTTCTGTCCGAATCCCAGGTGTCTGCCAGGCTCTGGTTGCGGAGTCAGGGGGAGATGGCTTCCACTCTGCATCTCCTCCCTTGGGCCCGGCTGCATTTGTATCCCCTCCTACATCACGTTCTGGCCCACTAGGATCCTGCCTTTCAGGACTATGAGGCTCTTATTCCTGTCAGCCCGGGTATTCGGGCTGCCCACCAGTGGTGGTTGTCCCCTCAGTCTCTTTCCTGGGGTTTAGACCTTCTTCCTCCTCCGACTGTGGTTGTTTTGTCAAAGGATGCCAGTGCCATTGGTTGGAGGGTGGTCATGGGTCCTTCCAAGGCTCAGGGTCATTGGTCCCTGTTTGAGTCCCGCCAGTCGTCGAACTGGAAGGAGTTGAGGGCGTTTTGGTTGACTCTCCTGTGATTTGCTCCTCTCTTCTGGGTCATTCTGTTTCGGTGCAGACCGACAACCAGGTTAATCGGGCTTATATGAATCGCCAAGGGAGAATGTGCCAGTCTCTGTTTCTTCTCTCCAGGATGATCGGTCTTTCGGCCGAGTTCTGTTGTCTCTGATGGTGGTGTATCTTCTCGGAATGGAGAATGGGCCTGCGGACTCTGTGAGCAGGGTGTTCCCATTCTCTGGGGCGATGTGTCTGACCCATCTTCTGTTCCGTCAGATTGTCCTCCAGTTCGGCTTTCCCTCTCTGGATCTGTTTGCCTCAGAGGAGTCGGCCCTTCTTCCCCATTTTTGCAGCCTGGTTCCTTCTCGGCTTGCCTTGGCAATCAATGCCTTCACGGTTCCTTGGTTCCTGGGTCTTCTGTTTGCCTTCCCGCCTTTTGCTTTGATCCCCCGGGTTCTCCTGAAACTTCGGTTGGATCGGGTGGAGATTCTTCTGGTGGTGCCGGAGTGGCCCAGACGGCCTTGGTTTCCCCTTCTGTAGTCCTTGTCGGTTTGCCCCCATTGGCAGTTTCCTCTATGGCCGTCCACTCTGCGGACTCCTCTTCTCTAGGTATCTCTCTGTGCCGCCTCCAGCTGGGGGTCTGGCACTTGAAAGGTTACATTTGTTGGTCCAGGGTTGTTCTGATGAAGTGGCCCAGAGTATCCAGTTGTCTAAATATCCTTGCACCTTGAAGTCTCACACCCGTCATTGGAATAACTTTTCCTCCTGGTGCCTTGGGAAGGGTTTTTTGTCCTCCTCCTGTGCAGCTGCACGGGTACTGGACTTCTTGCGTGATAGGTTTATCCTGGGGCTCGCTGTTTCGACGTTCCATGCACAATAGGCTGCCATTCTTGCCTTTTGTGGTTCTGAGGTGTCTTCTGTCTCCCCTTTGGTGGCCCGCCTTCTGCAGAGTTTTTTGATTTATCATCCTATTTCTAGCTCTCCTGTCCCGGCCTGGGATCTTCCCCTTGTTCTGCAGGCCTTGACTGGGCCCCCCTTTGAGCCTTTGCTGTCGGGGTACCTTAAGTTCCTTATGGCTAAGGTTGTTTTTTTGGTGGCTGTTTCTTTGGGTCGGCGGGTTGGTTAGATTGGTGCCTTGATGGCCTCTCCCCCTTTTTTTGTGTTTCTGCTTGGACAAAGTGATTCTTCGTCCTCGTCAGTTCTTTCTGCCCAAAGTTGTGTCTACTTTCCACTGTCAGGAGGATATTGTCCTCCCTGTCTTTTTTCCAGACCCCTCCTCCCAGGGGAAGGTGGTCCTGCATACTTTGGATACGTTGCGGGCTCACTGCATCTATTTTGATCCCTCCAGTACCTTTCGTAAGGTTGATTCTTTGTTTGTTACCCACATGACCTCGGGGAAAGGGCTTCGTCCTACCTTATCCACCTTGTCACATTGGGTGAAATGTGCTGTGGTTTCTGCTTATGAATCAGCTCACTGTCCTCTCCCTTCTTCGGTACAGGGTTGTTCTACCCGGGGTGTGTCCTCCTCATGGGCCATGTTCGAGGGTGCCTCCTTGCGTGACATTTGTAATGCTGCCACTTGGGCCTCTCCCCATTTGTTTGTTTCTCATTATGATCTTCAGTCGGGGATGGCGGCCTTGGTTGCCTTTGGCTCTCATGTTTTGTCTGCTGTACATGATGTTTAATTTGTACTGCTTTCATTTGATTAAATTGACCTGTTTTGCTTCAATTTCTGGTCTTTATTCTTACAATCACCGTGGGGTATGGGCTCAATGTTAAGGAATGGGATTTGAAGACCAGGACTCGGAGTAATGAATATGGTGAGTAACCGGGCATTTGCTGCCTCCTTGACCTGTGAGAGTAGGAATTAGTCTCAGCAGCGGCCAATGCGCAGCTCACAGGTCTGGGAGTGTGTTCTGCAGAGTGACCCTGTAGAGGGCGCTTCTTTTTCACTATCGATATTTCTCCTGAACGCGATACCACTACCAACATGTACAGGGTCCTTTCATTTTCCATCTGCACCCTGCTCCCTTATATCTCCTCGTTCCTGTATTCCTGCATCACTCCCTGTATGTCTCCTACCCCTTCCTCTCCTCCCTTGCTAATACCCTTCCTTCATTTCCACACTCCTCATGCCTTTCCATTGTCCGCTGATGTTTCTATTTCTTACTGCATATCTTCCTTCCTCTGTCTCACTTTCACCTGCCTTCCTTGTCCCTCCTCTCCCAACGTATCCCTTCACGCTCCGTTTATTCCTTATTCTTCCTGTTTTCACCCATCCTTCCTTTTCTTTATTCTCCCTTCCTCTGTGTCTCGCTACTTCCAAAGATTGCCTCCATTTTCCACATGTAACTATCCGCTCCCTCCTCACTCTCTCCTTTTTCCATTGGCGTAACCATTCTGCAGTGTAACTGGCCCTTCAATTCTCTTTTATGTCTACCTCCTCTGTAGTCTCTTCCCCCTTCTCTCCATCATGTGTTTAATAAATGAATCGATGTACTCGATATAGCAGAACTCTCCATGTTGAACCGGCTTAGGCCTTCTTCCACAACTTGAAACAAGTCTCAGCTTAAGTGCAAAACAATGTAGCAGTGTATGTTTAGTGTACAGGTGAAGATGGCCGGACTGCCACTTGACATTCAAAAAGCGTGTTCTATACTCAAGAAAGATTTGCAGAAATATTTTCGTGTATAATTCTCCTATAGAGAGATGGGTGTTGCACTAGTGGGAACGCCATGAAACTGTGAGCGCAACCACCAATGCACATTGCTATTCAAACGCTTTTTCCCTGGACTATTTCTAATCTGGAGAAGGCATATAATTACTAGAGGTAACACTAAAAATGCTAATAAAAAAATCAAAAATTACCTCAAGTATAAATAGCAGTAGCAAAAGATTTGTCAGAATCGGTCTCTTGTGGGCCGCTGTCCGCGCAATGCGTGGGGTTTGGGTGACCTCAGGCTTGGAACTTCAATTCCCATAGGGCCAAGGGTTACGCGACGCAGGATGATGCCGCGCAGTCCCGGAACTTAAGCCTGAACACACGGGAGAACAGAGCCGATAATTCGCCGTGCGGAGCAGAGCTGAAGAGAAGTTCGTCAGTTTCTTGGGGAAACCGTGAGTAATGAGTTTCCGTGTGTTTACCGGCTGGGAACACACGACGGAGAGACAAGTGGTGCGTAGTAATATATTGGTCAGGAACAGGACGAGGCAACGTGTGTCCCGTCTGATATTCCCTGACTGAAGTGCCTGTGTTTGTTTTCCGGGGTGTCAAGAGACTCACGGCTGCAGTCTCTTTCAGGAGTTTCATTTGGATAAAGCCCCATTTCGGATTGATTTGGTCAAATGACTTTTGGGTTTATCAGACGATGAACTGTGTGTGAGAGAAACTATTTTCCCCAATTGACAAGGGGCAGTATTGGACTGATACTTACAGAGGAGTGCAGTGATCCCTCCATCAAGGGGGTGCCAACACTACTGAGTGTATTCAATTATTCTTTTGTTGGAGAAGAGAAATGTGATTTAAAGGTGCAGTGAACCTTCTACACAACGTTTATGCTTTGTATTTTCGACAACCTCTTTGTGCTTTGTTTTATGTGCAGGAGAGGAACTTGGGGGTGCCTAGTTATATTGGAAAAGTGGAGTAAGGCAGAACAATGACAGAAATTGATTATTGCCACTGATAGGACCCTACCAACCTCTCCTGTATACAAGATTATGTATTTTCCTTTTCAGGTAGGATTGTGTTAAAGTATGATCAAGAATCTACCATTGAAATAGAGTTAGAGTTCTAGAGCAGACAGGGAGGGGTGTGACTCTAACACCTTGTCTTTGTCATTTCAGATCTCCCTCCCCGCTGTCCCCTTCCTTTCCCGCGCTCACGGAACCATCCGCTTGGTCTGTGATATACCGGGCCACATGGTGGTTGTGTGGGTGTAGGTATAGGTCTCTCATCACAGCCCCGAGGAGAAGTGTGACGGAGCCTGACAGAATTATCGGCCCACGGAGACTGACCTCCTCTTGGCTGTGTTGACAGACAATGGCCACGCTTGACGACGTTCTGGCTGCCCTAGCCTTAGTTCAGACTGAACTAGCTGCCTCCAATAGAGAGGTCGCTGCGTCCAGAACTGAAAACGCTCAGTTAAAAGCTCGCATAGATAGCATGCAAGGAAATCCGTTTAACGCAGGGACTAGCACAACCACACCACCCCCCCTAGTTGTCAAAATCCCCACACAAATACCACTGGCTCCCCCCGAAAGATTTTATGGAGATAACAAAAAGGTACAGGTGTTCATAACGCAAGTACTCCTGCATTTTATGTGTAAGCCTAAGATGTTCACGACAAACCAGGCCCGAGTGGCCTTTTTGATTTCATACCTAGGTGGGGAAGCGGCTCAGTGGGCGGTTCCAGTAGTTAGGAGAGATGATCCTCTACTCTATGATTGGGACGAATTCAGGACAGAATTCGAAAAGACCTTCGACCGGAGAGCGGAAACCTTCTCAGCAGACCGTGAACTGTTGGTTCTTAAACAAGGCACTTCGGACCTTGTGTCTTATCTGAACAACTTCCGTCGACTGGTTGCAGAAATGGACTGGCCTGAGGCCAAACAGTCCGCGTTATTCTACCAAGGATTAAACGACGAAATGAAGGATGTGTTGGCACACATAGACCCTCAACCATGCACATGTTCTGCGCTAATAGAGCTCGCTCTCCGCCTGGACCATCGCATAAGGGAACGTAAAGGAGATCTACGAAAGAAAAAGCCTGTTGTGATGGTACATGAGAGAGGAGGAGGCGGTGGTGAGAAGCCTGTGTCCGCTCAAGATGCTATGGAGATAGGGGCTGCAGGGCCTCCCTGTCTTTTAGCGAGAAGGAATATCGCAGAAAGAATGGACTCTGCTTATACTGCGGAAAGAAGGGACACTACCTACGGGAGTGTCCAGTGAAACCCAAAACCGGAAGGTTTAGAACTGGTCAATCCGCTGCTGGTACCTTGGAGAAGAAGTCGGAAAACTTCAGTGCTTGAGTGTGGAAGGAGGGGAACCCTCAAGCAAGATCACCATCCCTTCAATCATGGCATGTTGCAAACAAGAAAAGAATCATGTATTCCTGTCTATGTTGCTAATGATGGAAACCGGAGAACAAGGAGTCAAGGCCATGGTAGATTCTGGGGCCACTGGGTGTTTTATGGACTATACTGAAGCTGAAAGACTGGGTATACAGCTCATAGAAAAGAAACAACCTGAACCTGTATATGCTGTCGATGGTAGTGAACTGATCGCAGGACCCATTAAATACCACACGCCGGAGTATAGGTGCATCAGTAACGATATGCACCAGGAAACCATTTCATTTAACATCATTCAAGCACCTCAGTATGGCATCATTTTAGGACTTCCTTGGCTTCAAAAACATGAACCTTCCATCCATTGGACCACAAGAACGATTAGTTTTGTTTCAGACTATTGCAAGGAACACTGTTTGGTGAATACTGAGAGTCCTTCACAGACCTTGGCAAGGGTGTACAACATCGCCACAGAGGCTGAGAAAGAAGTGAAACTCCCGTCCTGTTATATCGAGTACGCAAGGGTCTTCAGTGAGGAACAGGCGGAAACTCTTCCGCCCCACAGAGCCTTCGATTGCCGTATCGATCTAGTACCAGGAGCAGTAATCCCAAACGGCCGACTGTATGCTCTTACTATACCGGAAAACGAGTACTTGAGAGAAAATCTGGACAAATATCTGGCGTTGGGATATATACGCCCTTCTAGGTCGCCTGCATCCTCGCCGTTATTTTTTATTCCAAAAGCCAACGGGGACAAAAGGTGCTGCATCGACTATCGTGCATTAAACACCATTACGGTCAAGAATCAATACCCATTACCTCTGATTCCCGTTTTATTGGAACAAGTCCGAACCGCCACCATTTACACCAAGTTAGATTTGCGAGGAGCCTACCACCTGGTCCGCATAAGAAGGGGCGATGAGTGGAAGACGGCCTTTAAAATGCGGTACGGGCTCTTCGAATATCTTGTGATGCCCTTCGGGCTGTGCAACGCCCCTGCTGCATTTCAATTTTTTCTGAATGAGGTATTGAGGGAGTTTCTAGACCTCTTTGTAGTCGTATCCATCGACGACATTCTGGTATATTCTACCGCAACGAGTAAACATCAACTCCACGTGAAACAAGTACTCGGTGCCCTGATGAAACATCATCTCTATTGTAAAATCACGAAATGCGAATTCCACGTGACGACCGTGGAGTTCTTGGTAGTGATGCTCACACCATCGGGCCAGGTAATGGCTGAAAGAAAAGTACAGGCCATAAAGGACTGGCCACGTCCATGCACAGTCAAAGACATCCAATGTCTATTGGGGTTTGCGAACTTTTACACAAGGTTCATCCGTGGTTTCTCAGCTTTGGTAACCCCTTTGACGCGTCTGACTAAGAATAATGTCCCGTTTCTTTGGAATACAGAGGCACAACAAGCATTTGAGGAGTTGAAAGAAGCCTTTAGCAGCGCTCCTGTTTTAACACATGCTAACCCCGCCTTACCGTTTATCGTGGAGGCAGACGCTTCTGAAGTTGCATTGGGAGCAGTCCTCTCCCAGAAACATGAAAAGACGGGCGTTTTACACCCTATTGCCTATATGTCCAGAAAACTCAGCCCGGCTGAGATTAATTACACGATAGCTGAAAAAGAGTTACTAGCTATACGAGACGCCTTTGTGGAATGGAGGCATTGGCTAATGGGAGCGGTTCATCAGGTAACAGTCTACACGGACCATCGAAACCTACAATTCATACGAGCCGCCCATCACCTTACCCCCAGGCAGTTACGCTGGATGCTATTCTTTGAGGAGTATCAATTTGTGGTGACATACAGACCAGGAGCAAAGAACAAGAAAGCAGACGCTTTGACCCGGCAAGAACATCCGGCATTGCATAACACGACCCCGACCAGATCGATCATAGATCCAGCGAAAGTGGTGTGTGTGACCCAATCCAGTGACTTTGTTCAACTACTCCGCTCAGGGATACAGTCATGTGTTTGGAGAACTTGGCTCCGCCATCATCCTGAATGGAAGTTAAGACAAGGAGTAGCCATGAAAGGAAACCAGGCGTTAGTGCCCACCAAAGCCTTACAACGTACTGTGTTTCAATGGTGCCATGAAATGCCCAGTGCGGGACATATGGGATATGTAAAAACACTGGAAAAAGCATTGAGGCAGTTTTGGTGGCCCTCTATTCGTCTAGACTTGAAACGCTGGGGAAATCAATGTGTACAATGTGCCAGAATGAAATCAGATCGACAACAACCTTAGGGTTTGCTAAAACCTTTACCTACCCCTGAAGCACCATGGGACAGTGTGTCTGTGGACTTTATAGTTGGCTTGCCGAAAGACCAAGGGAAAACAGCCATTATAGTAGTAGTGGACTATCTTACAAAGATGGGGCATTTCATCGCTTGTGACAAAGTACCTACAGCGGGTCGATTAGCTCATCTCCTGTTAACACACATTGTTAGATTGCATGGTCTTCCGAAAGTGATAGTGTCAGACAGGGGGGCTCAATTCACCGCAGGTTCCTGGAAAGCCTGGTGTGAAAAGTTACATATCTCGTCTTCCCTATCCACCAGTTTTCATCCCCAGTCTGATGGCCAAACTGAGAGACTCAACCAGTCACTAAAACAATACCTTCGTTGCTATGTACAGGCTGACACTGATTCCTGGGTAGACTGGTTATGGGTGGCGGAGCTGGCCTACAACAGCACACAACATTCCTTAACAGGTCACTCCCATTCTTTAGTACGTATGGCCACCACCCTAGTGTTAACCCCTTGATCCTACCTAGTAACACTGTACGGCAGCCAGACGTCAAAGCAAGATTGTTGCGCATTCGCAAGATTCTATTGGCGACGCGCAAGAATCTTATTCAGGCCAAGGACAGGTACAAGATTCAAGCAGATAAACACCGCAGACCGAGTCCAGTGTACAGAAAAGGTGATTTGGTGTGGTTGTCCACTAAACACATCAAATTTCGGAGGTATAGTGTATTCAACCCTAGATTTATAGGGCCTTACCGGGTGGTGAAAATGGTCAATCCAGTAGCTGTAAAATTGCGGTTGCCTGCACATTTCCACATCCACCCTGTCTTCCACGTATCCCTTCTTAAACCCTCACGGAGTCCTGTTCATCGCCCACCGGTGCCGGTTTGGGTACAAAAGGAACAGGAGTTTGAGGTGAGCCGGGTGTTAGACTCCAGATGGGTGAGAGGTAATCCTCAGTACCTGCTCTCTTGGAAGGGCTACGGCCCGGAAGAAAACTCCTGGGAACCTGCAGGGTCTGTGCATGCTCCCCGGTTGGTGTCCCAGTACCACAGTCAGTTTCCCGACAGGCCTGCTCCTGGACAGCGCCCCTTGTGAAGGGGGATGTACTGTCAGAATCGGTCTCTTGTGGGCCGCTGTCGGCGCAATGCGTGGGGTTTGGGTGACCTCAGGCTTGGAACTTCAATTCCCATAGGGCCAAGGGTTACGCGACGCAGGATGATGCCGCGCAGTCCCGGAACTTAAGCCTGAACACACGGGAGAACAGAGCCGATAATTCGCCGTGCGGAGCAGAGCTGAAGAGAAGTTCGTCAGTTTCTTGGGGAAACCGTGAGTAATGAGTTTCCGTGTGTTTACCGGCTGGGAACACACGACGGAGAGACAAGTGGTGCGTAGTAATATATTGGTCAGGAACAGGACGAGGCAATGTGTGTCCCGTCTGATATTCCCTGACTGAAGTGCCTGTGTTTGTTTTCCGGGGTGTCAAGAGACTCGCGGCTGCAGTCTCTTTCAGGAGTTTCCTTTGGATAAAGCCCCATTTCGGATTGATTTGGTCAAATGACTTTTGGGTTTATCAGACGATGAACTGTGTGTGAGAGAAACTATTTTCCCCAATTGACAAGGGGCAGTATTGGACTGATACTTACAGAGGAGTGCAGTGATCCCTCCATCAAGGGGGTGCCAACACTACTGAGTGTATTCAATTATTCTTTTGTTGGAGAAGAGAAATGTGATTTAAAGGTGCAGTGAACCTTCTACACAACGTTTATGCTTTGTATTTTCGACAACCTCTTTGTGCTTTGTTTTATGTGCAGGAGAGGAACTTGGGGGTGCCTAGTTATATTGGAAAAGTGGAATAAGGCAGAACAATGACAGAAATTGATTATTGCCACTGATAGGACCCTACCAACCTCTCCTGTACAAAGATTATGTATTTTCCTTTTCAGGTAGGATTGTGTTAAAGTATGATCAAGAATCTACCATTGAAATAGAGTTAGAGTTCTAGAGCAGACAGGGAGGGGTGTGACTATAACACCTTGTCTTTGTCATTTCAGATCTCCCTCCCCGCTGTCCCCTTCCTTTCCCGTGCTCACGGAACCATCCGCTTGGTCTGTGATATACCGGGCCACGTGGTGGTTGTGTGGGTGTAGGTATAGGTCTCTCATCACAGCCCCGAGGAGAAGTGTGACGGAGCCTGACAAGATTAACCTCTGCTTCAGCCTTCTTTGTTGCTTTTCCTGCTCTCCGTTCTGCACCGCCCGCCACACCCCAATTTTTTTCCCAGTACTGCACTGCCACCTGCTTTTCCTGCTGCCCACTCCAGTCCTGGCCCTTGCCCCCGGAAGTCCTTCCTAGTCACGTTGCTACTTAATTTCAGCTGCAGCTAACCAGCCATTAAGCCGACACTACCTGGACCTGCCTGTCCCACTTACCTGTGCCAAGTACTTCGACTATCCCTTGCAGACCGAGCTCCAATACTGTTCCAGGCCCAGCCTCATGCACCTGCTTATTTCCTCCATCTCAAATCTCTCTTTTACTCTTTCTTTCACTTCCTATAACTCTTGCTCTCTCACTCTACTCTACTTTTTATCGTGCTTGAAGACTGCTTGCGTAACATTTTATATTATAACTTTTCAACATGGTGTATAGAAGCCACAATGCTCTAGAACAGTGTTTCCCAAACTGTGGTCCACGGACCCCCAGAGGTCTCTGACACATTCCCAGGGGGTCCGCAGGCAGCAGTTTTAAAAGCACTGCAATGTATCAAGCCCTGCGTTTCCCCTGCGCTGGAGCTACACTTAACAGGGGAAGATTGTTTATGTACAGGAAGGTCCCCATTCGTGCACATAAACAACCTTGAAATGCCATTTTGTCACTTCTATGTGTGCTGCTTAATGCATCGCAGATGGAAGTTACAAAATGTCATTTTTTAAAAAGATTGTTGATGTGCAGGAAGGGTCGCCTTCCTGAACATAAACAATCCAAGGCGTTTTGCAAAAACGAGGAGAAGTGAAGCATTTCCCCTTGTTTCGCCAAGTTAAGACCAGGTTTTCCCTGGTCTTAATTTTGGCTCTTCTTCCCATTTAGGCTGCTCTTGTAAATAGGGGGCAGTGTCAAAATCAATGGGTGTTGCAGGGGAAACGCCCACCGCAACACCCACTTCCCACCCCTTTCACGCTAAGCATTGTGTGAAAGGGGGACTTATTTATAAGGAACTGTTAAGCCACGTTAAGTGGCTTAACGTTGCCTTGTAAATAAGGCAAAATCCCTATCAGAAACGTCTCAAAAAGTGATGTTCCCATGGTGATAGGGGTTTGTAAATATGCCCCTAAAATCATTAGTAATTTGAGTAATTGTTTTGAGTGCACCAGTGTGTTATTTTTTTCCGAATTACTGTTTTAAAGTTTGAAATGTAAATCCTATAAATTGCTTGGGGGTCCCTGGCTTCCAGTGGTGACTCAATGGGGGTCCTCGGGAGTCAAAAGTTTGGGAACCACTGCTCTACAACGTAGTTTAAAGGCTTTGGCAAAACCAATAGGTCTGGCTAAACACTTACAAGGTGCCAAAGGCGAGAGCTATTGGCTATGCCAATGCTTTTTTCAGTCAAATCACTTTATTTCGGCCTCCAGGGCCATAAAAGTACAAACACTATAAACATGCATACTATTAGTAGTACGTTCTTAAGAAAATCACCAATAGAACGATTCCAGAGATGAAAGTACATACATTAATACAAACGTTACATAAAACGGGAGTCGATTAATCCATAGTTGAATTATTAGAGTATCGAAAAAGATGTAAAAACATACCTAATTGTTTATAAAAGTTAATGCCACTGTATCGAGCTGTTAACAAGGCAGCTAGAAAAGTGCAAAATAACAATACACTTAAATAAAATCATGTGAATTTAGATCTCTAGCTAGGATAAATGATAACTATTCTGTTTTTTAAATGTTATGAATGACAATGCTTTTTTTTTTTTTTTTTTTTTTGCTGCTTAACTATTACGGGCAATCAATATTTTTTGATTGTCTTAGGGCCCGTGGCAGGGTTACCACGTCACTGTCCATCTAGCTCTACAGGTGTAAACCAGCCAGTAAAAACCTACGGCTCCTGAGGGGCGTATGAGGAAGGGAAGACGGAGACACCGTCTCTCCTTACAATGTTACAATCTGACGAGAAACGAAACTACACTTGTTTCACCTCAGAGGGAACATGGCTGCAGCAAACCAGCTCCAAGGTCTGAAGGAGGAGGCCACCTGCTCCATATGCCTGGAATATTTCACAGATCCCGTGTCCGTGGAGTGTGGGCATGTCTTCTGTCTGTCCTGTATCACTCGGTACTGGAAGGAGATGCAGACAGACTTCCCCTGCCCTCAGTGCAGAGAAACTTCTCCGAACAAAACCTTAAGACCCAACAGACACTTGGGAAACATGGTGGAGCTGCTAAAACAGATTCACACCCCGAGTGCGACCATCCAGGGGGAAAACCTGTGCCGAGAACATGAAGAGAAACTGAAACTATTCTGTGACGATGACCAGGAAACCATTTGTGTGATCTGTCGAGAGGCCAAGGAACACAAGCAGCACACGGTGCGCCCCATTCCAGAGGCTGCCCAGGAGTACAAGGTGAGTCTGCCACAGCTCTGTGATATGGGTGGGTTCTCACGCCATGCCATAACAGAAGCTGCCCAGGAGTACAAGATGAGTCTGCCACAGGTTCGGTGGAGTATCACGCGATGCTCCTCATTCCAGAGGCTGCCCAGGAGTACACGGGGAGTACGCCACAGCTCTGTAATACGCGTGTGGTCTCAGTCGGCCCTTCTAATCCCAAAGGCTGTCCAGGAGCACAGGGTGAGTAGGCACACACCTGGGCAAACATGGTGGGCAGCACAAAGGGTCCGATTTACATTATTCCATTTTTTGGCGGTAGGTTTTTCTGCAGCCGCAAAAAAATCGACTTTTGCTTCAAAAAAACTCTGGAAAAACGAGTCCACAAAGGTCAGTTGACTGAATCACAATTAGGCTTTAGTGAGCGCACAGGCAAAAAATTAACAGTTGCCAAATGCAATGCTTACATAATCTGAAACCACCCAACCGTCGACCAACATGCAGTGCACAAGGATTACAATTTGTATTAGAAAAAAACGATATTTCAAGTTGCAGGTGTAATGTTTTCTGAAATAAGCGTAAATCTTAGGCGGACACGGACGCAGATAGAGTTTTGCTTGTTTAGTCAGACCAGAGGCTTTCCCATTCCGGCGGCTGTCCAGGAGCACACGGTGTGTATTTTTTAGTTCTTGTATCACACAGCGCTCTCTTGAAAGAGTCTCCCAAACTGGAGCTCTCGTCGAGGGGTGTGTAGGGGGGGGGGGGGGGGGAGGTGAGGAGGGGGTCGGGGCTCTCATGTTCCTCCCGAGGCTTCCAAGAGTACAAGGTGTCTGGTGGTGCCATGCGCTAGTGAAGCTTGGACCTGGCAGGTTGTTTCCTGGGCAGGAGGCTGTTGGTGTCCTAGAGCAGGTGTTAATCACAGGTGGAGCATCACAATATGCCCAAGAGTACACGGAGTGTTAACAGTTACTGTGTACCTCCGGCTGAGAGGTGGACACAGCCCCATATAGCGCCCTCTAATATATTCTTGTTTCAGTCTTCACCCCGAGGTAGACACCACTACCGCCACCCAAAGATTTGAAATAAATAAATTTCTCCCATCGCTGGGCTCTTATATATGGGTTAAACTAACTCTGTATCTTCCCTATTTGTTCTCCCTTCGCGCTGTACCTGGCCAGGGGTGTGTTTACCAGTCCTCTGTGGCCTGGACGTTGCCTGGACATATGTGGACTGCGTGTTGGATCCCTGCAACAAGGAACAAACTGGCTGACCTTGATCAAGGGTGTATACGCTGCCTCGGCCCCTCATGAGGGATATGTCCCCCTAAGGCTGGGCTGATGGCGGCATCTTACCTCAGTTCAAAAGACCTCACTCTGGTCAGTTTTCAGGGAAGCAGCGTCGGATATCATTGCTGTTGGAAATGCGGACCTCCTGGTTGCTAGGGTTTGCACCTAAGCCGAGCAGAACCCGCCCCTCTAGTCAGGGCAAGGGAGTTACACACCCAAGATAACCCCTGCTCACCCCCTTGGCAGCATGGCAGAGCAGCCAGGCTTATCCCAGAGGCAATGTGTAAAGCATTTGTGCATAAAAACTCACAAAAAGGTAACAAGATGGTTGATCCTAATTACTTACCAAAGCAATCAAAAGTAAGTGGGAAAGGGACTGACATGCATATAGGTTAAGACAAGAACCCTCACTCACCCTAAGGTGATATGCTTCATCATTTGGCTCCCTCTTACACACTGGTACCGCAAGGTATGCAGTGTGGGCTACAACTGCCCCATAGGAGTGGAGCGTGAGGTGTTTAATGTCATCCAATGTAGGGCAGGCAGAGGGGCAGAGTGCAAAAATAAATTTCTACGGTGATGAAATTAAAACTATCTCCTGGTTGACAGGGTCAATCCTTTATTGATGTCCCCAATGGGTACATTAAAAAAGCTTGGTGAAAATAGGGATATAGATGTTCCCTATTAGGAAAGGGTCAACATGTTGCTGCCTCAATAGACCAAAAAGGTTCTTAGCATTCTTCAGGACCATTTGCTATGTATGTCACTCCGCTCAAATTGTGTGGAAAAAAAATATAAGTGAAAATACCATACATTTACTGGTATGGAAATAGTCTGTGGAAACGCCAATGGTCAGGTTCACATTCTGTAAGGATATAAAAGCACATATCAAAACATAATATGCTTATTTACAGTCCCAATTGTTAAACACCAGTGTCTATCACCATCACTGCAAAAGTGTATAGTCATACTTAGTGAACAGTTAATAGTTGAGTCTCGCCAATTGGAGACTACTAGTCAACGTCCACCTTCATAAGTCCTTTGGTAGCAGGTCACAGGACTCCGAAGGTATATAAAATTCATTGTGGTATGTGGTCAGACATGTATATAAAGGTTTCCCTCCGCTTATTAAAAACAGGACCACTGCTTCTGTTACTGTTAATGCCCAACATAACATAGCATGTTAGAACTCAAAATGGTATGCCTCTAAACCAATGGCACATCTAGGGCTTTGTACAAGTTATCTATATACAGTAACCAGCATATATGACCTCGTCTCTAAGGGTTATCTGGGCATTTAGGTATCACCCATATGGAAAAAGGGAGAAGCTATATACTGTGCTTATTGTATGCATGGGCTCTCAGCACTATCTATGGAATGCCTGGGTATCCATGTATCACCCCATCCTCGTGTCTCAATTATATTCCCAAAACGCAGTAGGCAGAGACCATGCTGTCATGTCTTCTGCGTAAAGGAGTAGGGCTATTGTAACTATAAACACATTAGCAATGATAACCTCATACAGGCCGGAGCCCCTGCATTCCTCTAAGCAGGGTCCCGCTTCGTGTGGGAATCATCACCGTTATTAAAGCTGCCACCACCCCTGGAGGGGCTCTGCATCCAGCGTTTGCCAAAACATCGGAGGAGGGCTTTTCCTGCACGCCGCACGGGACTCCATTGTCCAGGAGCCCGTGCGTGATCCCAATTGTGCGGAGGCACGCCCGCCCACTGGCATCTTAAAACCTCTCGCCGGACCCGCTAGCACGGGTCCCGCTTCGTGTGGGAATCATCACTGTTATTAAAGCTGCCACCGCCCCTGGAGGGGCTCTGCATCCAGCGTTTGCCAAAACATCGGAGGAGGGCTTTTCCTGCACGCCGCACGGGACTCCATTGTCCAGAAGCCCGTGCGTGATCCCAATTGTGCGGAGGCACGCCCGCCCACTGGCATCTTTAAACCTCTTGCCGGACCCGCTAGCGCGGGTCCTGCTTCGTGTGGGAATCATCACCGTTATTAAAGCTGCCACCGCCCCTGGAGGGGCTCTGCATCCAGCGTTTGCCAAAACATCGGAGGAGGGCTTTTCCTGCACGCTGCATGGGACTCCATTGTCCAGGAGCCCATGCGTGATCCCACCTGTGCGGAGGCACGCCCAACTGCATTAACATCAGCATCCGGTTCCCGCAGCGCGGGACGAGCCGGACGAAGCTGGGTCCGTACGAGGCCGGGCAGGGCCATCCCCTTTGATCCATTGATCTCCTGGACATCCAAGTAAGGTTTTTTTGTGCATTAACTGGTCTTACTTCCCTTGTACTGTCCATTGTGTTACCTATAGTGCACAAATAATGAATAACATCTCGAGTCTGGGACGGAAGTCATCAATGGGAGGGTCTGTTAGAGGGACATGGGACGCTTTTATTACAAGGGCTACTTCAGTATTGGAAAAAGAAATAGCTTTAACTGAGAGACGAATATCTACTGAATGGCAAAATAAACGTTCGTCCCTGGGGGCTATAAATCTAGCTAAAACGCCAACACACATCATTAATAACAATGACCAATTGAGAGATACAGGCATCCCATTGCTGTTACAAGACTCTCCAGTTCGATCAGCGACACACAGGGACCCAATTATTTCTGATACAACCTTAGATTCACTACTGGAAACCTCCCTGGAAGATTAGTTGCTTGAAATTACCAGCAAAGACACCTCTAAGAAGACCATAAGTGTTAAACCTACAGGGGTGGGCATTCCCCTAAAAAGGAAGAGGGGGGGTGTGAAACAAAGGGGAAGCAGAGCCAAATCCCGTAGGTCCACTAATACCCCTAAGAAAAAACATAGGTCCAGCCTTAAGCGAGAACAACCAGGGGATCTGATAACAGTCTCTCAGCAAAGTTTAATGAGTAATATTGAGCAACTACTTAAATCTTTGCTGTTACCTATAGTGGAAAGAGTTAAGCATATAAACGAGCAACTAGGGTCTTTCACTGACACTGGAATTGCCAACTCCAACATTCTTAAAGAGCCGTTACCCAGACAATCCCCTAGGACTGACCCTGAGGCGAGAGTAGGACAGTTTGCTCCCATTAGTAAAAATAGCAGGTAGCCAACCCCAAAAGACCATGATAACACAATCAGTATGCAGAATTTGAATACGGCCCCAGAATTTACTGGACAAAAAGAAATAGCAGAAAATAGATCTCCTATCACGAATGATAGCAGAGGTCCCCTAACAAGGATAAACAGACAACGGGGCCTCCTATTTGCATTGATCTTCCACCAGAGGCAGAACCCCTTGTAATTGTACTAACAGGGGTGCCTCCACTTCCAGCAGGGAAATTTGAGAGCTATCAGACCCTCAAGAACAAAGCCATGTACTGGCTAAGGGCAAATAGACCACTACCTCCACACTTGCACGGTGAAATCATAAACGTCAGAAGGACGGGATGGGTAGGGAGGAGACCAAAGGACATCACTGGAGACATAATTATAATAAACTTCCGGGATTGCAGGGTGACAAATCACATTCGTGAATGGTACTGCGAGGGCTACGAGTGAGATATAACTGCAAGAGCCTTGAGTTATTTTTACTCGATATCTTTAATGGCCAACCCGTGGACATATGGAAACCAAACCTCCCGTGCCATCAGGCCACCCATGCTCAACATTCCCACCTACAACTGATTCTCTTCACTCATGGGGATGGAGGGGGTTGACTGACTGCCAACTGGGAGTGTTAAGTCTGTGGGGGATTACGAGCCTCTTCCAACCCTAGTTCAGAGGGGCGAGCCAAAGGGAATAAATGACATACAGACAACTAGTTCTATAGGAGAGGTAAACAACATTATTGGGGATAGACGTATGGCGGCTATCCAAATAACTCCGCCCAGCATATTACCTACTATAGGACAAGATCCAAAGGTAAACCTGAGTGTGGAAACCCTGACCAATAGATCTTGCTGCCTTAGAAAGCATAGCAATTGTCCAGACCTATCTATCGTCTCTTGGAACATCGCAGGGCTAAATAGAAATTTGGTGGATCCAACTCTGCATTCATTCATTGAAACGTATGATATCATACTCCTGCAAGAGACTTGGATGATAGAAAGCCCCCACAGGGTAGGATATAAAACGTACGGGGTCGGGGCAACGCGCTCAATAAAAGGAAGACCCTCTGGAGGACTTATCACCTGGGTTCCTGTATCCTTGCAAATTGAGATTACCTCCCTAGACATTGATTCCCAAGACATACTGGGTTTAAAGCTTAGGAATAAAGAAGATAAAGCTACATACCTCTTTAATGTTTACAATAGACCAACACCTTCACAGGGTGTATCGAATGTTATTAATCAGCTCGACTGTGCTCTAGATACATTAGGCCATAGCCCAAGGGTATTTATTGCCGGCGATTTTAACTGTAATTTTGAGCCGGTGCATGGTTTTGGTGATTTGATGGAGCTACAAGATCAAGCATATATCATTCCATCCCTGGCTAGTGAAAAAACAGGTCAAATGCACTGCAGCAGTGACCCAGCTTCTAGGACTAACTTTGGCTCACAACCTTAGATCCTGCAATGGTCGCCTTCCTTCTGACAGACCTAAGGCCCACACGTTTTGTAGAGGGAATTCGCAAAGTTACATAGACTATATAATGGTGTCACTAAGTTGTTGGAGCTTCTTGTGTGACCTTAAAATAATCACTAGAACAGAGAGTGATCATTTACCCTTGTCCCTGAGGGCTTCTCCAGAACTCTTTTCAATAGCGAACTCTACAAAAGATAATTATGGCACTTTAGTTGACCAGATAATGTTAAATAGGAACGATCGTGCTATAAAATGGCCAAATATCCTAGGGGATGTAAGGGCACTGACCAATATTTATCTAGTTTTCTCAGAAATATTATTTATGTATACTGAGAGCAACATAGCACCAATTACAATGACTGACCTACATGGTAAAGCAACCCAAAGTAAGAGGGGAAAGACAACTGAAAGGGTCAGTCATGGAAAACCTTGGTTCTCTAAGGATTGTCGTATAGCAAAGTCGGAGTTAATAGTAGCAATACAAAAAAAAGGATCTATCCAAAATAACTAAGGCGTGCATGTAACCAAAAAATTGATGCTGCCAAAAGAGCTTGGGATGAGGAGATATGGGAAGGTCTTATTAGAGCAGCCAAGACAAAGGATCAGGCAGGTTTTTGGAACCTAATGACGAAAGGTAATAGGGCTGGTAGCAAACAGAGAGATCTATTTCTGGATGAGGATACTTGGGTCAATCACTTCTCCATGCTCTACTCTGAATCAAAAAATGAATCTACTACTGACAATTCAGAGTTGACGGGTGAAATGATTGAGTCAGCGAAGGCAGCTAATTTACACTTCACATTGAAAGAAACAAACTATGTCTTTGGAACATTAAAATATGGGAAAGCGCCGGGAATAGATAAAATCCCCGCAGACCTTCTAAAACATGATCTGACAACTTGGGTCCCTTTTATAAATGGGTTATGTAACGCTATAGCAAACTTTGACCCAATACCAAAAACATGGAGGGGGGCGGAGATTGTTACAATTTTTAAAAAGGGGAACAGACTGGATCCGGCGAACTACCGCCCGATCAGTCTTATAGACATTCCACAGAAAATATTCGCTAGACACATATTGCTGCGTCTATCGTCCTGGATCGAAGAGGTGGACTTGCTAACAAAATACCAAGCAGGGTTAAAAAAAAAGATCAGTACGATCGACCAGGTGTTCAGGTTTTTGTGCCTGTGTTGGAAATATATTACGGTTAGACATAGTACATTGCATGTAGCATTCGTGGATCTAAGAGCTGCTTTCGATTTGGTTCCTAGAAGCAGTCTCTGAATCCACTTGAGAAACCATGGAATCCCCATCGAATTGTTAGTACAAATAATTCGAATACATGAAAATAATTTTGCAAAAGTAAGATGGGGGCCTCGGGGAGAACTCACTAGAGAAATCCCAGTGAAGCGTGGGGTGCGACAAGGTTGTGTGCTTGCACCAACCTTGCTCTCCCTCTACGTAAATGACATCCCCTCCTTCCTTGAAAGCAGTAAGAGTGATTCACCCAAGCTAGGGGGGGAGGCAATTCCTGCACTACTCTTTGCAGACAATACTATTCTAATTTCCCAAACTCCCGGTGGGCTCCAAAATTTGATAAACACTTTCCACTTATACTGCATTAAAAAGGGTCTTGATATTTACCCGAGCAAAACAAAATACATGTCCATTAACCCAAGTAAAATGTCCAAAAAAAAGTTGGAACTTCAAGGCGAATCATTGGAATATGTGAATAGTATTAACTATTTAGGTATCACGGTAGATTCCAAAATGTCGTGGAAACCTCAATTAGAAAAAACCAAATGAATCTTGCTCCAAAATTCTATGCCAATATTAAACACAGAGGGAGTACCTCGAAGGCTGTATCACCTGCCATTGAGGTGTATAAATGTAAGGCACAATCTGCAGCCCTCTACGGGGCAGAACTTTGGGGTCCGCATGGTAAATATAACAGTGAAACTTGGGTCACTCACAGCACCTTTCAGGGGAGGCTGGGTGGGTGTTCTGAATGCAAAGTCAGCACATAAGACTGTAGAAAAACACAAGACACTTATTTATTTTATTTATTTATTTATTTAAGCTTTTATCGCGCACAGCTACCCACAGTGGGTTTCCCGGCGCCAGGGATAGACTGTAGAAGAAAGGACGGTACAGCACCTGACTTGAGGCCACAACCAACTATTGGTTACGCTTAGTGAAAAGTAGAGTCTTCAGAGCCTTACGGAATCGAAGTAGGTTGGTCTCTAGCTTTAGTGCCAGAGGGAGGGAGTTCCAATATTTAGGGCCCAAAATAGAAAAGGAGCGGCCTCCCATTTTTGCCAGCTTACATCTTGGCACTATGAAATTGCCAGTGTCCGATGACCTTAGTGAGCGCAAGGGTCTGTAAGGTTTTACCAACCCTTGAATGTAAGCTGGAGCGCTGCCCTGCTTGGCCTTGAACATATAACAGAGTGCCTTGAATTTAACACGTTCGGGGACGCTCAGCCAATGAAGGTCACGCAAGGCGGCAGCGGCTGAAGTGCGTCTAGGGACGTTCTTTAACAGGCGCGCAGCCGCATTTTGTACAACCTGAAGCACATGTATGGTAGCTTTATCTGCGCCCAGGTAGAGAATATTGCCATAGCCCAGGCGTGATGTTACAAGTGCCTGGACTACGGTTCTGCGAGAGGAGAGGGGGAGCATCCACAAAATCTTGTGAAGCCACCGCAGCGTTGAGAAGCAAATGGCTGCGACCTTAGTAGCCTGTTGCTTCATAGTAAGCCTGTCGTCAATAATGACGCCCAGGTTATGAACTGCAGTGGATGGTGTAGGCGCATTTCCCAGTTCAATGGGCCAATGACGGGGGCCCCAGAGATGTTTGTTCCGACCCAGAATGACCACCTCGGTCTTCTCCCCATTCAGCTTGAGACAATTTCTCCGCATCCAGTCGGCCACAAGGATGAGGCCAGACTTTAGTGCGGAGGTATTGTTCTCGTCTCTCCCTGATAGGGAGAAGACTATCTGGGTGTCATCTGCATAGGAGAACAAGGTTAGCCCAGCCTGTTCAACTATGGTCGCCAAGGGTTTAACATAAATATTAAATAATAAAGGGCTAAGGATTGAACCTTGGGGAACGCCGCGGGTAGATGGACAGATGGTGGAAGCTGCTTTAGGGGAAAACACTTGAAAGGTTCGGTCGCTAAGGAACGACACCACCCAGGCCAGGGCCTGGCCTGCCACACCTAGAGATTTCAGAGAGTCAATAAGGATGGAATGCGACACGGTGTCGAAAGCTGCGCTCAAATCCAGCAGGATGAGCGCCATGGTGTTTCCCTGATCGACACCGTGCATAAGACGCTCTGTTACCCCCAGGAGGGCAGTCTCAGTTGAGTGCCGAGGCCGAAAGCCCGACTGCGAAGGATGGAGAAAGGCAGTGCAAAGACTATCCCAAAATTGGATTTGTGTTTTCACACTGGCATATTTCAGAAGGCCTCATCCCGGATTTACCTGGCTGTTGTAGGTAAAACGAAGATGCAACAAGTAACATATGCAATAAAACAGAAATACTGGTCTTTCTGACATTAGGCAGATCTGTTACCGAAATGACCACACTCCGTATGCCCCTTAGCAGAATAGTTCTGCAGTGCCTCATACCAACATAAACCACAATAACATCCAGCAAGTGTTGTGAAGCAGAGTTTGCTGTAATGCCCACAGCGCATCCAGGTTCAGCTTCCACTGAGACATTTCTTTTCTCTGTGTGCTTGTGTAAGAAAGAGTACATTCTCATGCTGCTGTGTTCGTCATGGCAGGGGGGTTCTGTTCTCTTGGTTCCTGAAGGGTAGGCGAGCTGTTTCTCACAGTCGACCTCTTGTCTTCCCGTCACTGTGATGCAGCGCTCACCCAGAAATATCTCCAACCCAGGGTCCAGGTCACTCCGGTGGAGCCCATAACACCTAAGTACAACACCCCTTAGTCATACACACACACTTTACCCCAGACCCTTGCAAATATACCTATAAACAAAATGGGTTGAGTGAATTCTCTCCTATGACAGGATACCTATAAGCACAGATTTTAAACCCAACATTTGTGTTCATCAATAATTCTACTAAACCAATCTATGCATCAATGTACCCCGCCAATTAGGTCGATGGACCAATTAGTTTAGCAAGTTGATGGTGATTGTCAAGACCAGCTTAACCTCACACAACAATACATTGATTTGCATAATTAATTGACTCAGAAAAATCAAGAACACCTGAAATAATTTAAAAGATTTTATGTATTTAATTTGCATAAAAGAAAATTATCATTTATTCTGTCATTGTTAATTTTCACTAAGCATTGACATTTATTCAGGAAATCATTCAAGAAAAACTGTTAATAAAAGTCATGAAGAGAAAATTCAGGTTCACATTAATTCCATTATTCTCTAAAATAAAACATCAAACCTTGGTCAATGCAACTGGAAGAGAAATTCTGCTTGAAAAGATCAGAGAACCATAGTTAAAAACACATGCATTTAAGTCTAAAGATTTCTACAATAAAACATGCCTACCCAGGACTAAATCCCAACTATACTTACTAACCCTGTCCTCCTCGGACGCAGTCTCCCAGGTTTATTGTCCCGCAACGAATCTCCAACCTATAGGGGTTATCAGTGAGCATTCTGGCATAGTTTCAGGCTCCCAGCATCTCTGCAAACAGCTGCAGTGGAATCAGCCTCTCTCTCTCTGCGATCAGCTCCTGTGACATTAAACCTCAATTTTGCTCTGATATTTATACTGTATTTGCTGGTTCTCTACCCTCAAATGTTTCAACTCTTGTCGTTTCTCTTTCTCTGATTGGTCATGACATTGCAGTTCTTAGCTCTCAGGATGTCCGTTAATTGACAATGTATTTGTTAATTTTCAAGATGTCCATGAATAACGTCCTGATTAAAAAGCTGAAAGATACAAATTTGACCGTCCGTGCATTTCTCAACTTCCAGTATGTCCGTGAACAACTTTGTTTAACAAACTGATAAATACAAGTTCGACTGTCCTCGTTCAGCATCAGGCATTTAAATGTTCATTGGCAGTGATTCAGCTGCTTTCACGTACTCATCTTTTGGAAGGCATTTGTCTTTTATCCTTGGCAGACATTCAGCTGTTCTCGTGGTTATCACTTTGGCCCACAGCCACTTCACCAGTGTTCATATCAAGTGGCCTCAAATATAGTTACCTAAGGTTGCATGGAAAAGCTTCTCTCAGCAAAATGATGTAAGTTCTTTCTACTGCGTAGAACCGGGAAAAGCGAAGGCATTTTGGAATTGGCAACCAACCAAAACTACGATAAACACAAAAAGAAAATGTAAATACACAGAATATAAGTATTTTCTGTCACCCCCACCCACCAGTGCTAATATTTATCCTTTAAAACTGTTACCTAGCAGAAAAGCATCACACTGCAAGCCATTAAAATGAAGCAGAAAAGCAGCATGCAATGCACAATGTACATAGACATGCATTATTATACCACTTAAATACACAAAATAGATTAAACATGCGTTTTACATCATTAATATGTCAATCAAACTTGTTAGTGCAAAGCATTTCCCACATGTAATGTTTTGATATTTGATATTTATGGGTATTTGTAAAGCGCGAACGTTCGCTCCAGAGGGAGCATCTTGGCGCTGTGTGTGTTTTGGTTAATACACAGCAATCAAATTAATATATTACTTTGTTATTGGGGGTGATTGATCAGAATGGGGTACGCACAAAATCTTCTGTACCTCGCTCCATCAATTTCCCTCCTTTGATGATCACAAATTCTGAATACCTTAAACGATTTGTGAATCATCACCAAAACCCAAAACCACCCATACATTCAACTAAATTTTATTCGATCAGACACTTCTTCTCAATAATTTTTATTTTTCTGTAACATTGTTATGGTCACCTCAAGTAATCCCTGAATTCATGTGTAAATCATCCCTATCTATAGCTTCACAGTCTTTGGATTTTCCTGATCATCCTTTCCTCCTCTAGTATCGGATAAGATATCTCTCAGTATTTTCGAATTTTCTTCTTCCTTGACCACCTCTCGTACAGTCACTCTCAGACTTTCCTGGCTATCCGCTTCCTCTTGTATATCAGGAAGTGCCATGTATGTCCATTCCAGTGACTCGTACGTCAGATTTGGTCTCTGTGTCTCTTGTCCTAGTTCTGTTAAATGGTTGTCAGGTGAAAAATCATTAAGTCTTACACCATGCTGTACACTCTCACAGTCTGTTGGTCTTAAATCACCAGTTTGACAGTCTGTTTCTCTTGTGTTAACAGCCTCTGGTTGCTTAACATCTGATTCTGAACATGTATCCAGACTCTGCTGTCTATTTCTCAGTGGCCTGCCTTGTTGATCAGGTATATATGCTTTTCTCATTACTTGTCCCATTATTACCTTGAAGGTATTCAAATATGTCCTTCTGTCATTTGTATTTCTCATGGTCACTAGAACTAGGGGCAAAACATCCAGCCAATTCAAGACCGTGGAATCACACATTTTTGCTAATTCGATCTTCATTGTGCCATTCACCTGTTCACCAATTCCAGAAGCCTCTGGACAATAGGCACAATACAGTTTCTTTTTAGTGCTCAGTATTTTATAAATCAGACTGATAACTTTGTTGGCAAGATCAGTTTTCCTATCTGTGTGTGCCTGTCCCTGATACATGTCTGCAAAATGGGCAAAACTATTGTTGGGCATAACAGCACTTTCATCTTGGAAGGCCCAAACATCATTCTCTTCTTTTTGTGTACAAACTTCTCTTACCCATGTTTCCTTTTCCTCATCTCTTGCCTGATCCTGCAACTGCCTCACGTCTTCCCATGTTTCTACTGTGTTAGTAAGCATGTGATATTGGGAAAAAGTGTCTTTCTTCACCCATGTCTGATTCATAGAACAATGTTGTTTTGTGCAATATTTTGCCAATTCATTTGCAAACCAATTCCCTCTGGTAATGTAGTCTGTTTCACATTTGTGAGTAGCAGGAACTGCTCATGATTCCCTATTAGCTATTCGTTTTTTCTTCTTTTTCAACCTGCTCTTCCATTCTTCAACTTTCTTTCTTTTTCTCAGCAATTCTTTAATTTTAGCTTTTCTTCCAGCTTTGTTTACATTTTCTATGCCTTCCTCTATGAAGTCTAATCTATATGGTTTTTGAAAATCCCTACATTTGGAAATATCTACTCCTGTCTCACCTGTAGCTTCAAGATTTTCCTGCAAATGTTTTCTTTTCCAGGTAATGTTTTTACTCATAAGGAGTATCTCTTTATCCTGGTGACATTTTAATCTGTTCATACTTACCTTTCCAGAATGTAATTCCTCCATGTCTACCTTTAATTCTGCAATGTCTGTCTGTTGGCATTCTGCATCTTTTCTATAGCCACTTTATATCCACTCTCCCAATTCCTCACTTGTCAGACCCAAAGAGACTTCATTTAATCTTTCTCTAGGTTCCGTTCCCTGCAACCATCCAGTCTGTTTTTCAGCTAGTATCTTACTTCCATTTGCGTAAGTCAGAGCTTTTGTCAGATTTGTTGTTGTATCTAATTGGTACACACTAGGCAGTTTATTCCTGACATTTTCAGATAATAATTCTCCTTTAGGATCTGGTTTTACCTCATTTAACAGTATGGTCAGTGAATGTTCTTCCTCTACCTCACTTTTGCAAACTGAAATTTCAGAATCTATATTCATTGGGACTGTTAAATCTTCTATATTCATGGGCAGTTCTTTTAATTTTTCAGACAATTCTCGTGTTTTGACTGCTAATTTGTTTTCTTCTTCTTCATTATTTGACCTATTTATCACTTGTCTTTCTTGCCAAATACTCATTGGAAGGAGTTCTTGCTTCATTACTGTACTATTAATTTGAACAGGTTCCTGTCTATTTATTGCATTACTCCCTATGGGGGCTGGAACAGTTTGGAAAACGTTTGTAGTTTCTGCTGGCGGTGTCTTTGGCACCACTGTTGCAAACTCCCCTTGATATGGAGGTGATCTGTTATCCAGAATGTCATCTAGCAATTCATTTTTTGTGTCACTGTATCTACAGTCTAAAATTTGAACATGCTTCTCTTCCTCTTTATTTTTATCTCCTGTAGATCCTCCCATACTCCTAACAGGAAACAAATCATTTGGTACATCTACCTGTTCCCATTTACATATTTTGTCCTCAATATTCTCATTCTGATATTTATCCAAACCAAAATCATATCCTCTTCCTGATCTTTGTTAATCTCTCTTATACACCTCATCTTCCCACTCCATTAACACTTCAAATTGTGAAGGTTTAGGTGTAGGCTTAAGTTTCATCATTGTTTCTCTCAAATTTCGTAAAACCTCTATGTTAAAAGAGCCTTCTGGAGGAAATGCAAGCTCACCATCACCTTTCGTATATTGCACCCAATTCTCGACCCACAAACAAGTGAGCCAGCCATATTTTGTGAGCATGTAAGATACAGGCGTTCTCATGGAAAACTCTAATCTAGATTGCGATTTTACTACAGGCTTGTCTTTCACAAACAATCTTTTTACCTTTCCAAACAGTGAAACGTTCTTCTCTTTACCAATATAATACATTTTTCCGTTAACTTCCTGTCTTTCAAAAGATTGAGCACTCTTCTGTTGCTGCCCCGTAACACCAGCCTATCAAAGCACGGTTTACACTAGCGAACCAATTAGAACAAGATACGTCTCCTTAGTGCTTAACCAATAGTTTCGCTGCTTTACTGATGCACCAATCAGCCCTTATTCTGTCTTGGTCACGAGGACCAATCCTTGCGCGACACTTTTGACGTCAGCGGCGCTCCGGCTCCTGCAGCGCAGACTGACCCCTCCCTTACAAGGAGTTTCAAGAAGCTGTATTTACAAGATATACACCTGAATCGGTTAGTAACTTACACAAAACAACTCCATTCGTCTGTTTCGCTAAACAAAGTGATAGTTTTCTCAATCACACAATTATTCTGTATTTCCGGTAGACAACGCTTACCTCTTCTCTACCACAGAATTTTACACTCACCGATAAAGTAGCACTTCCCTCTATCTTTGCCCTTCTCACAAGCTCGGGTTAAGCTCTATTACTCTCCCAGCTATAAGGTTTAGTCGGTATACGCAATGATCCCTATACTTGAAAGCTGCGATTTTATAGGCTGTCCTCGCTATACATTCTCCCTTTCACACTTAGGTCCCTAAACAGTGATATACGACAATACCACTGCACAGTGGCGGATGGTGACATTTGAAAGTGGTGGGTGCAAAGCAGCAAGGGAGCGGAGTGAGCAAGCACAAATACCTTAAGGGGGGTTCAGGGGATCCCCCCCAAGCAAATTTTGAAAAAAGAGTGGGTAAATGGTACATTTTCAAGCAAATTTGAGAAGCACATAGACTAGAGCTGGAGAACACACATAGAACCCGCTGCAGCACTGTGACTAGGACTGGTGCCACAAATAGAGCCAGCTGCAGCACAGAGACTAGAGCAGTAGATAAGTAGGAGAACTAGAAATAAATATAAGTGCCATACATACACTAAACAGAACACCCTTTCAAATAACAGACACCCCAAACAAAGGATACTCCATACCCAGATGAGCGTAATGGGCAATTGAAAATCAAAATACAGGGCACACGGAGTATACACATGGAATCAGAAATACTCAAAATACCACAATCACACTCAGCAGCAAGCAGAACGTGGACATACAATTAAAAACAAAAGGCAGGCCCAATAACGAAATCGTCACAGGAACTCCGAAACGCTAAATGTCACATACATATTAAATGGCATAAAGGACAACTGGCACAAACATACACACATGTACCGTCTGGAATATAAAGATAAGCAGCAAACACAATAAATGCTATACGTACAAACAAAAGTAAACATATCCACCCAAATGACAACACCCATGCACCAAAAACTCAAGGTACTACATAATACCAAAGAGGAGACAGAAACTAGTTAACAGATATACAAGTAAATTAAATAAACTCCATATAGCACAAAATAAATGCAAGACATACAAACCAAAAGGCACACAAGCGACACAATTAGCAAATGAACCTACCAACAGAGATTTGTTAAAAGTCGCCTAAATGCACATTACATGTACATAATCAAATGGTACTCGAATGCAGCTGAAATGCCCACTCCGATCATTAATCTGTGAATGAAGCACAAGTGATGAAACACACAGGGGCTGGATAAGTATATGCGTACCAGCGCTTATTAACCAAAGACAAATATCGCTCTTAAACGTTTACTTCGTTCCAGGCAGAAGGGATTTATTCAGTTTTGATTGTGAAACAAGGCCCTCATTCTATTCCTCTTAGAAAAGTGCAGCTAGCTCTGTCACATTACAAGGCAAAAATATGTTTCTCATTGGAATACAAAGGCAAATAAAAATTCCTGTTGTCAAGAATATTTTCCAGCTGAGTGGACCTGCCCACTTCCCTCCTGCTCAATTTCACACTTCTGTTTCTGCAAAGAACTTGATAAATCTTCTTTCTAGTTGGTGATGGAAAAACGTAACAACCCCAAATATTAATTCAAACATACAAACGTTTGAAATGTGCAGCAAAAACTAAACTAGACCGAGATAGCGGAACCAAAGTGGGAAAAAACATGTCTGCAAGAGCCAAACATACCCATGGGCCACTTGAAGTCACATTATTATGTCAGTCACATCATAGCGCTTTAGGGCTTTCACCTTATTCACAACCACTTTCACTTCCTTTACTGTTCTGAGGCACTAAGTGATCCCATAAATATGTAGAGCAGATAACTATGTACATAAACCCACAATCAGGTCTGCTGCCCTAACAACCAGGGTTGTATTATGATCCCTTTTTCTGTGCTGTGCGCCATGAGTGCATATATTGATTAGAAAAATCTCTGAGTTAGTGCAAGGGTTGCAAGGGTTGCAGATAGCGTAGCTTGGAAACACAGGGCAATAATAGCCTCTGTGTTTCCGAGCACAAGCTGATGTATGTGCTTAAGACCCCACAGATCCCTCTGCGGCAGCACAGACAAGAGGAACTTGATATAAGCTTTTCACAACCCTTAGAGATGGAGTAGCACAACTGACCAAATTATGATCTTTTTTCCTCATGGCCCATTGTAGTTTTCGCTGTGTTAGCCTAACTGTTCACGTTATAGACCTCATTTCCTTTTTGTACATCTTACTATATAAACATGCTTGCTTTGTGCCACATTGTACTTTCACACAAAATCTGCATATGTGTTTGCGTTCTGTTCTTTTCCTCGGATTTAGTCTGAACGCCCCAGACAAGGTCAACCTTGTTATTCTTTCTGGTCAGGCACTAGCCCCTAGACATAACACAAAAATGCAGCTGTTGTTTATGCCCGCACGTCTTGTCATATAGATGAGCAAAGGAGCTGAAAAAACACACTTGGAATGAGTGTTCTGAGACAAAAACACCACGTCTGTTGAGATGTAGAACGTTCATCTCTGTATCGCTAATGTACAGGGTCTGCCACTTATCCCAGAGAGAGGGTGTTAGGCTACTCTGTCCTATATAATGACAGGGCTTTTCATGACATATGGTTTTTAGTTTGTATTTGTTTTCTAATTGTGGCACGATTCCTGCATTTCAGAGCATGATAGTTAAAAGAAATATTCCAAACTTCCTTCGTGTCTCCTGGTATCTTATTGTGGATAAGTACAAGTGAGAGGGCGGAAGGGTGTGTCTTGTTACCGCGATCACTGAGTGGGTCAAGAGGGTTGTGTACTGGGGTGCGAATTCACTTTTTTCTCTGGTAAGGTTAGGAGAGCAAGTCAGAAACTATAACTAGTCGGACTCAGGTTCGTAGGTACTGAAGTAGTATGGTGACTCAGTCCTTCATGCTGATGTTCTATGGTCCCAAGCATAGTTTTGTTCCTGAGCAGAATTCGTGCAACTATGACAATGTAGACATAGTTATGGGACTATTTGTTACCCTCTTAAGGACGCTCTATGGTGATAGAAGCCAGATTGAAACACGAGTTGGCTGTAGTTAGAGGAAATCAAACTTTCTACATTCAAGATATAAGGTTTGCAACAAAAATGATCACCAGATATCCTGTGGATTATCTTACCATTGCTAGTCATCGCTACATACTTTCACATTTAGCCAGATGGTAACAGATAATGTAACCGTGACAGATATTGATTTTCAGGAAAGGGATTGAATAATAACAATCTATGGTTGCATTTTAGAAATCACTTTGTGACCATGTGGAGCGACTGAAAAAGGAGCTGGAGGACCTGCAGACATGGACAGCTGAAGGAAGCAGGACCACATCAGAGCTGGAGGTGAGGGGAGCCGGGTGGTGGTGTTCATGTGATGTAAACTGTAACAGGGCAATGAGTCGAGAGACATGGCGGTATCCCTGAGAGTCTGAACTAGGGGGGAGGGAGGTCTCAATGGAGTTTATGTAAACTGTAACAGGACACACCCCTAGGGGTACACCCCAAGTGACAGAACTAGGATTGAGAGGAGCCCTGATGGTGTTTACATAAACTGTGACAGAGCAGTGAAGTGAGAGACACAGTGGTACCCCAGAGAGTCAGAACTAAAATGAGGGAATCCCCGCTTGTGCTTAGGTAAACTGTGGCAGGGCAGTGAAGTGAGAGACACAGGGGTACCCCCGAAAGCCAGATCTAGAGGTAAAGGGAGCCCGCTTGTATTTGTGTAAACTGTGGCAGACCAATGAAGTGAGAGACACAGGGGTACCTCTGAAAATCAGAACTAGAGGTGAAGGGGGCCAAGCTTGTGTTTACATAAACTGTGACAGGGCAGTGAAGTGAGAGACACCGGGGTACCCCCGACAGTCAGATCTGGAGGTAAGAGGAGTCCTACCAGTGTTTGTGTAAACTGCATCAGGACAGAGCGGAGAGAGACCTGGTGCTGACAGTCAGATCTGTTGTTGAGGACCTCTCCTTGAGTTTCTGTGAGCAGTAACCAGGCATGAGGTGAGACAGTTGCTGTGACAAACCTATGATTCTCTTGACAGCCAAGCAGCAGAGATAAATTAAAATGGGTGTATGTTGGCAGATGGCCACAAGAGAGATTCCTTTAGTGTAATGTACGTCTATAGGTTCCTAACTATCCTATAAGGAATTATTCCTCACTGACTCCTTCTATTACAGCCTCCACTTATCAATCAATCAATCAATCAGGGGGTTCATAGAGCGCACTGCTCATTTGTGAGGGTCCCAAGGCGCGGAGGAGCTGCTCTGGGTCAGTCGAAGAGCCAGGTCTTGAGGTCCTTCCTGAACTTGTGCAGGGTCGGGGAGCGTCTGATGTTCACCGGGAGCTCGTTCCAGGTCTTGGCTGTGATGTAGGAGAAGGCTCTCCCACCTGCTATGTGTTTGCGGATGTGGGGGACTTCTGCCAGGGCGAGATTGATGGAGCGGAGGTTCCTCTTGGGTACGTGGAAGGAGACTCTCTCGTTGAGGTATTTGGGTATGATGTTGAGGGATTTGTAGATGTGGGTGAGAAATGTAAAGGTGATCCTCTTCTTGACGAGGAGCCAGTGAAGGTCTCGTAGGTGTTGGGTCGTGTGTTTGTGATGCGGTGTCCCGCGGATGAGTCTGGCTGCGGCGTTCAGGATGGTCTAAAGTTTGTTTAGAAGAGTTCTGTTGAATCTGGTGTATAGAGCGTTGCCATAATCCAGTATGCTGGTTATAAGTGCGTGTGTAATGGTCCTTCTGCCATCGGGTGGGATCCATTTGAAGGTCTTGCAGAGGATGCGCAGGCAGTTGAAACTGGTGGAGGTGACGGCATTGATTTTGCAGTTTATGAAGAGGGAGCGTTCAAGGATGATGGCAAGGTTCTGTGCGTGGTCTGTAGGGGTGGGTGGATTCCTGAGGGCGGAGGGCCACCATGTGTTGTCCCAGGCGGAGGTGGAGGGTACGAGGATGAGGACCTCTGTCTTTTCTGAGTTGAGCTTCAGGCAGTTATCCTTCATCCAGGCTGCAACGTCTTTCATTACTTTGTGGAAGCAGAGTCTAGTGTCTTCAGGATTATTCGTGAGTGAGAGGATGAGCTGGGTATTGTCAGCGTAGGATACTATGGTGAGCACATGCTGTTTGATGATAGCGACGAGGGGGGACATGTAGATGTTGAAAAGTGTGGGGCTGAGCGATGATCCTTGGGGTACTCCGCAGCTGATCTTGATGAGTTCGGATAGGAAGGGAGGGAGTCTGATCCTCTGAGATCTGTCGGAGAGAAAGGATTGGATCCAGTTGAGAGCTGTTCCTTGTATCCCCAGGTCGTGAAGTCTGAGCGGCGGTGTTGAAGGCTGCAGAGAGATCTAGAAGGATGATGGCCGCAGTGTGTCCCTGATTGAGTAGTATGCGGATGTCATCAGTGGCGGCGAGGGGGGCGGTCTTAGTGCTATGGTTGCTGCAGAACCCGGACTGGGAGGCGTCTAGGATGGAGTTCTTTTCGATGAAAGAGGTCAGCTGGGCGTATACAAGTCTCCCTGTGACTTTGGCCCCGAAGGGGAGGAGAGAGATGGGCCGGTTGTTTTTCAGGTCCGTTGGGTCTGCCTTTGGTTTCTTGAGGAGGGGTTTGACCTCCGCCCTCTTCGAGCCATCTGGGAAGACGCCGGATCTGAAGGAGGCGTTAATGGTTCATCCTAATTCGGGTGCGATGGCGGCAGCGGCCCTGTGGAATATGTGTGGTGGGCAGGGGTTCGTTGGTGCTCCTGAGTGGGTCTTCTTCATTGTTGCAGTGATGAGCTTGATGGAGGTGGGATTCCAGGTCATGGTGGTAGGCTTATCAGCGGCTGTGGGGAGGGGGGTAGTGTCAGGCATCTGTTCGCTGAAGTTGTCGTAGAGGCCCTTGTTCTTCAGGTGGAAGTAGGAGCTGAGCTTGTCGCAGAGTTCTTGTGACGGTGTGATGTCCGTGGCTTTGCTGCGGGGTTTGACGAACTGCTGTATGGCGTTGAACAGTTCCTTGGTGTTGGTCGCGTTGGTCTGGACTTTGTCTCTTATGAAGGCCTGTATGGTGTCTCTTATGCACTGGTGGCATTCCTTCAGGGCGCTCCTGTGGTTGTTCCATGCTTCTGAGGTTTTCTGGCTTCGCCAGGTTTTCTCTAGGTGTCTGCAGGAGCGCCTGGCTTCTTGTAGTTCGATGGTGAACCAGGTAGCTTTCAGAGGGCGAGGTTTGGCGGGGCGGCGGAGGGGTGCAAGTTTGTCGGCATAGCAGGAAATCCAGCAATGAAGTTCTTTGGCTGTGGTGTTGGTGTCGGTTGTGGCACTGGAAGGGTCTTTGTAGGAGGGTGCTGTTGAGGTGGTCCTCTGTGACCTTGCTCGAGTTCCTTCGTGGTGGGCGTGGTTCGGGGTTGAGCGCGGTGGTGGTGTTGAAGGTGAAATGGACGCAGTTGTGATCATTCCAGGGGGCTGGGTGGTGTGGCCAAAGCGGATGTGTGTCCCTCCTGCGAAGATGGGATCAAGGATGTGTCCAGCTTTGTGGGTGGGCATGTTGACCAGCTGCTTCAGTCCGAGGTTGGCGAGGAGAGAGGTGTAGTTGGGGTTGTTGCAGTTGTTGAGGGGGAAGTTCAGGTCCCTGAGCAGAATATAGTCCGTGGAGGCGATGCCGTGAGGTGCGGTGAGCTCTGCAATGGTAGCTGCGGACTGGGTGCGAGGTCCTGGTGGTCTGTAGATGAGGATTCATAGCGTGGTCCTGGGGCTGGTCTGGATCAGGAAGTGGAGGCATTAAGTGTTGGAGTGGGGGGGTCACTCGTGCTGGAGGTGCAGAGTCGGAGAGGGATCTTGTGCTTGATGGCGAGTCCTCTTCCTGGGCGGCGGGGGCGGTCCTTTCCCTGGATCTTGAAGCATTCAGGGATGGCAGTGGCGATGTCTGGGCCAGAGGTGGCGCTGGCCCAGGTTTCCGTGAAGAAGGCGACATCGGGCGAGAGGGTGTCAATCAGGTCTCAGATGTCTATGGCGTGGCAGTGCAGCCAGCGAACGTTGAGAGGATGCATGTCAATGTTTCAGCATTGGGCGCATCACTCTGGCCTTCTGCGGTCATGGGGGCTTTGTCGATGGTGTAGGACCTATGGCAGGGTCTGCATGAGAACTGTCTGTGGGTGGTGTTCGGTGAGGATCTTCTGCAGTCGGTTTGCCTTCCAGGATTGAGTGCGTGGAGACTGGAGGAGTTGGAGCGGTGGAGCCTGGGAGAACCAGGGGTCCTGGCGCTGGCCGCGGTCGGGACACGGACGGGCACAAACGGGCTTGCCTTAGGTGTGCCTTCGGCGCGACCACGCAGCAACTGCCATAAAGTAGGGGAGGGGACGTGACTGTAGGTAGGGAGGCGGGAGCGGGGCTCAGGCTGTGGGAGGGGCCACGGGGCAGCAGCAGAGGGAACATAGGCAAAAGTAAATGCCAAAAGCTCAAAAATAAACATAACACAAGGCAAAACAGAGGCAAAGGTAAATGCTAAAAAATAAACACCACACGAAAAGGAAATATTTATTTATTTATTTTTGACATTTATATAAAGCGCTCAAATGCCCTGGGGCATCTCGGCGCTGCGGACAGCTGCAGAATCGGTGGGCAAGATTATTGGCTGAACAGCCTGGTCTTTAGCTTCTTTCTAAATAGAAGCAGTGACTGACAGGCTCTGATCTCCAACGGGAGAGTGTTCCAGAGTTTGGCTGCCGTGACGACAAATCGTCTGTCACCCCAGGATACGTTTTTTGTCCGTGGTACAGTTAGCTGACATGCCATAAAGGAGAGGAGCGATCTGTTAGGAAGATAAATGGCTAGCTGGTTTATGAGGAACTGCAGGCCTATTTTACGGGAAGCTTTGTAGGCAACATACAGTGTCTTGAATTTTATGCAATTCCTGACCGATAGCCAGTAGATAATGACACTAGGGAGGTCATGTGGTCACACGAGAAAAGATACCAGAGCAACAGAGAGCAGGGGCTGCTGGCGCGAACCCTGGAGGCAGCAGGAGGGCTCAGCAAGCGGCGCTTGCACGCGGCGCTACTTATTAGAGTGCTGGCCTGGACCGAGGTCTAGGTGGTCACTAGTTGCCCATTTTGGTGTATTCAGGTGTCTGCAAAGTTGTAGAATTAGTATTACCTCAATAACATATGCATTACAGCGTGTTCCTCAACCTTCCTTCTTTCATGTCCACTTGAAATCAATAATACTCGCATGACACTAGTTAAACCAGGCTTCTTATCATTTGGTGGGGGTATCGCTGTTATATTTTTGAGGTATGGGAGATTTGTACTTACTCTGTGATGAAGGCTAAAACACAGTCTGACATAGTGTAAATAAGAATTGGAAAACTTTAATGTTCTAGGCATGCAGAAATACTCATTTCGATAATTAATGCATCAACGCCAGACTCAGGGTCCTTGGCAATGCTTGTTTAAATTACCACAGTCCTAGATAACAATATACATATATCAGCAATGTTCAAAATAAAATCAATAGGGGCAATATACCAGTAGCTGGTATAAAGCAGCCAAACCAGATAAAGTCAGGAGTACATGCCAGAAAGTTACCAAATATTTAGTAGTTGTGCATAGGATTACACCGAGGCGGCTGAAAATACTGGTAGTAATCAACTAAGCAAATTACACAAATCTGTCTCAAACCAGAAGAGGAAGGGGAAAAGAATAAAGATCCCAAAAATATCTGTTGCTTGGTGCCTGCACGGTCTGTGAAAATGAGCGCAGAAGATTCAATTGCGATCTGTACTGCATGCATCCAGTGATCCTTAGAGCAAGACTGAGGTCAGCGTGTGTAACATTAGTGGACTACTTGCCAGCCATACTGTAAGGGGTAAACATTGATCTGTTGTTGAATGCTTCCTTAAGGCGAGGCTCTGGGCCACACTTGTATCATCGGTGTGCTGTTGGTAACCATACTGGAGCAGATAAAAAACTGCAAAAATAAATTTTTACTGGCGGCAGGGAGACTCTGGTAATCTTTTCGCCTTGCCCCGTCCCCAACTCTTTAGCTTTCAGTGTCGTTATTGTATAGTTGGCGTTTGAGACAGGTACTTGGCGGTGGCCTGGAAAGTTTTGCTGGAGTTTACAGAAGTTTGATTGGTGTTGCCATTGGTGAACTACGTGGAAAAGAAGGTAGGCAGGAAGTTCAATAGGTTAAGTATAGGAAGTTTGGATGCTTAGAAGTTAATACTTGCAGTCACAGGCTGTAGGGGAAAGTTAAAGTTGCTAAACTTTGAAATGCACTACAAATGCACTACAATCCAAATGAGATAGTTATGGGGTGGGGTATGTGGGTGGGACAGTAGGTATGGGGGTAAAATATTCTATAGTTCATTTGATGTATAGTGAGGTTTTAGTTTTTGTAAGGCAGATTGCCCGGGTAAAGTATGTGATTTGCACCTGCTTCAATAAAGCGGCCTTTTTCACACAATATAAGTGGTCTTTGCTGCACCCATCCCTCCCAAGGGTCTCTGGGGCAGCCAACCACAGGGAGGTCCGTCCCTGGGCAAATTGGGAGGGTGGTGCAGCCCAGGGCTGCCATTTTGTATTTGGGCTATTTTAGAGCCCATTGTTGCTTCATAGGGGCTGTTTTGGGGCTCACTGCAGCCATTTTCGGTACAGGTGACCTGGTTACTGGTGGCTGGGAGTCTCTGTGGTCATCTTTTTGGCCCGCCTCCAAGCCCCAAACTTGAGCTTTCAGTGTTTTTTTGTTTGTTTTGCAGTCTCGTTGTTGGGACAGGTGCGCAAGGGGGCGGGTCGTTCTTGTATAGTTGTCTCTTGAGACAGGTGCTTTGCGGTGGCCTGGAAAGCTTTGCATGAGTTTACACAAGTTTGGTTGGCAATGCCATTGGTGAACCACGTGGAAAAGAAGGGTAGGTAGGAAGTTCAAGGTTGGTAGCGCCTGGGTTCCTTTTTGCTGATATATGATGAGTGTTGCTGGGGATTCCAGATCTGTGCATGTCAAATGTTCTAGGCTATACAGGGGAGAAGTGGGGCAGAGGGTTTCTTCTCAGTTGGTTTGTTCTTGGTCATTCACAGCCACCAGGGCCTACATTGAACTTAGAAGACTCCTGGAAGGGGAAAAAGTTATAGTCTCTCCTTTTCCTCTGTCACATATGCAGCAGAGGGGCTGCAGAAGCAGTTAATAAACCTCTTTTGCACACTGACCATTCTGATATTAATGACCGAGGACCTGGTATTCTTTTGCTGCATCTGAAGCAGCTAAACTCAGCGCCACCATATGGAGTATATGCTGTAACGGGGAATGCAGTGCTGAAAAGATGATTGTGTTGTGTTGGTAATACTCTAGTGCTTGAGAAGTGCCACATTACAGGTGCCCATTATGTAGAGTGGGTGATAGTGGGCGTATCTTCCCCTCAAACGATGGGCATCTGAGGTTTTAGCCCCTACAGTAGGTGCACCCAAGATTGCCAGGTATTCTTTCTCAGGGTATCACTGATTATGGGCCCTTTTGCTATGAGCAGCTGGAAAGTGTGAGTGGGGGGCTATAGCGGGTCATGGGTGACGATGAGGAAGGTGTGGGTAGAGAGAGCAGACTCTGATGTGGCCAGGTTGAGAGTCTGATGCTCCACCATGCTGTAGAAGGTGGTCAGGTGGAAGCCGGAAGAACCTCTCTTCCTTGGGTCGGCCCCAAAGCCCAAGTGTTCTGGTTCTGATACAATTGGGCATTGTGTTCCCGCACCTGGTAATCCTAGGGATACCATTCCAGCTTACTCACATTCTTTGGCACATTATTTTAATTTATTTTGTTTTGTGGTCTGCTTTATTTTGTCTTATCCCTTCCTCATTCTTGGACTGAAAACAGAGTGTGCTGATTGCTTATTCTCTAGAGATCTGGAGCCAGAGGACATAAGGCCCTTATTTAGATGTCAGTTTCCCGTCTGCTGAAATATAAATCCCATAGGATATAATGGAATTTATATTTCAGGGGATGGGTTATCCATCACCGTTGTGATTACTTACCTACAGATCCCTAATTATTGGTAGTTCAGATACTCTTCTCAGTGGACTATGCAGTTTTCATATTTCACTTTAATACTATGACTGGGTTAAAGATGGCTCCATCAGCCCTTTGAATTCCTTAATACAGCATTATGGCCGTCTCACTTCCTAACTAAACCTGCGCCGAGTTCAGTGACCCGAAAACCACACTTGATCACGCCTGTTTGCTTTGATTTTCAGTGCCAGTTGTTGGTCCTGCGCTTGAAAATCAACGTGAATGGCACCATGCACAGCGCAAGAGAGCGATGCTTCTGTTCTGCTGCTGGAGTAGATTTTCTGCACGAGAAGCAACTTTCTCAATGGGAACGTAAGGTTTCTCAACGCGAGTGGTAGCGACCTTCCGCGACCGCCCGCATTGAGAAATACGACCACCTGAGTTGGGAAAATCTCGCTCGGAGGTTGATTTTTCTCACTCACACTCGCCAAATTGATGTTGGGGAACGCAGGCGGGGAAAAAAACGTAGTTGTGGGATCTGACTGACTGCACATAGCGCTTGCCCCAAGGAAATGGTTCTGTTTGTGACAGTAGGTAAATGGTTGACTTGGAAACCAGCATCAGTGAAATATGTAGTGAGAATGTGATATATTTAATTGTATTATAAAAATACAAATATGGTGTGCTTTGTTTGATTGGTAATGAAGGGAATCTTCAAGAAGCAGACCGAGAAGATTCTGAACACATTTGAATTTCTGAAGAAGTTTCTGGAGAAGGAAAAGGAACAACTTCTTAGCAAACTGGAAGAGGAACACAAGGAAAAGATGATGAAGATTCAAGAGAAACTGAGTGAACTGGAGAAGCAGCAATCCACCCACCAGGACCTGATCAAAGAGATAGAGGGGAAGTGTCAGCAGCAGGATGTGGAGCTACTGAAGGTGAGAGGTTTTTTTAAATCTGTTTATTGGCATTTCAAGTAATGTCCACCCACCCATCTACAGCAGTATGTACAGTTGCATTATCAGATATCCAGGATTATACCTAACATCATTATTAGTAAGTGTCTTAATCATTAACAGTGAATCTTATCAGATATATTTGCAGAGGTTCCCAAATGTCTCTGGGCATTGTCGTTACCTGTA
Organism: Lissotriton vulgaris; assembly: GCF_964263255.1. NCBI lineage: Eukaryota > Metazoa > Chordata > Amphibia > Caudata > Salamandridae > Lissotriton > Lissotriton vulgaris. Next base: position 365,097 of record NW_028254130.1, read on the forward strand.
GATCTTCCGCATATAGTGCTAAGTTGGAGGCAGTTTACTTTCCCAATGTAAAGCCACTCTGTGTTTGGCCAGCAGCAGTGCGATGCGCACAAGCTTACACAGCGTAGCCCCTTTTAAATACGGTACATGACCTAGTAAACAAATTGGTGGAGTACAGTGCAGCAAAGTCTCCGTCATTTTGTGAATGTGTTTCAGTACAGCGTCCCAAAATGATCTCACTCTATCACATCCCCATGCAAGATGTAGAAAGTCTGCATCGAAGTGACTGCACTGTTTACAAGCGCTGGTCTCCCTTAGGCCGCAATTATGTAATTTAACGGGGTGTGATAAGTCTGATGAATGAATTTGAAATGAATAATGCGCAGGTTTCCATTAGGTGTAAGGGCTCCAGTCAGTTTGCAAATGTGTTCCCAGTCCAATTCTGAAAGTGGTGAGTGTAGGCTATTATTTCATCGAGCCAACCTTCTGCCCGCGTCGGGGACCTTGTCAATTCGTATTTCTTTATACAGTTTTGTGACTAGTTTACACTGTGAAGGTGCAACCAATATCATCTGTAAGGCATGTGATATGGGCGGTTCAGCCGACTATGTGATGTTATGGGCCTTACCCGCCTGTCTCAGTCTATGTACTGTAAAATTGAACAATAGTGAAGGGTTTGAACTGTGGGCTAAGTCGTCCGCCATGAGAAAGTGTCCGTCTGGAAATATATCTTGCATAGTTACCATGCCCACTTCCCTCAGCGCCCTGAGTGAGCCCTTTCTTGTGTTACTGAAAGTGCTGCATGATGTGCAATAGGCATTGCTGGCACATATATTGGGAGTTTGTCAGTAATGTTGCCTATAGTTTTCCAAGCAGCAATAGTCGTGTCTATGGAGTTTATTTCCGTTTTGGGCGTGCCTCTGCTTGTGTGTGTGAGCACACTCGATATTGGGACAGGGTTGGCATCTCCATTCTCTACTGCAACATGTGGAGTGTACGCATGCGGTCCGAACCAATAGCATGCATATTGTGCTTGTGCACATAAGTATATAAGAATATCTGGAGCGTTGAAACCTCTATGGGTGTAGTCTAGCATCAGTGTGGTCCAGCTCACCCTGGCCTGTTTACCACCTCCCCCCCCTCCTCCCAGATCAATCGAAGTAGTGAGGATTGAATCCCCTTGAAAAAATATTGTGTCAGCTTGATCGGGATATTACTAAATAAATATCAAAAACGCGGTAGGATAACCATTTTAATAACGTCAATGCGGTCAGCCAGAGAGAGTGGCAGACGATTCCATCTGTCTATTTCTTGGTCTAGTGTGGCACAGGCTCTGCCATAGTTTTCTCTTATTACTACTTCTGGGTCTCGGTGTACCCAGATGCCCAGATATTTCACTGGGTCCGTGGTCCACACTAAAGATTATTCCATGCTCGGTGGTGGTGTATTAGCTGTAAGGGGTAGCATTATCGATTTATTCCAGTTAATTTGCAAACCGTAGAAAAGCCCGAATCGGATGTATTCCCTCAACACTTTCGCTAAATGTTGTGTTGGATCTCTTATGAACAGAACCATGTCATCGACGTAGAGTGATATGCCCTCCGGTCTGTGTATCAACTTAAGTGCTGTTTCTCCATGGCGCTGCCGGATTGCGCATGCCAGAGGCTCCAGTGCTAATGCAAACAGCAAGGGCAATAGAGGGCACCCTCACCGCGTGCCTATGTGTATCTTAAATGGTTTAGACATTAGGCCCCCCGACGCGTACCAATGCGAATGTGTCTGTATAATAGCCGAACCCAGCCCGAAAATAACAATGGAAACCACATGCATCTAAGTATGTGAAACATGTAATCCCATTCTATGGAGTCAAACGCCTTCGCTGTGTCCAACATCACTGCAGCAGCAGGCAGAGCAGGATCCAAAACATGAAACATGGCAAAGATAGTCATCAAATTGTGTGATGTAGAACGTTCAGGTTTGAAGCCCGATTGATCCGGGAGGACCAAGTTGGGCCTAAGGGATTGAAGTCGTGTAGCTAATATTTTTGCAAACATTTTTGCATCTAAGTTTATCAAGGACAGTGGGCAATAGTATTTGCAGGCGTCTAGGGCGTTGTCTTTTTTTAACAGAGTGATGATTAGCACCTCTCGAAAGGACGGTGGCAGTACACCATTCTTGTGTGCCTCCGCATACATTTCTAGTAGGGGAGGTGTAACCAGATCAATATATTCCTTATAAAACTCATCAGTGAGCCCATCTGGCCCTGGAGCTTTTTGGTTGGGCAGTGTGCGAATCGCAGATTTAATATCCGTTTCATCTATTAGTTGGTCTAGGTATTCCCGGTGGTTGTCCGACAACTAAGAGCATGCTATATCTGATAGGTACTCTGCTAAGTCTTGGTCAGATGTGTCACCCCGAGAGGCATATAATTCTGAGTAGAACCTGCAGAACTGATCCCCTAGGGGTATAATGTTCCACTCCCTGGGAATCTGTAATCTTGGTTATATGATGGTGGTCTTCCTGTGTTTTAGTTTGAAAGGTTAGAGTGTGGCCTGGACGGCCACCCTCGCCCTATGCTCGCGCTGTGTGTTTACGACTTCTATATCGGATCTCCGATTCCACCAGAGAGTCGTATTTAGTCAGTAAGTCATGAATACGAGTGAGTGTTTCGGGGCAAAGTGCAGTTGTTTATTGGAGTTCTAGCTCTGTTTCGGGGCAAAGTGCAGTTGTTTATTGGAGTTCTAGCTCTGCGAGTTTATGTTCGGTGTGTTCAAGTTGACCCCGGATATCATTTAAAATGCCAGCTGTAGTACTGATGCATACCCGTGTGCATATGGTCACTTTAAAAGCCTCACATAATGTAGCTGCACTCTCTACAGTGCCCGTGTTAATGGTAAAATATTGTTCCATGGCTTGTCTGATAGTGTCATTGTAAACAGGGTCTAGTAGAGCCTGGGCCCTGAAGCGCCAAGTGTAAGGGTGATGGATGTTGCCCTCGATTTGAAGTGAGTCGTACCGGATTGTGATCTGTCAGTGTGCGCGGTAGTATAGTAACTTCCCTGACCCAGTCGTTCGCCCCATCACTTAGTAGCCAATAGTCCAGTCTGGACCAGCTGCCATAGTTAGGTGTAGCGTGTGTACCTTCCCTAGTTGAGCTATGACGCAGCTGCCAGACATCGAGGAGACCAAACTCAATTATTGCATCATTGACACTCTGGGATATCTTGGATGTACGCAGGCCAAATGGGCTCGATTAATCAAGGTGTGGGTCTAAGTAAGTATTAAAATCACCTCCCCAGAGAACAGCCGCCTCAGGCCACTCTCGTAGAACTGTGTAGAAAAGTGTAAAGGTTTCCGGCTCATCTGTTATGGGCCCATATACATTAATCAGAGTGACCAGGGAGTTACCTAGCTTACCATGTACCATGGCACAACGTCCGTGTGTGTGTTGTTAGGGTTTAAAGGAGACGCCCCTCTTAATTAAAATGAGGACCCCTCTGGCATACGAGGAATACGATGCAGCTAATTTATAACCAGCCCATCTAAGAGCAATCTTGGCCTCAGAGGTTGTAGTCAAATGCGTCTCCTGAAGGAGCGCGATCTGAATATTGTGTCGATCTAAGTAGGCAAAGACCTATCTGATTTTTTGGGGAGTGTTTAAACCTCCGACGTTCCATGTCAGGCAGTTATATTTCTCACCCATCTTGAGATACACTGAATAAATCTGCAGGTTGGTCACAACTGTGAAAGGTTGTGGTAGAGATGAGTTTTGCTTGGTTTGTCGGTGCAATCACATTAACATTCCCCAACTCAGAACTTCCCCAACCCCCCTCCCACACCCACTTCAGCAGACCCCAACCGCCAAAGCCATCCCAGATTATTTCTAACAGTCCATCCATCCTACCCCCCAAACAAACCCACAATAAAACAATAGTTAATTGTGGTTCACACAGAGTGGTGGGAGACGGATACCCCAGTAACACCGTCACCTGGGGGGTTGCTTTAAAGAGTCAATCTTATGCAACACAGTCTGCCACTTGTACCAATGAACCGGTGCCCTGTCCATAGTACAGGTGTCCACATTTTTAGGTCTTGTAGAGGCGTGGCTTAAGCAGTGAAGCTGCTAGCCACGCCCTACGAGAGATTTTGTTGTAAAAAGGGTCCTAAAAGCCCCGCCCCTCCTTTTCATTGGGTAGCATCATCGTTTAGGGTAAACGCTGGTTTCCCATTGAAAAAGAGGACTTTCAGTTGCCACCCTGTCCGCTTTTTAGACAGGACAGGAGATGTGCACGCGCACTGCACATCTCCTGTCCCCGGAGGCTGGCAGCACGTGCATTGCATGCTTTCGGTTTCCCTCCCCACTTCGGCTCCACGGAGTCAGTTTTTTCTATCTTCGCCCTATACCAAGCAGGCGCTTCTTGTCAACGCTTGGTCTGCGCTTCACTAAGATGCAGCTTAAAAACACATGGCCATCCAGCTAGAATGCTTATTTTACAACATAGCGTGTTATGTTAAAAATACAGAGATGCCCGACCTTCCTTCCCTCTTTGCAGCTGTTATGGACATTGAGCCCCTTACTAAGTTGCTGAACATGACCTTCTGTTTCCCCTCCCACTTTCCTCACACAAGAAACCCCCCAACTGCCTGACACCGGGTCATTCACGTGGCTGGTGGGTAGTCCAGCGCCTTGAGCGATTCCAGTTCAGTCAGCGCTACATGCAGCGTCTGTTATTTTCCCAGGGCTTCGTGCTTTCTTAAATTGGTCAGATACCAATACACACAACACCGGCTCGCACGGAGGGACAGACCCACAAAACATTATCCATAACAACTAAGCGTCCCCGCACGCACTTATCAAAGAGCAACACGTTCGGGAAAAGTTGGGACAATTTCCACGATAAAGGAGCCTTACCACAGCTGAGGGCATTACTACACACAAACATGGGCGTAGGAAGTGTGGGGGACGCGGGGGATCTATCCCCCCCAGATTTTGGAGTGGGTGGGGATACGGGGGACAAGAGTGGGGGGCGAGGGGACAAAGAATTTCCCCTCTCTCTCCTGTCTGTGGCAGGGCCATTAGCGCGTGAAAGCGCTACCTAATGGCCCTGCACTTGACCTGCCTGGAGTCAAAGAGGCCCCTGCCCCCTGCTCTTTGTTATGCTGCAGGAAGGCTCGGCGTTCTGGGAAGGGCAGAGAAGGGGAAAAAAACTCTCTTTTCCTTCATACCCATTTCTGCTTTGTCTCGCTCCTGCTTAAGTTCGGATTTCAAGAGCTCTTATGTACTCTCTCTTGCATCATCTTTTCTTTATTTGTTTCTCTGTGAAATGGACCCAAAATAGGCGGACACTTTGGCTGGATATTTCCTCATTTACTGACCGTTTTATAATTCCAAAGAAAAACCTCAGGACGGAGAGAAAAAAATGAAATACCTAAATTAAGCAATACAGAGTAGTCAGCAGACAGGACAGATTGTTCTTTACACCCACACACATTAGAACCACTTTACAGAGTTTGCCAGTGAAAGCGCTTTCTTTTTTCTTCATTCTTTGAACAACATTGTTTTCCCAGGGTGGGGAAGTGCACCATTCCTAAAGGGACTGCAATACCTGGTTGATGGGTGAAGTGGAAATGTTTAATATGATCGTTTTCAACTGTTTTAATTATTTCAGCTTATAAAATGTGTACTGCGGCTCTGTGTTCGGGGATATGATTTATTTTTTTAAACCAAACTGCTTACATTTTAAAAGGATATAAGCAATGGACATTGAAACAGGTCCCTTCCTGGCCCTTTAGCCATGTCCTGAATTTTTCAGGAAAAATCACTTACATTTCAGAATAATGAGTTTAAAACTGTTAAGGTAACTATGTTGTTCATGAATACATTTCACATGATTTGCTTATTCTTGCATTCCTTATGAGTGTTTGCTTTTTTCAGGATGTTCTTCATTTTTTTTTGAGGCAGCATTTTACTGTTGTCTAGTGCATAATTTGAATTTAGTTGCAGCACAATTGAGTTGTAGCTGAAGGCAGTGCAAGTTTCTCTCAGTGGGGCACTATGGTGTTCAGTGTGGGAGAGGATGTGGCACTCTGGCCAGAGCTGCCAACTTTGGAACTGGAACACCATTTTCAGCCTTCATGACCAGTCCACCAGACTGCACTCCTGACCGAGCTCATTCCGATGCTACACCTTAGAAGGACCGATCGACCTTAGAAGCCCTGGTGTCTTAGCACCCGCAGGTGGACCCTAACGGTGGCAAGTGTGAGTTAACCTTGAAGGCCTGTCCACCACAATCCATACTGCAGTTCACCTCCAGTCTTGCAAGCAGGCATACGAAGAAGCACACCTTAGATTGACAGTGACTGTCACTGAGGTCTCAAGACCCTTGAGGCCAGTCCACCGCATCCATTGGTACCTCCATTGGCCTTTTTCAGCAGTAGTGGTGTAACTTACCAGGGGTTGGCAATGTAGGATTTGCATGCACACCAAACTTAGAGGGTAATTATAATGGAGGTGGAACCGCCACATCACCCCGTCAGTAGCGGTCCCACCGCCATCGGTGACTGCATCTACGCCAACCATATTACAATGGCGGGTGGTTCCCTGGTGGTCGGAAAGACCAACCGCCACGCACCTGACTGGCTCCTTGAGCCCACCAGTGCCGAGGAGGGGCTCGTGGTTCCTACAATGCTGGTGGTACCTACCAGGCACCACATTAACGATTACCATACCCCTTACCCACCAGCCTATCCATGGCAGTTCACCCACCATGACATTTTGGTGGAAAGGGACATTGGAGGCCCATAGCGGCCCCTTTCCCCCAGCCCCCAGATATGGGACCTGGGGGGCATCTAAGAAGCCCCCCTACATATCACTGCACCATGTGGCAGGCACCGCATTGTGTCTGCCACTTAGTGCAGTGATATATGTAACCTGTCAGTTTTTACATTGCGGCAGATGATGCAGCCAGCAGCACCTGCTGCAATGTAAAAACTAGGCACAGCGAACGCCATAGTGGCGGTTGCATTGTAATGCCTATCGTGGGGCCGCCACCTTGAAGGCCAGCGGTCTCATTCCCCGATTCAATGGCGGATGGACTGAAGTCCGCCTGCCTTCGTAATCAGCCCTTAAGTTTGCAAACTTCATGGTCTCTGCTTCATGCACAAACACTTTTACCATGTGCAGCCTTCTTTTGGGCCACTGGAATTATGCAGCAATGGAGGCCAAAATTATGTTGCAGTGTTGACTAAATGATGCAACAATAAAAATGCTGCAGTGTGATTAGTGCATTTTATGATCCTTTATTATTTTAACATATTTATACATACTAACAGCCTCTGCAACGCTTTTGCCTCATTAGTACCTGTGTAACATACAAATGCAGCAGAGGGAAAGGTGACCAGTCAACCTTTGCAAAGGGCCCTGCACTTCACAGAACATAAGTCACATTTCTTTTAGTAATTTTTGATCCGTTTGAGCTACAAAATTGTTTTGGGTCAAATTGTTAGATTATTCAGCAGATTATGTATTATGTGGCAAATATGATAAGCCATAGTTAACTTGAAAACATTTTTCCACTTAACTTAATTTTGCCCCAGCATATGTAGTTGATCAATTTATAAGTTCCCCAAACCCAAAAGTCGAGTTTGGGCACAATCTGCATTTTTCAAAGCAGTCCTACAACAGAGGGCTACTTTTAAACTGACCTCAGGCTTCAGCAGTGCACACATGCAAACGCAGAAAGGGCTGCTGGTCTCTAAACTGCCATGCCCTATTATATTCTAGGGACTTAAAGGTAGTTCTAATCTCCCTGCCCTATTATGAACTAGGGCCTTATAGGAGAGGTCCTGCCAATCATAGGGGTACCCTAATCCATAGTGCACCCTAGTGTATGTAGGTGTTTCACAGTATCTTTAAGTGTCTCTTTCAGAATAGCACTGGCCCTGTGCCTGTTCAGGCAGAGGCCAGTGTCAGTCAGTCAGGTACCACCAGTACCAGTCGGCAAAACATTGGGGAGGGCACAGGATGGCTTTGCAACACTAAAGAAGCACAAACTCAGAATTAAAAACATAACACCATGGTTGGGGGGTTCTCTTTAATAATCAGAATTGATTTCTATCCTAATGAACCCATTTTCCAACTTTAGGATAAGGAAAGACTGGGGAAAAATCATAATGTTCTAATCTATACCTTGAAGTTTTCATGCAGCTCTTTGATGACGGTTAATAGCTCACTGTTCAATGTTAGGATTTTAACTTATAAACTGCAAATACCAAAATAATCTCTCAGACAGAAGCAGTAACTCACTGACCTATTTACATGATATGCATTTTGTGATCTGCGTGGTACACATTCTTTGCAGCAGGCATATTAACCCAATGTGTCTACCTTACCATGAGTCAAAACTTCCACTAGACAAACCTCTGATCTCTCTCAATAAAGATCATTAATCACCAAAGTTATCTTCACATTTTTATTGTTGCCTGAAAATTGCTGGAGACCAGCAATGCAGCAGCAGGTGCTTTTCAAATCATAATGCGCTTACAAACATGACGCCCTCACCCGAAGTCAGTGACCTTTGCTTGCATAGTGCAGGAAGATGCAAGATTCATATACATGTTTTTTTAACATTTGGTCTGATTACTATGTGAATGTAAATAACAATAAAGCATACCTGCAAACTGTGTCTACATGCCTGCTTTTCTCAATATTTCACTTCGAAAGTATGCAATTGTATTTGTTTAACGGGCGTTGATTTGTATAGGGTCACTGGAAAGTCCACAAGGTTGTCCCTGTCCCCCCCAGAATTTTAGTATCTCCTACGCCCCTGCACACAAACGCTCCCAATCACAATAGCTTTTTGTTACAGCATTTACATATGTTAAAGTACATCACCACCCACGTGCAGTAGTTTACAAAAATGTCTAGACTGTTGGGATACCGAATCTCCCAATGGCATTGAAGTTCTCTCGCTTATCCTTGTGTGTGGGTGTTTTTGTTTCATGTGGTTCTGCACAAACCTTCAACTTGACCTGCCCCGACTTCGGCTTTGCTCAGTGGCCCCTGCATGAGTGTGTGGTGGTGTTTACAAAACATGCACTTAGTGAAGGATATATGTCTTAGAGATTCCACAACCTCCTGCAGTGCTAAACCGTGGCGCAGGAGGCGTCACTTGAGAGCGGGCACTACCCCCCTTGGAAACGCACACCCTGTAGACTGCCAGGGTCCCACGTAAAAGAGCTGAGTAACTTTTGCACGTAACTTCGCCGTGGGTGTATTTTGATACAGCGCGCACTGCAGTGGGTGCCCGCCCTCCCTCCCTCCGTACCACTAACGGGGCAATATACCAGTAGAAACTGGTCAATTGGGTTAAAGTTTGCCACTGTCCAAAAAGCAGAGCAGAGTGCATGAGTCTAGGCGCAGCTACATTCGGAGACAGACAAGGCACGGTATATATGGGCAAACGGTAAACCCTGGTGTGCACCAGTGAGGGACGTGCAGGACCTGCATGTGGACACGAGCAGTGACCCCCTGACAGGTACTGGTGCGTGTCTGCGTTTCTCTGTGTCAGTGTGTCTGTGCGTGTGTGATTTGTGTGTGCAGTGTGCGTGCTGTCTGTGTATCTGTGCGTACCTATGTGTGTGTGCTCGAGTGTGTGTGTCTATACTTATATAATATAATTGGGCACACGTGAAGGTATTGGCAGAAAAATGTAGTGCTTTTAAGAAACTACTGCTAATCCTGCGTAGGTGAGTCTGAATACAGGAGTGTCTACGCAAATGTAAGTGATATAACACGTAGTTTTTAAGTGCACCTTCACACAAAATAGCTGTATTTTATTAATAGTTAAACAATTGTGCTCATTGTATCGGCCTCAGAAGGATGAACATCTTAGTAGGCCCTCTAGCATCTGAACCTGCGGTCATGAAGTCAAACACAGGTTTCTAAAGTGGAAGCATAAGCGCCCTGAGTCAACAGTCCTAGACTGCATGTACGTTGTTTAAAGATATGTGTGACAAAAAGTATCTCCAATCTAATGCAATGATCGCCAGAGTAGGCCCGGAGGCCCCATTCGGCCTCACTTGTGCTGGGTCCTGGCTCTGTAGGGCCACACAAAGCGCCTCTCACTGCTGGCAGGCACGTGGCCGGTAACGTGATCCTTCGAGGCTTCAGTAACAGCAACCGGGGGTTTACTTCTTTGTCAGGGAGTGCACAAGAAGCAGATGTGTCATGCACCTGAAGAGCAGGCCCAAGTCCTCGTGGCGCTAACAATAGAAGCGCTTAGTCTGTGTTTACTCCGAAAGAACCGGGGCACGCCCATTGTTGGAAAGAAGAAACCACACTCCCTGCACAACCCCCATTTCTGTCCTACAATGTGCAGAGAAAGGGCTGTGTCGCCAAACGACATACAATGCACGGTATATATCGGCAAACCCTGGTGTGCACCAGTGAGGGACGTGCAGGACCTGCGTGTGGATGCCAGCAGTGACCCCCTGACAGGCACTGGTGCGTGTCTGCATTTTTTTGTAGCAGTGTGTGTGTTTGCATCATTTGTGTGTGCTGTCTGTCGTGTATATATGTGTGTGTGTGTGCTCGAGTGTGTGTGTCTATACTTAAGACAGTGCGGAGCAGGGCTAAAACGCAAGCATAAGTGGGCGGACGTGAAGGTATTGGCAGAAAAATGTAGTGCTTTTAAGAAACTACTGCTAATCCTGCGTAGGTGAGTCTGAATACATGAGTGTCCACACAAATGTAAGTGACATAACACATGTAGTTTTGTTTATGTGTTTTGAAAAGCTGCAAGCGGTGCGTGAACACGCACTTTGTACTTCTAGTCCTTGCTTATGAGAAGCAAGGGTGGCAGTAAAAGAAGCGCAGTTGTTGGCAGCCTTGCATCTTGTAAGCAATGACTATAAGTACAAAGTGCGCCCTCGCAGGTTTTCAAAACACACAAATAAAATGAATTCTCATTTGCAAAGCCAGTAGCTCAAACTCCGCAAATGCGAGACCTATTGCATTGCAAATGCTTTTTAACAAAGCATCCCCTCATATGTACGTATTTTGCCCCAATCATATTCAGTAGGAGGACAACAAACCAGGAGGTTGTGAGATGCACTCCGCTATGGCCATGCCAGCCGTAGACGAGGGCAACTCATGGGAAATGTGTCAGCAGTGTGCAGATAACAGTAGCCTCTCATATTATTCAACATCCGAGGCGTTCCCTTGTTCGTCCTGTTCTCCTCTGGGTGATCTCCTGCGCGGTGCCTGAGAGTTCTTGTGTTGTGTGAACTTGAGCACTTCTTTAGGATCGGCAAATATCACAGTTTCCCCCCATCTGTGATGCGGAGATGGGCTGGGTAAATCATTGCATATGGAGTTTGTTGGTCGCGTAATTTCTTCTTAACTGCCACTATTTTTTTCCGTACTTCCTGTACTTGTTGCGTGAAATCCGGGTAAATGGATATGTTCATCCCAATATGTGTGAGGTTCCCAAGCTCTCTGGCTTTCCTGAGGGCCGTGTCTCGGTCTCTGTAATTCAATAGTTAAGCTGTGATCGGGTGCGGCTTTGCCCCAGGAGGTGGTTGTGGAGCAAGGGACCTGTGCACCCGTTCGATGATGAAGACCTCCGATAAAGTCTCACGCCCAAACAGTGTCACCAACAGTCTCAATGTAGCGCTCCATATTGCCCGTGTTTGTCGATTCTGCCACTCCCAGAATGCGCAGATTGTTGCAGCTTGACCTCGCTTCTAAATCTTCGGATCTCTCCATAAGAGCTGTGAGCATCTTGTCGAACTTTTCCTGTTTCGTCTCTGTTTGGCGTTGCACGTCCTCCACGTCCAAAATTCGCCTTTCTGCCATATCGATCCGCTCCTTATGTCTGTCCAGTCTTTCAGACATGCGATCAACTCTGTAGGTCAAAGAGTCAATTTTCCCATCGATGTTTGTCAGGGTAGCTTGGATCGTTGTGAACATGGACTGTAAGCCCACAACGGCAGGGGAGCCCGTATCCGATGCAGGCAGTTGGGCTGATGCCTGGTCTGTTCCGCTGCTATCTGCTGCCTTCTTCGCTTGGTCAAAATGGATTTTAAGCTGATTCCTGTCAGGCTTCCCCATTGTTACAAAATTGTGGGCAGTCAATTGTTTTGTTAGCCCACGTCTTTGCATGGGCCAGGGATCCTCATCACTCGGCACTCCACAGCAGTGACCAGTTGTTTCCAAGTTCGCAATGTTAGATGAGTGGTGAAGGACAATAATGGTCTGGCCAGGTATTGTGCGGCGAATACACTCTTTCACCCCTTGGCGAGAGATGGCCCTTCTCTGTGTCCCAGAGCGCCATCGCAGCCGCCCCCAGCATTACCACAGCACGGCCCGCTGTTCAAGCGCACCCCATGGGTAAGCCGCGTGCGCAGGCAGTCAGTTCAGCCCCTGGTGGCCCAATCAATGTAGTCAATGTGAGGCCCACTGGCGTAGGATTAGGCCCAGATCAGAAGGGAGAGGCGCCAATTTTCAGTTGTGCAGTTTTTATGTGCACGTTTGCCATCCTCACCTTTTGCGCCATGTATGTGCCGCCTCACATTACATTTTTTCTTTGCAGTCCTTTGCAGCCCCGCTCAGTAATGAAGAAAGTTTACCATACCTGAGGGGGGATCCGCAACAGTGTGCCATCAAAGACCCAACTCAAGAGGCCTCTAGATATTAAGAGACCGTCTCAGGCGTTTCTGTACCGCCCGCTGGCGGGACCGAGTGCCCAACAGGATTGGTGGCTGCCGCAGGCACAGCGAGTTGCAGTGGGGTCCTTTGATACACACCCCGCAGTTGCGTCTCCGGGAGATCGTATTCAGTGATCTGGAGGCACACGTCAGGTGGCTCCTGCCACCCAATCAGGAGCGAGAAGTAAAGACCTCCTCACCCCCTCTAGCTGGTATGTAGAACAGGTTGCACTGTAGGACAAGTCGGGGAGCTAAGTCCGCCCAGCGCTCCTAGGACTGATAAAGCGTCTCTGCTCACTCGATCGCTGCGCCGGCCAGAATCTCAGTACTGGGGTTGCGGGCCATGTGCACGGGCACCCCTAGGCCACTCTCCTCTTCAGAGTCGCCAGCCGTTTACAGTCTTTTCGGGGGCATTTAGGATCACCTTAACTGGGACACCATGTTGTTGCTATCTTCCGACACAGGATTCCGTCGAGTTTGTGACAGATAGCAGGCCGTATGTTCAGGATATTTGCAGGATTGCGCAGCGACTGCGGTAGCTCCCTCACAAAGCAGCCATTTGCTGGCTCGGCTAGCTCCGCCCGAAGGTGAGAGTTAAATGTCTAAGGAACTAGAAGAGTAGAGTACCCCTTAGGAAGTAAGTGTTAGCCCTGGGATCTACAGCTACTAAAAGTGAGAGTTAACTATCTGTAGAACACTGAGGGCAGAAGTGCCTGCTGCAACATGTGTTTGTATCCAGCGTCCTCAGTCACAGGCGGTCGTTTCTTCTAAATACCGGGAGTTAGAAACCTTCAGCCATTCTCAGCAGATATGGCAATATGAACGTTAATTATTACACAGATCCCAACTCCCGGAAGCAATTCTCTGGCTATCCCTAGATAATGAACCATTCCTTTGATGCTATTATCGTTTATCCCCGTCATTCATTTGCCTCATAACTTAAAGGTGTGAAGAAACTTCATAGACATCCTTTATTTTCATGTCCAGCAAGTTCATTCTTATACTACCCCCAGTGCCAATAAACTGTAGATAACGGACAGGAACTGATCTAGTGATTCCTAGATATCACCCCCATCCGTTGACAGCTACAACATATATGGTTTTCGCTTTCATCTACCTGCATTTGAAGATATCAAGAAACCCAAAATATCGACTGACCTGTCACATCCTAGCCAAGAATTAGGTTTGAGTTCGCACAAATTTTTAGCAATAGACGGTAACCTAAAGAATGCTCAAGAGCCGAAACGCGCGTTGTGACATCTACCGCTTTGCCTTCAACATTTTGTTCAGTCTCATGTCTATTGGTTATGTATATTTTTTCTAGTATGCTTTTAACTGACTTTTGCTATATTGAAAAACAACTATAATAAAAGAAAAGAAAACAGAAGAGAAAAACACAAAAAGAATATAAAATATGTAAATCTTAAAAGAATTGATAAATATATATAATATATACCAATAAAATCAAATGAGAATATTTGATTGTTTAAGATTATCTATATATAGTTGGACTTTCCATTCTCAATCTCATATGTAAGCTATATCAACCATGATCTCCATATAAACATATTTTGATTTTGTCACTTGGCTATAGACCCTCCTTAACTCACGGGCACCCCTAAGCCTCTCTCCTCTTCAGAGTCGCCAGCCGTTTACAGTCTTTTCGGGGGCATTTAGGATCACCTTAACTGGGACACCATGTTGTTGCTATCTTCCGACACAGGATTCCGTCAAGTTTGTGACTGATAGCAGGCTGTATGTTCAGGATATTTGCAGGATTGCGCAGCGACTGCAGTATCTCCCTCACAAAGCGGCCATTTGCTGGCTCGGCTAGCTCCGCCCGAAGGTGAGAGTTAAATGTCTAAGGAACTATAAGAGTAGAGTACCCCTTAGGAAGTAAGTGTGAGCCGTGGAATCTACAGCTACTAAAAGTGAGAGTTAACTATCTGTAGAACACTGAGGGCAGAAGTGTCTGCTGCAACATGTGGAACTAGTAGAACAGTTTTTTAGGTCGAGCTAGACAGTGCATGCACTGTCTCTTCGAGACCTGCTGTAATCAGTATGTGTACATCAAGTTCTTCCCCTTTTTTTGCAAGTGCTTTATATTTGTCTATGTCAGTGTCCTTTAAAAGTCCTTGCTTGCTGGTGGTCAGTCTTGCCTCTTTGTCTCTCCTTTGTCTCTTCTGTTCCTTCCACAGAGCAGGGGCTTAGCACTGCCTCATTCCGCTATGGTTCTTTATCTCTTCTCTGGGAGACTCTTTCTTTCTTGGTTTCCTGCCCTGTTACTGTTACTGTTTGTGTTCAACTTCAGTGCCCTAGCTGCTTACATTTAAGTATTCTTCCTCCCACCGCCTCTTAATGTCTACGTTGTGTTACTGCTGCCTCACCTGCCATGCTTCCCACTCCGTTGCTTGCTCAAGTAGCACTCGAGATGTACTTCTCCATGTCATTCCTGCCTCATGTGTACAGTAGAGGTTGAAACCAGCGTGCGTTGCCATCCCCTTCCCTACTTGCACATTCAATTTGCGCAAATGCACTGCGAAATGTAAGTTTTAAAAATACAAGCAGCTACTCCAACTCTTTACGTTCAACAACCTGTTTGTGCCTTTGCTAAAAGTACCTGCTTATTTATATAAACCTTTAGAATAAACCTGCACCATGTTTTCCTTTTTTCTACCGCACAAATTCACTGAATGTTCCCAAATCAGACCCATATGCAGTTCAGGAGAGCGATAGCAATCTTTGCAGCATTGCCCCTCCTTTCACAAGACCGCTATACACTATTCAGCCCCTTTCGGCACCCCTCCCTCCTGCTGGTAGTGTGTCTCTCTTCTCCCACAAGAAACAAATTAGACAACGCGCAGTGGGACGCCGTCGCTTAGCCGGAGTCGTGCCTGAGTCCTGCCCGTCTGCGCCCGTCCGCGCTAAGGACGCGCAGGGCGCGCAGGGCTCAGCGGGCACCTGTTGTTTCTGAGTGGTGGTCGCGGCACTCCCTGCCATGTTTGTGTACTCTAGCGAAACTTTGCGGGATATTGGACGCTCGACTGTACGTTGCAGTCTTCCTCCTGTACCGCCTTTAGTTGGCCCTTATCATTGTGCTTGCGGCAGGTGGACTTTGGATCCTCCAATCTCGATCGTACAGGAAAATCCTACGGTCGCTCTTTGCAGCAATCGCCCTGAGCATGCCCTTTGCATCTTCAGTCTTAATGCCAGGTCTCTGGTGCAGCATTATCAGGCCGTGTTTGACCTGATACAGGAGGAGGCCCCGGACATCGTGGCCATCACAGAGACGTGGCTGAAGGATGACGATGCGGCTATTATCAATCTGGCATTCCCCTCTGACTTCTCTGTCTTTACCCTTAATCGATCTACTAGGGGAGGGGGCATCGCTCTGGCCATGCGTTCCAGCTTCACTTGTACCTGGTCTGGGCTGACCATTGTGGGGTGTGAAAGTGCGGTGTTTAAGATTCTGGTCACCTCACATTTTTCACTCTCGGGGATGGTGGTCTACCGCCCCCCTGGTAGCGATGTGGCGTTTAGAGCTGCCTTCCCCGACGTGGTCAGCTCTCTGGCGGTAGGTTGTCCCAACTTTTCCATCTTGGGAGACCTTAATTTACACTTTGATAATCTTAACATCCCTACGGTAAGCGGTCTTCTTGCTGACTTGGAGGCCCTTCAGCTTGTGCAATTGGTTAGGCAGCCTACTCACTCAGGTGGCCATACTTTAGATCCGTTTTTTACCAACATGGCAGACGCTTCTGTCACCGCCGTTACACCTCTTGGCTGGACGGACCACTCTTTGGTTGCCATCTGTACCCCCTTGCCGGGAATGATTACTACTCCCCCTGCTAAGTTGGTCGCGAGACGGCATTGGAGTAAATTACGGCTAGAGGACTTACATCGTGTCCTCGCCGCGGAGCCTTTAGAATCTCTGGTGGATGTTGACACAGGCTACGATAGGTTCTGCTTCTGGATCTCCAAGGCGCTTGACGCCCTTATTCCTATCACCGCTCGTAAGATCAGCTCCAGGGACTCAAGTCCGTGGTACGATGGCGCCTTACGTACACTCAAGGGTAGTTGTAGGCGAGCGGAGAGGGCTTGGCGGAAGGCGTACGATAACGGGAAAAAAGCTATTTATCTCGCCTCCGTCAAAACTTACCATCGGGCGGTTTGCCGTGCGCGGGCAGCTTACTACGCTGCTGAATTCGGCAACAGCTCTAACCCCTCCAAAACCATCTTTAAAGTGATGAAGGATCTTATAGCAAAGCGAGCCTGTGCCCCGACGACTGGCTCTACCACTCACTGTGAGGCTCTTGCTTTGTTTTTTCTGGAAAAGGTCCAAAACATCTATAAGACGTTCCCTTATACAGGGCCTCCAGTTGAGTCTCCGATTAACACCTATGGAGACACCTCTTTGCACGTGCTGCCCCCATTGACATCTGAGGGGTTTGACCTCCTGGCTCAGTAGGTTAAATCAGGGTCCCCCGCTGACCCGCTCAGACCGACTCTTTTTAGAGATCAGTCGTTCGTGGGCAGGGCCGCGGTAAACTCCTTGATTAATATCTCGTTGGAGTCAGGCACTGTACCCACTAGCTGGAAGCGGGCGGTGGTTTCTCCCATCTTAAAGAAACCTTCCCTGGATCGAGAGAAACCTGAGAATTATCGGCCTATCTCCTTGCTCCCGTGGCCGACTAAAGTGTTGGAGGCCCATGTCAACAAAGTTCTCTCGCCCCACCTCATCCATGCTAACATCTTGGATCCCACCCAGAACGGGTTCCGTGCTGGGCACAGCACGGAGACCGCCCTTCTCTCCATGGCTGAACATCTTCGCATGGTGATGGATGCGGGGCAGACAGCGGCGCTCGTTTTATTAGATCTGAGTGCCGCGTTCGATACTGTCTCGCATCCCATCCTATAGCATCGCCTGGAGGAGATTGGGCTGAGTGGTTCGGCCCTCCAGTGGTTCCGGTCCTTCCTAGACGATAGTTTCTTTAGCGTTGCCATCCCACCGTTCCAGTCCCAATTCCATCCTTTGAAACAGGGGGTGCCGCAAGGCTCCTCGCTGAGTCCCACGTTGTTTAATCTTTACGTGAGACCGCTGGCTGAGGTCGTCAAGCAATGGGGCATGACCATGGTCTCATATGCCGACGACACTCAGCTAGCGGTTACGATCAGCGGGGATGCGGACCGGGATGCCCCCAGGTTTCAGAGTGGACTTAGGGCGGTGGCGAGCTGGATGAAGAACAACTGTCTCCAGCTCAACGCAAAGAAAACGGAGATCATGATCGTCGGTAGGAGGTCGGAACTATGGGGGGACAGGTGGTGGCCTGCGGAGCTGGGGCCGGCCCCATTCCGGTCACAGAATTAAAGAACCTTGGAGTATGGATGGATCCCTCCCTCAGTTTTGTGGGCCATACGAAGAGAACCGCGGCCTGTTGCTTTGGTATACTACGGTCGCTGCGTCCCGTCTTGAAGTTCTTCGACCATCGTACCAGGCAGCTGATAGTCCAGGCTACAGTGTTATCTCGCCTGGACTATGCCAGCTCGCTCTTGGTAGGGGCCAATGTGGCAGAGGTTACCCGCCTCCAACGTGTTCAGAATGCCGCGGCGAGAGCCATAGTTGGCTTACCCCGAACATGTTCCGTCTCCGGCACATTGAGATCACTGCACTGGTTGCCTATCAGGGCAAGAATTCAGTTTAAAGCGCTGTGCTTGGCGTTCAAGATTTTGAGGGGTGGGAGCCCTCAAATTCTTGCGAACCTTTTGTCCTGGTATGTGCCTACCCGGTCCCTGAGATCTTTGGGCCAAGCCCTTACGGTGATCCCCCGATACAGGCTGTGTCGGGTCGGTGGCCGCTCTTTCCGGGTTAGAGCGGCCGAGCTCTGGAATTCTCTTCCTGTTGCGATGCGGTTGCTTGCTGATCTTTTAACCTTCCGTAAAGCTTTAAAAACTTTCCTGTTCGAATAATTTGCCTTTGTCTCCTCTTCTGTTATGTTCCCTGTAGGTGTTGCTTATTACTTGCCATGCGCCAGGACGCCCCTTAGCTGGGGCAGCTGTGCGCAATACAAAAGTTCGTAACATAACATAACATAACAAGCAATGTGCCTACACATTTCTCCCAACAGAAACCTACCACCCTAAAGCATAGAGTGGTACAATGCAAGCCACAAATATAGCGCTATTCCCTTCCTCGCGCATGCCTTTGCAGACAGCACTTAAAGAAATCTTTGTAGCCAGTCTGACACACACAGCTTTGGAAACAATGCGCATAAGAAAGAAATCGCCAACGTTCATTTTGTTAATGCAAAACATACTTGTTTAACGTATTTCCAGGTTACAATCTGCAAGGTTTTTCTTCTTCTTAAGGAACGGATTGATTCAGCTATTTGCCTGCCATGCTGGGAAGCTTAGATACACATAAACTAAGCCACTCACCGAGGCTCTGGTCTTTTCTTGGTCATCCTTCTCAGATTCTTTCGGACACATCCCTTTATTGCTATTCCTTTTGTGATACAGGGGGATACCCTGCTGTTCATATGTTCTTTCTGGAGGAATGGGATAACCCTGCTGAATTCACACCCGTCCCCAGGGTCTTACATCACCCAACGATCCCCTTGTTATCTTGCAAGTTGAGCTGAGTGTGGGACTGCAGGCCCGTGTGAAGTGTTTTAAAAAAACAAGCAAATTGAGCTCTTTCCACTTGTGAAAGGGTTGGGTGGCCTGAGCTTCCTCTTAGGACAGCCAGGCCCACCTGCCCCATACCCCTTAGAACCGGGACTGCTTGTGTATCCTGAGAGCTGTATTCATTCAGTAGGGTTACCTGAACAGAAGGTGCCATGGGCACGGTTTACAGCTAGGTTCTTTTACACAAGGACACGGCATAAAAATGTGGAAAGCTCTTTGAAGTAAAATCTTTCTAGTGGACACTTAGATTACTTTCATTAAACAAACATTTACAATGCAATAGGTCTCGCATTAGTGAAATGCAGAGCTATTGGCTATATAAAAATAATAAGGCAATTATTTTTTTTAACTTTATTTTTAATCTATTGACTTTTGTAGTAATGGCGGCGCGGCGCCATGAAGCATGCTCAGGAGTTGCTAAGTGCTACAGCACAGGAGCTGTACGAGGTGTGGATCTTTTTGGCTTTGAAGGATTACATTTTTGAGATGGGCTAGAGACTTGTGACATCTACTGTGAGGTCTTACATAAGGCAATACCCAGCGCTTCACTAAGCGCTACGATATAAACTAAAAGACGGAAATATTGTCTTAATTTTTTTTAATCCGCTCTGATGAGTTCACCAAGAATGTTACAACTACTCCTAAGCCCTGTGACCGGGGCCAAATGAAAGACGGGAGGAAATGCTAGAAAAACAAGCATTTGCAATGCAATAGGTCCCGCATTAGGAAAGTTTGAGCTATTGGTATTGTAAATGACAAATTTTTTATTTATGTGTTGGTTTGAAAATAGCGAAATTAATAGCTTTGTCATTTACAATGCCAATAGTTTTAACCCCTTCGCCGCAGTTTTTTTTTCTCCGCTGTGCTGGGGTAAGGGGGGCGCGCACGGCGTCCGCATGCTCATGACGAGCTGAGCTCCTGTGCTCATGACGAGCTCAGCTCGTCATGACCACACCCGTTCCCATGGAACGCTCAGCACAGCAGGGGAATAATCCCCGCATGCGAGCGTTCCATGGCTCATGACGAGCTGAGCTCGTCATGAGCACCGGAGCGCCGTGGCTCATGACGAGCTCATGACGAGCTCAGCTCGTCATGAGCATGGAAGGAGTTAACTTTCGCAAATGTGACAACTATAGCATTTGTAATGCAATATTTGTTATATTAACGTGAGTTAGATGTATTTATATTACAAATAACAATAGGATTTTTGGGATGGATTGAAATGGGGGGGAAGGGGTGTGTTTAGGTCAAAGGACCCAGGGGCATCGTTTGGTTTAGCAACAGATACTTATTGTGATTGAGTGATCATGTGTAGAGGTACTGAAAGGGAGAGGTGCTTAAACGCAGGAGGTGCAGGGGGGTTATGGGTGCAGTGTAGATGTTGGCGTTGTGATTAGAGGAGGCGGCCAGGATATAAAATGGGAACACCAGACCTCTTCCCTGAGGTTCGGTTCCATGGCAGACCTACACTCGGATTTACCTGTTTACACCAGGTTCCAAAACCCTCTTGGATCTTTATCAATTAGCGCAGTCTTTATTGCCTGCCACCTATCGATACCCCATTCTCTTTTTTGCAGCTGAAATGGTATTCTTAAAATGTGCCCTTTCTGCCTTAATGCTCATATTACCCCCCTCACGAAGGTTTATCAAAAGGGAAGTTTTAGCAACTCTACAAGCCCTATTGTACCAGGGGTTGTTGCATCTATTTTTTTTCTTTTTAGGGATTGACTCGTTAAAGAAGAACCCTGCCAGGTTTCCCACCAAATCCAGATGATTTTTCCCCAACTGCTCAAGGTAATCACTGGCATCAGCACTTTCAGTAATAAGGCACGCCCTTTCGAGGAAGGGGATAATGGATTAATACAAGGATGCCGTTGCCTCCGAGGTTTGTGTGAAAGTTGCCCAACGAATCCTTCTACCCCTGACTGTTAATAGCAAGTCACGGGGAGGTAAGCTCTTGTCAGCCTGGACTGGTTCCTGTTTGGACCAGTCCAAAGTTATAATCAGAGGATTATGGTCACTTTCCATGCGAGGCTGCACCTGAAAATCTAAGATCCTATGCCAAAAAACCACATTTACCAAGGCATAATCTATAGTTGAGCTCTGACCCATCCTCCCAAAGGTAAATTTGCCGGGGTTGTCACCAGATAAGCGGCCATTACAAGCCCTTAAAGAGTGGTTGAGAGTGAGAGTAGTCAACTGCAGAACTAGGGGAGTCCAAGCCTTAATTGGGTAATGATTACAGAATGGGATTCCCTAGGATGAGTCCTCTTTGCTCGTGATAGGGTGGGGTAAGCCAGTTAAGGGTTCGAAATGGCAATTAAATTCCCCCCAATGAATGTAGTAAGGAAGGCCGCCAGGCAATCTAGCGTCTGTGAGGTCTGACCATGCCTAACAGGACGAGAGTAAACATTAATGATGACGAACTTTGGAGAATTACTAGGGGAGACCATAATGCATAGGATATCCGGGGAGTGGGTTTCTATCGACTTTACTTCACATTCAAGATGTGTACCAACCCATATACTCAAATCTCCAGAGGGTCTTCCCCTAGGCCCCTGTGTGGCTGCTTTGCAAAAAGTTGCAAACCCTATTCTATGTGTAGGGTTCAGGGTCCATTTCTCCTGGAATAGACAGATCTCCTGGGTATCAATGAATTTGCCCCAGTCCGGTTGATCTATCTTGGCAATTAAACCAGCTACGTTCCAGGACAAGATTTTAAGAACCTGATTCACTGCTATCTTGTAATTCTGCGTAGCTACAATAGGTGGACCTAGATCAATGTCCTCAGATGTATTCACTATCTCGCCCTCGCCAATAAATTCTTCATTATCATTAGAGTTACAAACTACATTCCCTACAGCATTCACTATATCTTGGGGGGAACAAACATCGTCGATGGCTGATCGCAAACTTCACCAACCTGTAACCTCTGGGATTCATTGACCTGTCATGGACTGGCAATATGTCCCTGCTTAAATATAGGGATACTGGCCCCCTCCCAACCCAACATGAGAGTGCTAACAACCTGTACATCCCCAGCCACCACCCTGGGGGGTTCCCCACACCCCTCCTCCTGTGCCACCACAGGGATGAGGACCCTCATAATTGATTCAAGGTCCTGGTAGGTGGGGCCTGGCACCATAGTTATATCCAAGGGTCAGTCAATCCACCTGGTCCAAAACGCTGAACCTATTGCTTGCATGGAGAGGGACTGATGGCAAACTATTAAGGGTATGATTCCAGTAGTTTACACTAGCCACCCGAGCAGGGGTGTCCCATCTTTCCCACGATCTGGCTCTCCTCTCTGGTGGTGAGTGAGCCAATTGATGAGGATAGAAGAAGGTTAGGGGGAATGACTGAATCCCACGGACGCCCCTCCTCGGGTCCCAGTTACCTATATAGTCAACCACCATCCTGTCTCTAAAATTAATGACAACAATACAGTCTCCCTAAAAGCATTTCGTGCCTTGGCCCACCCAACTAACTCTTCGAGCGAATAGGAATTCGCTGTGCACCTGTGGTGGTAGTGGTTTGTTAGTGTTTTTTACCAATGAGTGCACTTGTTTTTTAGCTCGGTATATGTCTCCTCAACACCCTGATCCAACACCGGTACTTTTACCAGAACAACCATGTATGGGGTCGAAGCCGGGGGTAAGTCAATACATGGTAGACAAGGAGTAGACAAGGAGTCACTACGCTAGGGCTAAAGTGGGGCGGTCGATGGTCGTGGGCTTTAACATTGTGCGAGGGATTGGGCACACTATCTCCCTGGCCCCGGACACAAAGGCTTATTCAATGAGCCCCCCCCCCCAAATTGGCATGTTGCCAGGGTTCGGGACGGTACCGCCCGCAACAATCCTAGTAGCAGAGATAGATGGCAAACTGGACGGTACACATGGCTGCTGGATGGTACTATGAGGATTACAAGAAGCACTCTCTATGGAGTCTAGGGGCTCCCGTTGGGAACCCAGTGATTTATCCCCATTAAGATGATTTGTTGCAAAAAGTGAGTCAAGGTGCAGCAATTTATCCTCGATAAGCTATTGTATCTCGATGATAGGAGTCAATGAGGAGATAAGTATCACACCCAGCTTGTTCCAGAAGGCCTCCTCAACTTGGAAAGGTAGGGCCCCAACCAAATCGATCGATGATGAGCCCAAGGAAGTAGAAAGTGACCTCCACAGACACGCCATCGACCTCTGGAACCTACTAGACTCCATTTCTCCCGACGTCGCCTTCCTAACAGAAACATGGATGAACGCCTCATCAGCCCCAGACATCACCATTGCCATCCCGGAAGGCTACAAGATCATCCGTAAGGACCGCACCGACCAAACAGGAGGAGGCATCGCTATCGTCCATAAGAACTCCATCCGCATCTCAACCAGCTCAGACGTCAACCTTGCCAGCACCGAACACCTTCACTTCCAGATCCACACCGACCCCAAGTCCACACTCAGAGGCACACTCCTCTACCGACCTCCAGGACCCCGTGCACAATTCAGCAATGTTATCACTGACTTTATCACCCCACACGCCCTCCCCTCCGAGGAATACATTCTACTGGGAGACCTCAACTTTCACCTGGAAAAGAGCAATGACAGCAACGCCACCTCCCTTCTGGACAATCTCGCCAACCTCGGACTCAAACAACTTGTCACTACGCCCACCCACATCGCAGGTCACACACTTGACCCTATCTTTACCTCCAGCAAACATGTCTCCTTCAGTCACACCACTATTCTCCATTGGACGGACCACAGCTGCGTACACTTTACCTACAATAAGACCACAACTCACAACCATCCTCAACCTACTCTGCGAAGAAACTGGAACAAAATCACCATCGACCAGATCTCCTCATCGCTTCTTCAAAACCCCCCTGCCCACTCCTCAAACCCCGACCAAGCAGCAATTAACCTCACCCAATGGCTATCCAACAGCGCCGACATCCTAGCACCGCTGAAAAAACGTCAAATCAAACTAGGCCGCAAAAACGCCTCCTGGTTCAACGATGATCTTAAGAAATCAAAGAAACTCTGTCGCTCCCTCGAGAAGGCCTGGAAAAAAGACCCAAACACCAGCACCAGGGACGCCTTCAAAAACGCCACCCGCATACACCACCAACTTATCCGATCTGCCAAGAAAGCCGCATTCAAAGACCGACTAGACAACAACGCCCACAACAGCAAGGAATTATTCAACATCGTCAAAGAATTTACCAACCCTCAGCCAACTCCAACAACAACACCCCCTCTCAAGCCCTCTGCAACTCCCTAGCTTCGTTCTTCCACAAAAAAATCGCAGACATCCACAACAGCTTCGACAACCGACCCGGAGACCAACCCACCCAACCTTCTGCAGGACCTTCACCCCCCTTGAACATCCTTAATGACTGGAACCCAATCTCCACTGAGGACACCATTCGCCTGATGAACTCCATCCATTCAGGATCCCCCTCAGACCCTTGCCCTCACCACATCTACAACAAAGCAGACTCCATCATAGCACCACACCTCCGAGACGTCATCAACTGCTCCCTCAAATCCGGCACCTTCCCAGAAAGCTGGAAACACGCCGAACTCAGCGCCCTTCTGAAAAAACCCACAGCTGACCCCACCGAACTCAAAAACTACCGCCCCATCTCGCTCCTCCCATTCCCGGCCAAAGTCATCGAGAAAGCTGTCAACAACCAGCTCGCCGCCTTCCTCGAAACCAACAAATCCCTCGACTCCTCACAGTCCGGCTTCCGAGCCAAACACAGCACTGAGACCGCCCTTATCGCAGCAACAGACGACATTCGAACTCTACTGGACAATGGAGACACAGTCGCCCTCATCCTCCTCGACCTCTCCGCAGCCTTCGACACAGTCTGCCATAGCACCCTTCTACAGCGCCTCAGAAACATCAGAATCCAAGGAAAAGCACTGGAATGGATCACCTCGTTCCTCACCGGAAGAACCCAGAGAGTCCGCCTCCCTCATTCCACTCAGAGGCCACTGAAGTCATCTGCGGCGTACCACAAGGGTCCTCACTCAGTCCCACCCTCTTCAACGTATACATGAGCCCCCTCGCGACCATCGCACGCCAACACAACCTCAACATCATCTCCTACGCGGATGACACTCAACTGATCCTTTCACTTACCAAAGACCCTAACACCGCCAAAACCAACCTACATGAAGGAATGAAAGATGTAGCCGAGTGGATGAAGCACAGCCGTCTGAAACTTAACTCAGACAAAACAGAAGTCCTTATCTTAGGTACCTCCCCCTCCGCCTGGGATGACTCTTGGTGGCCAGAAGCCCTTGGAAAAGCACCCATCCCGACGGACCACGCACGGAACCTGGGCGTCATCCTGGACTCCTCACTCTCTATGAACAGACAAGTCAACGCCGTTTTATCATCTTGCTTCAACATTCTTCGCATGCTCAAAAAGACATTTCGCTGGATCCCCACCGAAACCAGAAAAACGGTCACCCATGCACTGGTCACCAGCCGCCTTGACTACGGAAACACCCTGTACGCCGGTATCACTGCAAGACTCCAGAAAAAACTCCAACGCATCCAGAACGCATCAGCCAGACTCATACTAGACATCCCACGTAAAGACCACATCTCTAGTCACCTGAAAAACCTCCACTGGCTCCCCGTCAATAAGAAGATTACTTTCCTCCTCCTAACCCACGCACACAAAGCACTTTACGAACTTGGACCCGAATGCCTCAACACACGACTTTCCTTTTACACCCCCTCCCGCCAACTACGATCCTCCAACCAAGCGCTTGCTACCGTACCTCGCATCAATAAAACCACCATGGGAGGTAGATCCTTCTCCTACCTCGCAGCTAAAACCTGGAACTCACTCCCCACTCACCTTCGTCTCACTCAGAACCACCTAGCATTCAGAAAGCAACTTAAAACTTGGATATTCGACAAGTAATTCCCCACCCTTCTTCAAGCGCCTTGAGACCCTCCGGGTATGTAGTGCGCTATATAAACCTTTGACTTGACTTGACTTGACCTTTCAGGAGAGGCCGGCAATATGGGAGGCTGAGAAGTGCCAATCGGATTCGGTTATGAGTTTAAGCATTTTTATTCCTTTGTGGACCCCCGCCCCGTTTTATCTTTGCTGCAGATTCAGGCACATGGTTCGTAGCTTGAGGCTTAGAGCTACGTACTGACCTTGTTGATAATCGTGGTAATATACAGTCAGGAACTGTTTGTGCTGGGGCCACTGGTTTGGAATTAGCTGGGAGTTCCAGAGTGGAGGTAGTCTCTGAACCGTGCGGGGACTGATCAAACGCTCTCCCCGAGCTGGAATTTCAATGGTTCCGTCCACGGGTCTCCGGGGACCTTGCGTACGTCAGCCCTCCCAAGGATGAACGTTTGGGCTGTACTGTCTCCAGAGATAGTCTCCACTCGGTAATTGCAATTTCTTGAGCCAAGACTGAGGTTGCCCTGATTATAAACTGGTGTAGGGTGCCTGCGACAGAGCCGCTCATAGGCGAGTGCTTCCCCTTTCCACCAGCAAGAGCCATCATAAGGACCTCACTGCCATAGTGGTGAGCCAGGAAAATTTGGGAAACCAGAGCGAGACAGAGACCGTTTATCAACTGAGCAAAAAGTGTAAACTAACCTTTTCGGATATAGCAGGTTAGAGGGGGTGCCCGGCCCGTCCTCTTCCGTACTCGAAAGGGCCCACCCTTGGCCCGGGCTTTACCTGGCGCGCGCCCAGGCTCGTACCACGTAGCGGGAGCGTCGATGTGCTTTAAGTCCCCCTGCAGGCTCAGGAGAGGGCGATCTGTGGAAGCTGCCTCTTGCCTCCTGGGACTTCGAGTCCCCCGCTAGTCCATCTGTGCTCCTGGCGCTTGTGAAAACAATGGCGCTGCGGCTCGAACATAAGGAACAACATATGAAACAAGCATGGGGTGGACATCGTGTAAATCACAATAAGTTAGAACGGAATGTGGAAAATGGAGTCAGAGGTTAAGTCTACATCTTTAAATTCCTGGAATGCTAAAAAGACTTGCACGCTCAGGAAACATCACCAGATTTAATGCTATACATGCTCTTTTTCTACGGGAGCCACTTAAAAGGGACTAAAACATGAGGAAGACATTACGTTTGCTGCAAAATGCAGAATGTAAACAGAAATAAAAATCAAACCTTATGATCGGTTCCCAGAAAGCACATCTTGCTGCGTGGCGGTTAAGTGGGAGAGTGTCTTTGCAAGACAAAACGTATACAGATGCCGAATGTGGAAGGGAGCACTGCTCACTTTCTCACATATGAAGGAGCCGAGGCTGCTGGTATTGTTAAACTGGAATCGCTTTGCGCTGATTTAAAAAAAAATTGTTTGGTGCACGTGATAGAGCGCGCAGGTCACCCAAGTCACTAGTTTACCAATTTCCACACACTGGGCCCTGGCGTGCGTATGATGACAGTGTTTTGCATGAACCGGGTGAAACCTTTGCCACGCTACTATGAGTAATCCGGGGGGTGTCACTTACACCACTTACTGTTCATGTACCTGACTTACCACAGGCACATTACTCCTGATGGATCAGGAGCTAGCAGTGGACAGGTAACAAGATTTCCTAACAGTTGTAGAATATTTTCACGTTTAATATATTAATAGCATTTACGTTGTAAAATGACCACAGACACCTGATGAGGTTTAAAGTTTTATATAAGAAATTTCAGAATGAATATGCCAGTATAATGAGGCAGATACAAAATAGTACATCAATTATCAGTATTAAAGCCACGATGTAACTATGAATTAGGGCAAGTACCATTAGAGAATTTAGGGAACACTACAGAGTATGAGTATCAGGGAACACGCTATTCAACATAGGCTTAAACTAAGGGACATGAGAAGGACCTAATATGTGCACTAATATTCTTTAACCTACTCCCTAGATCTTATGCTATTCTTACTAAGTTCACGGCAAACATACTAAAGGGAAGGGAAAATGGAACACACTAAAATAATATGACAGTTCAATAATATCCTATAGGTAGGGAGAGAAGTGGAACATCACTAATAAACAGTTGCATATAAATCACTTAAAAGTGATAGGGCAATATCACGGGCAAGAGTGCTTTATTAAGAAGAGAAGAAAGAGTGATAGAAAGACGTACACCCACAGTTAATAATTTACTTAGGCAAGAATGAGGACTAACCCTGGCCACGGGTCAGCTTTGGAAGGACGGGGACAAGGACCCTCAAGGATTGGAATACCAGAAAGCGAGCAGGTACAGCTCGTGGACAGTCAGGACAGGATACCCCTCAGGTTTGGGTCAGGACTGGGCTCACCAAGGTACGACCAACACCCACAGCTTCGGATGCAACGCCTGCGTTACCCCCTCTCTGCAAGTAATCCGCCAGTAACCCCGATTGGGTTTTCGAATCTCCCAGCAAAGTGCTCCGCCAGCACTTAAGACTATTTCCACCCCTTGGAGTTTTGTGGAAAATACGGACAGAGTGCTCCACAGTGCTCTGTATTAATCACCTATAGAGTTCGTAGGGTCAGTGACAGGTCTGCTACTCGGACAAGTCGGACAATTTCTCTAAGCTATACTAGGCTAGTTATACCATTTTGGGACCCCTGGACCACCCACAAATGTTGCAAGTGACAAGGTCCTAGCTTATGATTGGTCAAGCGAGGAGGTTATGTCATTGTCACCTCCTAAAATTTTGTGTTCCCACCATGAATATTCAATTTTTCATACCCGCCCCTTGCGTTCACGTTCCCAGGCATAGGAATATGGAAAACAATGAGAGTGCACAGCATATAGAAACATTGTTGCATTAGCAAGGTGAATGTCAGCATCTTCTCCCATGGCCTAGGTAGGTTCCCAGGCACATCTTGCTTCAGGAGCCAGCTGGCTGAGTTTTGCTTCTGCGCAGTTGGGACTTTCCCTCATCACGTGTGCGGGGAGTTTACAGACTTCAAAATGGATTCCATCTCCCGACCCCAGCCCATGGATGCGTAATACATGAAAAGTAAGCGAAAACAAATTAGAATCAAACATAAAAATGATTACACTGTACACCGTTAAAGAACTACACTGTACCCCTTACTTTATAATATCTATAGCATTAAGGTTTAGTGCGAAAAGACAGATCGGCATAAGCAGCGGTGGCAAGCAGATAGCATGGTTAGAGACAAGCGGCCATGTTTGCAACAAAGCGCATGAGCAACAAAATCCCTCCAAAATGCGAGTGCGTCACATCACGTGAGTGACCGACGCATGCGCAGACTGGATTTCTGCGAAGCAGCCATTTCTGTAGTGCAAGCATGGTTAGGATGAAAAGACACACAGGCAAGCCTCCTGGGGACACCCGCGTGTTGGGGAAAACGCTAAATAAATGACGGACAGGTTGAATTAATATGATTATAAGTTAGGCGAGGTTCTTGATTAAGAGCAAGTCGCTTTACGTGCGAATCCTTGCTCCATCAATCCCCTCTTTGATGATATTTACTATCATCACTATAAAGGAAACAGATGCCAACTTCATTCTTCCATATCATCCATCTCACTTTCAACAGACTTATTGTTGAGTTTTCTTTCGGGTTCTCTATGAGAGTGGTAATTCTTAGCATTTTTATAGATCTTGTTTCTCAATTCTTCTAATTCTAGCTCATCAATATTTCGCTTCACTCCTCTCTTATTTACTGTGTACTTTTTGCATTTTTGACATTTACAGCAGATGAAGATGATCAATATAACCACACCTATTCCAGCTATTGGCATCAGTATTTTCCACAGAAGACTTTTACCTAAGTTAGAAAACCAACTACCTATAGAGGAGAGACCATCAGTCAGTCTCTTCCAGGCACTGTCAACCTCTAATGGTTTGAGCTCTTTTTCCAAATTAGTTATGTTTCTTACATATTTCTTAAGTTCGATACTTTTGTCAGGTATGTAGGTGCAACAATGTTGCGCCTTCAGCATCCTGCAGACTCCGCCCTCTTTTGCCAATAAGGTGTCAAGAGCAAGGCGATTCTGTAAAACCATTGATCTGATCGCAACCATTTCAGTATTGACCAGCAGAAATCCGGCAGCAGTGTCAGTTGATAACCGATCCACTACTGTAGACAATTTGCAGATTCTGTGAGTATTCAGAACTACCCCCATTCCAGGTATCAGTGCACTAAAAATATCACCTACAATTTCTCCTACACTTTCTCTTTTTCTACGCACTAAGCCATTAGTTTCTTCATTGCTTCCAGCAGCGTTGTTCACATGGTATACTTTTGGGAAAACAATGCCAAAGTAGCAGCTCCCATACCAGTGATCCGGTAATTTGAAATAAGCCTTGTTCCCACATATATAATAAATTCCGGGAAACACAGGTTCTGACCCATTTTTGAAACCCCAACCTCCAATTACCTTATAATTATGTTCACACTCGCTGGAACCGATGAATACATTGTTATAATAATCTGTCCTTTCTCTATGGAGACAAAGTTTCCCTTTCCGTTCAAAATCCAGCAACAATGCAGGAGTAGCTTCGCCTTGAGAGGTGTTGTCCATATGTTCTGCCCACCTAGGGATTCTATCCTTTTCGTCATTTGCCTTTTTCTGAAACTTTTCTCTCCTATCTGCCATTTTTATAAACATCTTTTCCTGCTCTTGTAAGGAACAGGTCAGATTAGCTTGTCTTGCTTCATTTAAGTCTATTTCACCTATGGTCAGGAAATATTCTCCCATGTAGCGGGTCACCTCACTTCTAATATGTACAAGGTTCAGGTTTCCTCGAATAGGGAGTTCTGAAAAGATTACGTCAGTGTTTGAGTAGTAGTACTGTAAAGTGCTTCTATAAAACAAGCTAGCTAATATACTACAGGAAATTCCATAGGTTAGGGGTAAATGGTGATATGTCACACCTTCAGCTACAGAAGTGGGTAGCTTCATGCAGACATAACAGTCTTCTATTTCCATAGCCTCTACATAATGCACTAAAAGGTTAGCGAAGACATTTAAATGTGTCCTGTTTCTCATCTTGTGAAAATGTAGTCCACCCTCATCTGATGCTTCTAATTTAGGTCGTGTGTGTCTCAGGCTGACTGTATTGTCACGTTTTTCTAAACTTCGTGGTGTTTCTTCAGTCTGTACAACTTCTGTGTCTAACGTCTCTGGTTCAGTTGGGTACAAGTTAGGGTCTTTACTAACCATAAAAGGTATAAAGACTGTTAGTCCTATCCATATCACTATCAACATGGCTACACTACATAAGCATATTTTACAGCAAGTTTTGCAACACCTAAATTTGGATCTTCCATTGACACTTGAATCAGACATTATAGCTTACAGGTGGCTTTTCAACCCCTCTTTGTTTCTTTACACCAGAAGCTCACTTAGGTGTGTTTCAGGGAGGGTCTTCGTCAGAGCTCCGATCAGCAATGGACTCTTCGTCACTTTTGCCACTGTGGTTGGGCTCGTCAATTTCTTCCAACACCAAGTAAGTCCATTCAGGGCTCCGATACAATCTGTTCTGTTTCTTTACTCTGTCGCCTTTTCTGAGAGACTTGCCTCGGGCTTCTTTCCTTTCACTTTCAGCCCTTTTTCGGTCTTTTAGTTTTTCTTCAACTGTCTTTATTCGGAGTCTCAGTCTTTTGATGTACCAGGGTTCACCCTTACTTTGGTGGCTTTCAGTGGTCGAGGAAACTTGGCCTTCCTCGTGCACTCTTTTGATTTCGCTTTGTTGTGGTACTTTTGTTTTGGCAGTGTCTATTTCCCTTCCTGTCTGACTAGTTCCAGGTCTTTCATCTATTTCTTCTGCCTGGTTTCTAAGCTGGCCTTGTTCAGGTTGGAGTGGTAGGTTTTCTTTACTTTCGGGCGATCTGGATTCTGTTTCCTGAACACGTTCGTCTATATCTATCTGCTTCTGTTCATGCACTTCGTTCTCTTGATTTTCTTCCGCATGAACTTCAACTTTACTCACTATCTGTCCCTTTCCAGATTCTGGAGTTTCAGGAGGGGTGTCGATGACTTGATCTGTCCCTACTTGGCCTACTTCCTGATCAGGTTTGATGTGAGTCTCGTTGACCTGACCTTTGTCCTCTAGTTCTGTCTCTCCTTCACTATCCCACTCACTATCTAGGTAGGAATATTTTCTGGTTCGTATTGGATCAAGAACCTGGTCGTCGGCAGGGAACAAATCAACGTTTTGACTTGTGCTCGGTAGTTCGATGTCAGCAAGATCCGGACCCTCTTCGGGAGTCTCCTCAGCTGGACTACCTTCAGCTTCAGTCGCGTTTTCTCCGGTTACCCGCTTCGTGTGGCTGGCATGGATCCACTTCGGTACGCCAGCACACTTTACAGCAGTTGTGGTGACAAGGATCACTTGTCTTGGCTTTCCCCACTTTGGTCCAAGGCAACTCTTCCGGGTGTGTTTCTTTAACACCACCCAATCGCCTGGTTGCAGTTTATGTGCTGGAGTCTTGGGCCAATCGTCAGCAGTCTCTCCAATCTGGTGAGAGATAGAACGCACTTGGTCACCCAGCTGCTTGCAGTATTCTAGTACCAAATCATCAGAGATACTTAGCAGTTTGTGTCCAGGTACCCATGCCTGTCGCATCACTCTCCCCATTAGTACCTCATGGGGGCTCAGGCCTGTTTTTCGGTTTGGAATGCTTCTCAAACTCATCAGCACTAGGGGCAAAGCTTCTATCCAGTTCATTTTGGTGGAATCACACATCTTCGCCAGTCTGGACTTGATCGTACCATTTATCTGTTCAACTATTCCAGAAGCCTCTGGATGATATGCACAGTGCAGCCTTTGCTCCATTTTAAAGGCTGTACAGAGTTCTTTTAGGATTTCGTTTGAGAAATGCCCACCTTGGTCTGTTTCAATAGTCTCTGGAATTCCATATCTAGGTATCAGTTCCCTGAGTAATAGTTTGGCTACGGTTATGGCATCATTTTTCTTTGCTGGGTAAGCCTCCACCCACCTGGAAAACAGGCAAACTATGACCAGGACATATCTATATCCCTTGCACTTGGGCAATGTTATAAAGTCCGCCTGCATCCTGACAAAGGGACCTTCTGCCTTTCCAATTGTACTTTGCTCGACTACTGTCCTCTTTCCTGCGTTGAATTGCTGGCACACTAGGCACCTCTGGCAAAGTCTTTCCGCTTGGTTCCTGAATTTTGAATTATAGAACACTTTGTCAAACACACGACACATTGCATCCCTTCCCATATGTGTTGGTTCATGTATCATTCTGACCATGGGGTCTACCAGGCTGTCTGGCAGTACAGGCACACCAGTTGGGTTCACCACCACACCATCATTCCTGATTCTGCATTCGTTCGTCCTCCATCTGCCCTTTTCTTCCCTGTCTGTTGCCTGTTGTAAGTTTCTCAATTCCTCCCATGTAGACACACTTTCAAACAACATCAGTTGGCAGCTGTTTCCACCACCCCATAATCCAATTTGGAGGGACATTTTGTGTCGGGCTCAAAACTGGGCAATTTGGTCAGCGTATCGATTTCCGGCTGTCACATCATCATTTCCAGATCTGTGAACCGCACACTTGACCACAGCCAATTCTTTGGGCAATTGAATTGCTTCCAGTAAGTTCTGTACCACCTTTCCATTTCTGATAGGGGTACCTGAGGAAGTCATGAATTCTCTTTGTAACCATAGTTGGCCGAAGTCATGAACAACCCCATAACAGTACTGGCTGTCGGTATACACAGTTACTCTTTTGTTTTTCCCCCGCTTACAAGCTCTTGTCAATGCGATTAGTTCTGCTACTTGTGCAGATTTCACTTCGCATAGATAAGATGCTTCCAGGGTTGTCGTCAATGTGACTACGGCATAGGCAGCACTCAGACCTCCATCTTCATGTCTTAAACATGAGCCATCCACAAACATCATAATATCCTCATCAAGTAAGGCTATTTCTCTGATATCAGGACGTGGCTTGGTGCTAAATTCTGTTAAATCCATGCAGTTATGCTCCATTTCATCCTCGGCTTCTACATCCAGAGGAATAGGCAACAGGGTTGCAGGGTTCAGGACATTGCACCGGGAAATAATTACATTCTCGGCACCAACTAGAATTCTCTCATATTTAGTCAGCCGACTAGGGGTGAGATACTGGGTTTTTGTTCGGGTCAGTAAGATCACAACAGAATGAGGAACATATACAGTGACAGGATGTCCCATGACGATGTTCTCACTCTGTTCTAGACTTACACAAGTAGCAGCTACTGCTTTCAGACATCCTGGTAATCCAGCAGCCACTGGATCTAAAGTGGCCGAAAAATAGGCCACGGGACGCCTGATCAGCCCATGTTCCTGGATTAGGACTGAGAGCGCACAATTGTCTCTTGTGTCACAGAACAATTCGAAGTTCTTGGAATAGTCAGGCATTCCTAATGCAGGAGCTGAGCATAGACAATTTCGCAATTTTACCCAAGCGGACATGCTTTCCTCATTCCACTTCATTGGATCTTCCACTCCCTTCTTGGTCATGTTTATCAAAGGTTTTGTTAGAGCTGCGAACCCTACAATCCATTGTCTGCAGTATCCTACAACTCCTAGGAACATTCTCACTTCTTTCTGGGTCATGGGTAGGCCCATATTTTGAATTATCTTGATCCTTTCTGTAGTGACTTTTCGAATTCCTTTCTCTATCTGGTGCCCCAGATATTTTACTGAGTTTCTGCAGAACTGCAATTTGTCAGGCGAGACCTTATGTCCTCCCTTTCCTAGGTGATTTAACAAGGCAATAGTATCAGTGACACAGTCAGTTTGACTTTTAGACGCCACCAGAAGGTCGTCTATGTACTGTACCAGAACAGACTCTCTCGGCAGTACTAAAGATTCAAGGCATCTTTTCAGGATCTGGTTGAAAATCGATGGACTTTCGGTGTACCCTTGGGGGACACGATTCCAGACATAGATATGGCTGTCAAATTCAAAACTAAAAAGGAACTTGCTTTCTGGATGCAATGGGATGGAAAAGAATGCATGGCACAGATCAATGACAGTGAACCATTCTGCATTCCAAGGAATCTGGTATAGTATCACGGCGGGGTTGGGCACAATGGGACAGCAAGGTACAACAATTTGGTTTACCTTGCGCAGATCCTGCACTACCCGGTACTTTCCGCTAGGCTTTTTAATTCCAATTATGGTGTATTACAGGGACTGCTCATTACTTCCTGTATTATGTTTGCCTCGAGCAACCGTTTTACTTCAGTTGCGACTCCAGCCTTTACTTCTGCACTCATCTTGTACTGCCGGGTTTTTGGATAAACAGCATTTGTTTTTATTGCTATTTTAACTGGGTCTACATTTGCCATTAAGCCTACATCTCTTCCAGTGAAATCCCAAACTTCAGGTACCACCTTTGACTGTAGTTCTTCAGGAAGGTCTTCAATGGACAGGGGTCTAACTTCTGTATCTGGCCTTAGCAGCATCAATTTGTACAGGCCATCTTCATCAGGGGTCTGAATTTCGACGCCATTTGGTGTGCAAAATATGGTGCAATTCATTTTGCACAGCAAATCTCGTCCTAACAGGTTCACGGGACTGGAGTCACAGACCACGAATCTGTGCATTTCCTTGAAGTTCCCTATGGAGATCTCCATTGGTTCAGTTACCGGAGTACTGATTATCTGATTTGAAACACCCACTACTTGGATTGCTTCTCCCGAGAGGGGTAGGTTAGGAACATCCACTGTTCTCACAGTAGAACGGGTAGCACCAGTGTCCAACAGAAAGGTGACGTCTTTTCCCTCAACCTTTCCTTCAATATATGGTCCAGTCTGGTCTACCGGTAAGGAGGCGCCAAACACGCACTCCTTGTCCTCCCCCCTCAGGCCCCGTCAATCTTGATCATCACAGAGAAAGGAATCATTTAACAAAAACTGTGGAATCGCTGCATTTCTCTCATTCTCTCCTTCCCATACCTCGGCCCTTTCATTCTGCTGACCCTGATTCTTATAATTCGGTCTAGGAGCGCGAGGCACTGGAGGTAGCTTTACCTGTTGCTGGTTCTTTCGTATCCCCTCTTTCTGCACCTGTGGATTTAAACCATTTACAGGGGCATTACCAGCCTGCAGATGTGGACACTCGTCTCTCAAATGCCCTATCTGACCGCACCCGTGGCAGGGGAACTTCTTCATAGCCTCCTCCCTACTCATTTTTACCCGGGGTTTTCCTCCTCCCCCAGCATTGGGATTTTGGGCATTATTAGCATTATTCATTTTACTTAACTGTTTTTCTTGCTGTTCAGCCAATTTCACTTGTGCCCACATCACCTTCTCCTTTAGGGCTTTCTTCTTATTTTCTATCTCATCCTCACAGTACTTGGCGTACTTGAGGACATCATCTATGGGCTTGCCTTGCCAACTGATTTTATTATCTCGAATCCACTGGGATATTTCAGGCCTTAATCCTAACACGAATCTGTAACTGAAATGGGTCATGTCTTTCAAGTCCACATTATCAATTCCACTGTAAGTTTTGAACACCTGCAATAACCTTTCATAAAAGGAATGAACAGTTTCATCGCGCTCTTGGGTAGTTCTATCTATCCGGGTCCAATCAGTTTCTTTTGCGGGCACCTTTTTCTTCAGGTATTGTATGACTTGCTCATACTTCCTCATTACTTCAGGCGAGGGAGCTCCGGTTCTAGGGTCTCTCACATATTCATCATTGGGCCAATCAATTTCAATTTTGCAATCGGTCCACAAATCTACAGGCACCACAATGTCGAAAAACCCATCCAGGTCTTTCAGAAGGCATTTCTGAACCTTTATGAAGCGTTCAACCTGTCGGTACCAGTCGACTGGTTTTTCCCGCAATTTTGGAAAGTCATTAGTAAATGACACAATGTCTTGTCGGGACCAAGGGACATGGATATATTTTCCCCCCGGTACCTCTCTCATGGGACACAATTTTTCTGCTGGTTCTACATCTTTTAGTAAGTATTCTGAACCCTTAGGATTAGCCTTACTCTCTTCTTTCTTTTTCGCCCACCGGGATTTCCATTTTTCTACATTTCCCCAATTCTGTAGGATTTTCAGTAATTCTTTTATCTGGATCTGTTTTCCTACCATGTTCATGTTCTCTAGGACTTTGTCGGAAAAATCTGCTCTGTAAGGTTCTTAAGGACTTTGGATCGACTAATATCGATTCCCATGTCAGTGGCTATGTCCATCAATCTCTCATGTAGCAATCTAGTGCTCCTGGTAAGGTTTTTGCTGATAAACAGTAACTCATCTTCACTAAAGGAGTTTAACCGGTCTAATCCTACATTACCAGCCACTAGTTCCTCTATTTCTATCCTTAGTCTATAGATTTCTAAGGGTTTCGGTTGAGGTGTGGTCTCTTTCTCTAACTCTGGTCCATCTGTCCAATTCCTCTGGAGATACTACTGTGGCACTCCTAACCCCAGAGGTGCTTTCAATCATAACCTCTTTTGCCCTACTCTGACTTCTTGCTCTTGGCACACTTGTTCTAGGTTCCCTTACGGGCAGATCCATTAAGACCATGGACTCACATTCGCTTTCTTGATCATCATCTATGAGCGTCTCTTTTCTCGGGGGTGGAATACTAGGAGTTGGCATATTTGGGGTTATAACAGGAGTCCGTGGACTGGCCAGTCTATCTCCGTAAAGAGGAATAGCTGGACCGATAGTTACTGGGATAGTCAGTGAATCTGGATGGGGATGTATCTGGGCTATGGTCCGAATTAAATCATCTCGCTGTCTGGCTAGGGCTTCCTTCTCTCGCTCACGCAAAGCCCTTTCTGCGGAATTGTCATGCAACACTTGGGGTACCAAGGGAGGGTAAATATTTGGGGCTGTTGGAGTAACCAACCGAGGTGGGTCTTCCCCAAACGGACGGTAATTCGGGACTGTAGAACTAGGTCTGCAAAACCCATCCCCATCACTGGTTTTACTATCTGTCCCCGTTCCATCTGTTTCACTATCCCTCCGACATCTAGGATATTTAGAAAACGGGTTTGGTGAACCCAAAGGCTCTGACTCTGCAACATAGGGAGGGGGGTTTTTCATCAACAAATCTTCCAGGTGTTCATCTTCTGAGTCCCCCACGGTCATTAAGTGGCGGGTTTTCTCAGTACATTTTCCTTTCCCTTGTTCCAGTACCCCCATCATTGGAAACAACCCCTCAACCATCATATTCTGCCTCCACTGTTTCATTTTCTGCTCTTTGGTTTCTTTCTGCAATTTTGGATACCATCTACTCAAACCCTTATCCATTCTGGGCCTGTCTCTTTCCAGAGCCTCAATCTCCCATTCTTCTAGTGCCTCGTACTGTGTTAATCTGGGTCTGGGGTGTAATTCATTCATTCGGTTCCTCAGGTTAAACAGGATTCTGCCATTAAAGGAACCATTGATAGGAAATGCTAGGACTCCGTCATCTGCAGTATACTTTACCCAATTCTCTAACCACACACAAGTGTGATACCCCTTATCAAACATCATGAAGGAGGCAGGAGTATCTGGTGGAGGAATGATCACACCCTCCCTAGTTCTAATGGGCTGGTCTTTCTTGAAATAATTCTTAATTTTGTCAGCAAGAGACATCTTCCTCTTAACTCCGTACATTTTGTTTGGTCTACCTCGTAAAATCTGTTCCTTATAGAAGCCTAAGTGCTGTGGATTAGGTATAAACTCAGGGTACCACATACACTTTTCCAAACTATCCTCAAGCTCCTGTTGATTAATTTTGTCTACTTTAGTGCTTCCAATGCTAGCGCGACTTTTATCTCGCAGCAACCAATTGAAACCAAGATTGCAAAACTTTTCAGCCAATGGGTGCGCGGCCTTTCACGAGACACGGTCTCACGCTTCGGCACTCACCCCTCCCTTACAAACTCAGCTTCGCTACACACCCGCTGTTCTGACCAATACCAGCGCGGTACGGAGTGACGTCAGCGCAGCCCTGCGACCGACTCCCTCCTGTACAAGGTAACGGAAACTTTAAATTTTTCCTAAAGTACGAACGCTTATTTTAGTTAACAATGTACAACATTCGCCGCTGTGTCTGAGTGTTCTAAAGAGATAGAAAGTTTTCTTTTCACTTCAAGTAAACCACTTCTGTCTACTTTTCATTCACTTAGGGTAGACTTCTCAGCCTAACCTCACAAACGCGCAATATAGAACCTGCTATTCCCCTGACTCATCCACTTCTTTCCGGGATATATACTAAGTCAGGATTTCACCAGCGGACTACCTTGCTTCTCATTCAAGCTTTGGAGACCCAATTACTCCTTCCGTATGTGACCCTTACTAGGTGATATCACAATGGAAGTTTTATACAAGGACTCGCTACCTATCAATCACTCAGATACAACAAAAGATCCTAATTAGCGCTTCTGGTCTTCTCCTGACCCTGCACTAATAACTCACGACAAGCGACCTCATCAGCTAACCGGATTCTACTCACCGTTAGCTATAGACTTCCCCGGGGATTCGGACTACACTGAACACTTACAAACAATTTCTGTTAATGTAACATATAACACTTATAGCAGCAATGCAAAATCATATATATAAAAAAAACTTTAGAACATTTGCGCAATATTTGAAACAATACAGTCAATATAAAATTTTAGCAGCACATTTTATTTTCACGGTTTATTTAACTATCTTGTCTACCTATCTTAACTAGTCCTAACCATTTCCTCTGCTACCAGAAAATTACTGATAGAGCGCGCAGGTCACCCGGGTCACTAGTTTACCAATTTGCACGCACTGGGCCCTGGCGTGCGTATGATGACAGTGTTTTGCATGAACCGGGTGAAACCTTTGCCACGCTACTATGAGTAATCCGGGGGGTGTCACTTACACCACTTACTGTTCATGTACCTGACTTACCACAGGCACATTACTCCTGATGGATCAGGAGCTAGCAGTGGACAGGTAACAAGATTTCCTAACAGTTGTAGAATATTTTCACGTTTAATATATTAATAGCATTTACGTTGTAAAATGACCACAGACACCTGATGAGGTTTAAAGTTTTATATAAGAAATTTCAGAATGAATATGCCAGTATAATGAGGCAGATACAAAATAGTACATCAATTATCAGTATTAAAGCCACGATGTAACTATGAATTAGGGCAAGTACCATTAGAGAATTTAGGGAACACTACAGAGTATGAGTATCAGGGAAAACGCTATTCAACATAGGCTTAAACTAAGGGACATGAGAAGGACCTAATATATGCACTAATATTCTTTAACCTACTCCCTAGATCTTATGCTATTCTTACTAAGTTCACGGCAAACATACTAAAGGGAAGGGAAAATGAAACACACTAAAATAATATGACAGTTCAATAATATCCTATAGGTAGGGAGAGAAGTGGAACATCACTAATAAACAGTTGCATATAAATCACTTAAAAGTGATAGGGCAATATCACGGGCAAGAGTGCTTTATTAAGAAGAGAAGAAAGAGTGATAGAAAGACGTACACCCACAGTTTAATAATTACCTAGGCAAGAATGAGGACTAACCCTGGCCACGGGTCAGCTTTGGAAGGACGGGGACAAGGACCCTCAAGGATTGGAATACCAGAAAGCGAGCAGGTACAGCTCGTGGACAGTCAGGACAGGATACCCCTCAGGTTTGGGTCAGGACTGGGCTCACCAAGGTACGACCAACACCCACAGCTTCGGATGCAATGCCTGCGTTACCCCCTCTCTGCAAGTAATCCGCCAGTAACCCCGATTGGGTTTTCGAATCTCCCAGCAAAGTGCTCCGCCAGCACTTAAGACTATTTCCACCCCTTGGAGTTTTGTGGAAAATACGGACAGAGTACTCCGCAGGGCTCTGTATTAATCACCTATAGAGTTCGTAGGGTCAGTGACAGGTCTGCTACTCGGACAAGTCGGACAATTTCTCTAAGCTATACTAGGCTAGTTATACCTTTTTGGGACCCCTGGACCACCCACAAATGTTGCAAGTGACAAGGTCCTAGCTTATGATTGGTCAAGCGAGGAGGTTATGTCATTGTCACCTCCTAAAATTTAGTGTTCCCACCATGAATATTCAATTTTTCATACCCGCCTCTTGCGTTCACGTTCCCAGGCATAGGAATATGGAAAACAATGAGAGTGCACAGCATATAGAAACATTGTTGCATTAGCAAGGTGAATGTCAGCATCTTCTCCCATGGCCTAGGTAGGTTCCCAGGCACATCTTGCTTCAGGAGCCAGCTGGCTGAGTTTTGCTTCTGCGCAGTTGGGACTTTCCCTCATCACGTGTGCGGGGAGTTTACAGACTTCAAAATGGATTCCATCTCCCGACCCCAGCCCATGGATGCGTAATACATGAAAAGTAAGCGAAAACAAATTAGAATCATACATAAAAATGATTACACTGTACACCGTTAAAGAACTACACTGTACCCCTTACTTTATAATATCTATAGCATTAAGGTTTAGTGCGAAAAGACAGATTGGCATAAGCAGCGGTGGCAAGCAGATAGCATGGTTAGAGACAAGCGGCCATGTTTGCAACAATGCGCATGAGCAACAAAATCCTTCCAAAATGCGAGTGCGTCACATCACGTGAGTATGACCGACGCATGCGCAGACTGGATTTCTGCGAAGCAGCCATTTCTGTAGTGCAAGCATGGTTAGGATGAAAAGACACACAGGCAAGCCTCCTGGGGACACCCGCGTGTTGGGGAAAACGCTAAATAAATGACGGACAGGTTGAATTAATATGATTATAAGTTAGGCAAGGTTCTTGATTAAGAGCAAGTCGCTTTACGTGCGAATCCTTGCTCCATCACACGGATCCATGGATTCCTAATTGCCCTTAGAGACGGCTAATACTAGAAACTTTTACGTGAAAATCAGTCTAATGAGCGGCACGCTGGCAGTGGAGATCACGTCAGAACAGTTTGCAGATGTCTGACGCGCGGCCGCCATTGTAAAAGTTAAAGTGCACACATAATGTTTTCTTGGCGGTCTTGCCAGCCTGGGTGCCTTTTTTAGTGGCTGAAGTGAAAAATCGGGACGGAAGAGGCATGCAATAGCAACGAACAGAAGCAGGCACGCTGCCGTTGTTTTTGCTGAGCTGGTTAAAAAAAAGCATCATGGAGGAGCGTCTCGTGCCTGCTAGCATGCGGTCGCAAGAACATTGTTAGTTCTGAGCTGGTTAAGAATTAAAAGAAAGGTATGGGGTACTTTTTCGCACCGTAAATAATAAAAGAAAGGTGCAACCACCATTATTCTTGCCCAGGCATGTGCGCTGCCTACATAAACAAAAGAAGGCCCCAAACAAAGACATAAACACCTACGGTGTAATAATATAGTACTTGGGAAGTGCTGCATCCGGCCCAAATGGAAACTAAAAGGATTGACAAAAAGGGAGGGTTACCCACTGGCAAACAAGTTTTCGTGAAGGACAGTAACAGAGCCAAATAAGAAGCCACAGGCAAGCAGCAGGCGGGATTACTCTCGCTATAGGGATTACTGGATGTCTCGGAGAGACAGCGCTTGCGCACTGCCTAGGCGAGACCTAAAAAGGCTCCTTCTACATGAAGACACTTTTCATAAGTAGTTACGTCACAATTGCATAGAAAACTG
Organism: Lissotriton vulgaris; assembly: GCF_964263255.1. Classification (NCBI taxonomy): domain Eukaryota; kingdom Metazoa; phylum Chordata; class Amphibia; order Caudata; family Salamandridae; genus Lissotriton; species Lissotriton vulgaris. The sequence continues at coordinate 408,080 of NW_028254130.1, forward strand.
AAGTCACGAGCCACCATCTCCTTGTACAAAAGCTACAAAGACGAAACTCATCACATCAATGGTACTTTATTTGTTCAATAGTCGTTCAAAAATTAAATGTGTCTAGACACTTAACGTCATATTGGTAGCAAGTCATGATTGGAAAACAAGAGATCCATGAACACGACTCTCCAGGAAGTCCTAGAGATCTGTCAGTACAACAGGTCCTCCCCCTGCCATTCTGCTGCTCCCCGAATACGCTAGAGTCTGTAGTTCGGGCCTGGCCACCTTCGCTAGTCAAGGGGTTGCTGCTCTGGCTGTTTCAACCACTCCCTGTTTCCCAACCAGGGCACACGCCCTAAACAAGCATTTGCAAAGCAATAGGTCTCGCATTTACGTGAGTTGGAGGTATTAGCATTGTAAATGACAATGCCTTTTATTTATGCATTGGTTTTTAAAACATAAATTAAAGGTATTGTCAATGCCAAAGTGCTTTTGGCTGGAGAGAGTGTTACAGAGGCAGGGAGGTTGTTATTCACCACTTATGGCCAATTATTAGACGTGGAAGATGAGTAGATTTAAGTGTGGTTCAGTCGCTGAAATGAAAACCAACAACCTGTTCAAAAAGAAGGGCTTTTAGTCTCCTTCTGAAGTCCTCCTTCTGCAAGAGTGTGCCATAGTGATAAAGGGGGAGGTGGGGGGAAGGCGCGGCCAGGCAGTACTTTTCTACATTTTGCATTGCACCTGAATGAATACTTTATTGTTCTAAACTGAATTTATCACCTTTTCCCAAATATATAACCACATATCCATTAATTACATATTTAGTTTTAAAATATTACTTTTCATTGATAAGGTTGGTTCAGAAACTTTAAAAGTGTCTAAATTATGCAGGGATGAACACTGGCACATTTATAAGGCCCCTGTGCCACCGGAGCTTCACTTTTTCTGATGCTCCAGGGGCGCAAAATGCTGAGCCATATTTACAAGGCCATGCAAAGCCACCCTGCTTGGCTTTTAATGGCCTTGTAAATATGGCCCCCTTTCATGCATTACTCTGCGTGAAAAGGGCATTGCATGAGTGTTACTGTTGGTGTACCCAAGCAACACCCATGGATTCTGATGCATTGCCAGATTACAAGGTTTCTTAAACCAGGGAATGTATCCGATTCTATCGCCTCCCAGGTGAGGCGTTAAGTGGCACAACAAGGAGAAATGCCTTTATTTCTCTTCGTTGTTTGCTCTTTTTAGCACACATGGGAGGAAAACGCTGTCAATTATTGTTTTTGTGCAGGAAGGTGTTCGTCCTGCTAAAAAACAATCATCCTTGCAATGCAGGCAGCCTTGCACCATGGTGCAAGGGTCCCTGAATCGGTGCTAGGAAGCCAATTGTTTGCAAGTCCAGAGGGAAGCACAGGAATGCGTTGTATTGCTGTAAATACGACGTATCCCTTCACTTTCTAATGATGCAACAAGCCAGGAGTGAAACACTGTTTCATCTGATCTGTGGTCATACTCCACATTTTAAAAATGAAAGTTGTATCCAATTCTCATTTTTCTATACTAAGTCAATATCCATTAAAGAAAGTTGTATTTTCCCATTGTTAACTGATCCCGTAGCTGTGGGGGTTGGGCAGTAAGCATTTTGTCAGCCTATACATTCCAGCAAAGATTCTCACCCAATAGCACTTTTTATGCCTAAAAAAATGAATGAAATGCCTTTTCATTCCTGGCAACACCTTCCACATCAAGTATGTAAACCCTTGTGTTTTGAAGCCTATAGCTTCTTCAGAAGGTCCAGGATGTAGGCCCCCACATGCTGTTCAAATAGGAATCATCTGATCATGATTTTCAGTCTGCATTGCCTCCCTGTCCATTAGTCAATGACCAATCTTCATGCCATGTCCTTTGGGCTTTCTAGGCTTTAAGAACACATTTATTTTCGAGTAAATACTGCCACTACCACCCAATAAGCTTGGCTCCATTCCTACTTTTATTCCAAGATCCCAAAACTGGATCTCAAATTTCTGAATTGGGTGCGGTCTTTTTTCTGGCAGCCAAGTCATGGATTCTCCAGTCAAACACCCTTACAAGGGAACCTGAACATCTTACATTTAAGAAAATGTAAGATATTTTGGTTCAATGGCAAGTTATTGTCCCAGAGCACCCAACAGTCAGCTTACCACTCCTATAGGTCTAAAGAACAATGAAGCCTGTGGCTCTTTGTACGCTTTTGAATTGCTGTCTATGGGGGTGTGGCTTGGCCGGCTGCAAGAGGGTCGCACTCTGAGTGGGCTCTGCCAGCCAAGCTCTATTATCCAACATCATCCTGCAGATATCGTGTTCCAACCTGGCTTTTTGCAGCATTTCCTGAGTCAGAGCCTCTGGCGGAGCCGATTGATCCCGCTTCGGTCTCCTGGTGACAACTTGGGGCCGGGCGGCGCCGCCTGAAGACAGCGCCTAACCTGGGTGATGCGGCCAATCGGATCCGGCCCTCCTTTAGCGCCTCCTGTACGGAGTTTCCTGGCCCTCCTCTGCCCACGGGATATCGGCGGGCACCACGCGGTGTGGTCTGGAGAGTGCTGCGGCCGCAGTGGCAGTCTCTGGTGTGGTGGGGGCTCACAGGCTGTACCGCCCGGTCCGGGCCTTGGCAGCCGTGGCGCCATTTCCTTCCTAATCCGGCCGCATTATGGTCACACGCGCCTGGACCAGGTGACAGGAGCGGTGGGCCCCCCTTGTCTTCCCGCTGGCGGGCCCTGGTTTGAGGTGCGCCCCCCGGCCTACTGCCTGCTGTGAGGTGCGGGCGCACTTAACTCCCCTCGCCCTTGATCATCCGGGCTGCTGTTGGGGATATACGGACTTTCTCGCTACTGAAGGCCGGCCCGTGCTTTAGATCCTCACCTTATTTGCCCCCTGCGCTGCCCCGGTGGGTCCCGCTGGTGAGTGTGGCGCTGCGTTGGCTTCCTGGGCTGGCTCGGGCCCCAAATAAGTGCACCGGGCCCCTTCTATGAGTGGCCGCTTCATAGTCTGCCCGGCCTGCCGCTCCTGTGCTACCACCATTGCAGTCTGACATTGCTGCTGTTCCTGTGGATGCTTCAGAAAAGGGGGTGGTGATGAACAGAGTGTCTGAATTAAACAGACCACTCTTACCCAGTCCAAAGATCAGGGCTTGATCCATCACCGTTATTTATCTCACTGCACCATCCCAGCTCAGAACCTGGCTATATGCAAATCAGTCTGTCCCTGGCCCAGTGCATCATGGGAACAGGCCAGACTAAACTATCAAGCCAATTCTTCACCAGAAAGGAGACAAGCTACCGGGGACCGGTTTCTGGCATTTCAGCCTTCTTCGGCCCGGCTTGCTTGAATCCTGATGGTGCAGTGAGAAAGGGACTCATGTCTGAGTATACCCTGCCACACCTATAGTGGCCAAAAATGATTCAGAAAAGAAAAGAAATGCCAGAAACCAGTCCCCGGTAGCTTGTTTCCTTCCCAGTGAAAGAATTGGCTTGGTAGTTTGGTTTGCCCTGTTCCCATCATACACTGGGACAGGAACCCAGCTAATTTGCATATAGCCAGGTTCTGAGCTGGGATGGTGCAGTGAGCTAAAAAACGGTGTTGGATCTAGCCCTGATCTCTTGACTGGGTGACAGTATTCTGCTTAATTCAGAAACTCTGTCCATCACCATCCCTTGTTGTTAAATATTTTGTCCGCCCTAAGCGTGGAAGGGAATACTCAGATGTGAGTCCCTTGCTCATTGCACCATCAGGATTCAAGCAAGCCGGGCCGACGACGGCTGTAATGCCAGAAACCGGTCCCCGGTAGCTTGTTTCCTTCCCAGTGTAAGAATTGGCTTGGTAGTTTGATTTACCCTGTTCCCATCATGCACTGGGACAGGAACAGACTAATTTGCATATAGCCAGGTTCTGAGCTGGGATGGTGCAGTGAGCTAAAAACGGTGTTGGGTCTAGCCCTGATCTCTTGACTGGGTGAGAGTATTCTGCTTAATTCAGAAACTCTGTCCATCACCACCCCTTGTTGTTAAATATTTTGGCCACTCTAAGCGTGGAAGGGTATACTCAGATGTGAGTCCCTTGCTCATTGCACCATCAGGATTCAAGCAAGCCGGGCCGACGACGGCTGAAATGCCAGAAACCGGTCCCCGGTAGCTTGTTTCCTTCCTAGTGTAAGAATTGGCTTGGTAGTTTGGTTTGCCCTGTTCCCATCATGCACTGGCACAGGAACAGACTAATTTGCATATAGCCAGGTTCTGAGCTGGGATGGTGCAGTGAGCTAAAAAACGGTGTTGGATCTACCCCTGATCTCTTGACTGGGTGAGAGTATTCTGCTTAATTCAGAAACTCTGTCCATCACCACCCCTTGTTGTTAAATATTTTGTCCACCCTAAGCGTGGAAGGGTATACTCAGATGCGAGTCCCTTGCTCATTGCACCATCAGGATTCAAGCAAGCCGGGCCGACGACGGCTGAAATGCCAGAAAACGGTCCCCGGTAGCTTGTTTCCTTCCCAGTGTAAGAATTGGCTTGGTAGTTTGGTTTGCCCTGTTCCCATCATGCACTGGGACAGGAACAGACTAATTTGCATATAGCCAGGTTCTGAGCTGGGATGGTGCAGTGAGCTATAAAACGGTGTTGGATCTAGCCCTGATCTCTTGACTGGGTGAGAGTATTCTGCTTAATTCAGAAACTCTGTCCATCACCACCCCTTGTTGTTAAATGTTCCTGTGGATGCGGCTGCTCGGTGCTCCACTTGCCACTTCCCCTGGGTGTGGGGCCTGCCTTTCTGATGACTGCACTTGACTCTGCCGGAGGCCCAGGCCGCTACCGCCGGATCTGGTTGTTCCGCAGCCCCTGGAGGGCGCCTCTGCATCCTGTGGCCACACTTCAATACCTTTTGGAGGGGCTCCTATCTCCTTCATTTACATGCCAGGCGCTTGCGTGGGAGATGTTTGAAACCTTCAGGAGGCATCCTGCACCCCTTTATGTTATATTAACTGTTCACTCAACACCACCGCCATTTGCTCGTTGCGGAGGACCTTGCACTGGAGGGTCACCTTACCTTGCTGCAGTGTTTGGCCCGTCTACAGGTCTTCCTTTGAGTCCTCAGCTCCAGTGTGGTGTTGCTCTGGTGGGGTACTCACTGCACTTGCGGAAGCCCCATGGCATATGCGATTTGCGGCTCCTCTGCACCAGCGGTTGGTGCGCTTGATGCTCCTGGTGGCTGCCGTCACCCTTTGTCGCCTCACTTTTCTCCCCTGACTGCGTTTCTGCCATCTGTGAGTTGGGGGCCTGCCCTTCTAACTCCCTTCTGCAGCTCATCTGGATTGCACCACTCTTCCTCTGCTGCCTGGCGCGGCCTGCCGCCTGGTCTTCACCATCATGGGTAGGACAGATCCCAAAGTCGCATTTGAACAGCGTAAGTCTACTCGCCAGGATGGCGCCAGTCGGATGGTCGCGACTCTGTACCCCTCATGGATACGGCTCTGGCTCGAGATGACGACCTCAAAGCAATCATGCTAGACGTGAAATCAACAGTCACCAGCGTTGCAAGTCAATTGGACCAACTCTCCGCCCGCCTGGACTCGGTTAAAGCCCGGGTTGACTCCCACAACAATCGCCTCCTCCACGTTGAGTCCAGGGTATCAGATGCCGAGGATTACGCCACCCGGGATCACCAGAAGCTGTTGCAAATGGACAAAATTCTCGCTGCGATCCGTGAGAAAAGTGAGGATTTGGAGGCACGTTCACGCCGGAGCAACCTCCGTATTACTGTTGTGTTGGAATCCACAAATATGGCCCGCATGGAGGATTTTGTGGAGCAACTTGTCAATGGACCTTTCAGTGACGTTCTATCTTCAGTTTTTATTGTTGAACGCGCACATGGTTCCCTCAGCTAGGTCCTGGGCTGCCGCCTCGTACCATCATTGTGAAAATCCTAAATTTCAGAGATCGGGACGCTAGACTCCGCACAGCTCGTGATAAGTTCAAAATTGTACATCAAGGCAACCCACTATAATTTTACCCGGACTACACCCTCACTGTCCAGGCCGCTCGTTGTGAATTCCTTACCGCAAAGGGGATTCTCCAAAATCATGAGGTCTCGTACTCACTGGCCTACCCAGCAAAGCTGAGAGTCAGGCAGGGCGCTAAAATGCTTGTGTTCCAGGACCCTAGAGACGCCCTTGCCTTTGCAAAATCACGACAAGTCAGAATGCTCTTCTCCATCCAGCTCTCAGCTTGCCGCTACTGGACACCTCAGTGATAACAATTGAAATGCTGTGATACGTAAAATGTTTATTCTTGTATCGATTGTCAGATGTTCCTCAAGCTTGGCTACCTTGGCCATCACAGGATAATTCCCTTTCTTAATGTTGTTTCCTCTCTTCCAAGTCTTAGGTACCTGGGGTGGTTTGGGGTGGTATCTCAGCCTCTTTGGGGGGTTGGAGTGGGTGCGGGGTTGGGGTTCCTTTTGATGCTGAGCTTGGGTTGATTGGGGTGGTATTGATGGGTGGTGGTTGGGGACTTGGTAAAACTACTCGGATTGTATTTTGAGTTGCAATTTTGGGAGGGTCTGCTAGGTGGGGTGGTTCTGGTACTACATCTGTTTGAATCGGGGTTGGGGTGAGCTCAGAAGTGTGGATGCGATTGGGGAAGGGTGTACAGTGGGTCTGCCTGGCGCTCCACTGGGGTTGGAGTTTTGACGATTAATCTTTGCTGGTTCTGTGTGGTCAGATTGCATCACCTCATTGTGACTATTGTTTCCTTTAGCAGCTAGTTTGTGCACAACATTCCCCCCTGTCCAAAAGGCACTGCTTATTCCCTTCCTTTTATTCCCCTCCCCGGTTTCTGTGCATTGAGAGCTTCCTTCACGACTTGGCTGGCCCATGCCGCTTACGTCCAACTTACCCTACTATTAGTTAAGGGCGACCATCCTGCCTCCCTGCCGGTGAGAGCCATTACGTTGCGGCACATCATCTGGTTCTACCCGATGCCTGCCCTATTCCCTCTGCACCTCATTTCCCTATTGTATAGCACAACGTGACTGACACCATTTGTTGGACCTGGAACATCCGTGGTCTTAACGATCACCGAAAAGCCAGGCTTATCCAGTATCACTTGCAGCGACACAGGGTAGACTTTTGTCTCTTACAGGAGACGCACCTTTTGCCCGGGACCTCCTCCAAACTCCAGTCGCGCTACTGGGGAGAATCACATTCCTCGTTTTACTCCTCTTACGCATGGGGGGTTTCCATTTTGATAGGTAGGGGTCTCCCCTGGCAAACTATTCAGGTACTTACGGATCCCGACGGTAGATACGTGGTCCTACATGGCTCCTTGTTGACTCAACCCATGACGATTGCTGCTGTATACGGCCCCAATTCGGACGATCCCAATCTTTTCACCCATATATGGCATCTTATCTTTTCCCTCGGACCGGCTGCTCTTTTCTGGGGGGGGATTTTAATGTTACTCTTTCGGCGGCATTGGACCGTCCCGGCCCCATTCTTCCCATCCGTGCGCTACCACCTTACTCCAGTCCATACTTATTGACAACTCGGAGTATGATGCCTGGCCTCATTTGTGGCCAGATGCCTGCGAGGGCACCTGCGTCACGGGAGCTCAGGGCTGCTGGTCACGCATTGATCTTTGGCTCACCCCCCGGACGTCCTCAATTGGCTCACATCTGCCACTCATATGGCACAGACTTTTTCGAATCACGCACCAGTTCAAATCTGCCTCCGTCTCCCTCACTCTGGGCAGCGAGCATTCACATGGTGGCTCCCTCCGAACACACTCCGAGATACACAGCCAGATTCATCAAAGACCCGTTTTGCGAGTCTTTAATAGTGATTCATAAGGAATCGCTATTACAGACTCGCAAAACGGGATTCATGTAGGAATCGCAAAATTAAATGAGATTCCTACACATTCCTTATTTGTGATTAGCAAATTGCTAATCGCAAATAAGGAATACTCCCCATTCATTCCTATGGGCCAAAAGGCCCATAGGAATGAATGGGGAGTATTCCTTATTTGCGATTAGCAATTTGCTAATCGCAAATAAGATAGCGATTTGAAGGGTGCCAGGGGTGTCCAAAGGACACCCTGTAGCACCCCTTAAATGCACATTTAAACAGGTGTTGCGCACACACATGTCCAAAGGACATGTGTGTGTGTAACATGCAAAAAAAAAAATGCACTAAAGTGCTTTTTACTCTTTTTTCGCAATTTACCACGAAGTCAGACTTCGTGGTAAATTGCGACCAAATATTGCGATATTGCAATTTCTAATTGGTTGATGAATTGCATTTAAGGAATCTCTATTAGAAATTACTTAAATCCAATTCCTCGCAAATATGCGATTTCGCTAATAGCAATATTTGCATTTGGGATGATGAATCCCAAATGCAAAAATTGCACTCGCAAAGGGCCAGATTCTCAGAATCTGGCCCTTTGCGAGCGCAATTTCGCTTGATGAATCGGGCTGCCAGTCTTCTGTGACGAGCTATCACCAATTATTTTGAACTAAATGTGGGTTTGGTAGACTCTGCATCCGTTCTTTGGGAAGGTTTCAAAACAGTAATACGGGGCAAGTGCATCTCTAAAGAGGCAGGAGTCCTTTGTTCTATCTGCACCACTCTGGCAAAGCTGGAAACTGAAATCAGGGCTCTGGATGGCGCTCAGGCTGCCCACCCCAGGCCCGAGACCCTCGCGCTTTTAAGGCAGAAGCATACTGAATTTACTGAAGAGGTGGATAGAGAGCTTGCCTTTCTGGACAGAGAGGCCCAGGCCCGTCATTTTGGGGAAGGCGATCGACTTGGAAAGACCTTAGCCAACCTCCAACTCCCCCACGATCTGCGTCGTACATTACGGCTCTTAGTGATGGTGGCCCCACTAGAACCACCTTTCCTGACGAAATCAAGGCCCGTTTCACGGACTATTATTCGCAGCTCTACACCGCCGGCTCCTCCCCTCACCGCCCCCCAACCCCCCCCCCCACTCTCCCCCCCACTCCCCCCTCCACTCCCCCCCCCACTCCCCCCCTCCTCCCCCCATTATCCCCCCCCCCACTTCGCGCGAGACCTTCGAACAATATTTTGAGATCATTGCGTTGGTAGACGAGCCCTTCACTAGGGAGGAGATACTTGCTGGAATAAATAGCCTACCGACCGATAAGGCCCCTAGTCTGGATGGTCTTCCAGCTACTTTTTATAAAACTTTTGCAGCGCTTTTAGAACCACATTTGGCGGCCATGTACAACGACGCTTTCGACAATGGCCTCTTTCCTCAGTCCCTCCGCGAAGCGATGAAAACCCTATTACTCAAGCCTGACAAACCTGCTGACTGTGGCGACTCCTATCGCCCCTCTCCCTAATTAACATTGATAATAAAATTTTTGCTAAATTAATTGCCTCCCGCCTTCTCCTACTCATGCCGCTCATTGCTCTCCCTGACCAGTCTGGCTTCATTCCTGGTCGGGCCACCTCGCACAATCTCAGGACCATTGTTTTGGTTCTTCATCAAATCAATCCCAGTCTTCCCGCTGTTGCTGCTCTTCTAGACGCCACAAAGGCGTTCGACATGCTCAAATGGCCCTTTATATTTTTTCTTCTACCACGCCTTGGTTTTAACGATATGTTCATACTAAAGATATCTCTTCTCTACACTCGCCGTTCGGCTCATCTCCGAATCAATGGGCAGGTATTGGATCCCATCTTGATTGGACGCAGTACTCAGCAGGGGTGTCCTCTATCACCCATGCTCTTTGCCATCGTGATGGAGCTTCTTGCGGCCAGACTCCGGCAGCATCATACTCAGAGGGGTATAGGTTTCTCGGGCCGCTTACGCCTAGACTCTATGTATGCTGATGACATCACTTTATATGTTCGCCACCTCCAAGAGAATCTCAGCCCTCTTGTAGGTGAGATAATACAATACGGTGGATTGTCGGGCATACAGGTGAACTGGACCAAGTCTATGTTGTTCCCCCTTACGGATGCCCCCAAACCATTTACGTCGGACTTCCCCTTCGACTGGGCCTCGGGCCCCACCTGCTATCTGGGGATCTAGTTGAGTAGGGACTTGGACGACCTCTGGAGGTCTAACTTCGGGCAAGCGGTGGATTGGCTGGAGTCCAAAATTCCGCATTGGAATCGGCATCCACTGTCTCTTGCCGGCCGCATAGCCATCGCTAAGATGGTGGTGCTGCAAAGATTCCTTTACCTCTTTTTAAACATCCCTATCCTCCTCACTGCTCATTTCTTTTGTAAAATCCGTTCCTTGATCATCTCTCTAGTTTGGGCTGGTAAGCAACCTAGAGTTGCGTATGACATCCTCACTCTCCCTATGTTGGTAGGAGGCATGGGAGCTCCTAATTTTAAACTTTATGCCTTAAACGCCCAGGCCAGCTTTCTGCATTTTTGGATCCACCCCTCTCCTTATCACCCACTCGTAGCTGTGGAGACAGACATTGCATCTCCTTGGCCGCCAGCGTGCGGAGGTGGACACTATTGAGACCTTGCGCTGGACCTGGTCCGGACTGCACCAACTCTCTAGTAGTGCCAGCTACATCGTTTAGGCCTTTTTTACAGCTGCGCAGCAAGTAGTGCCAGCTGCACAGTTTAGGCATTTTACAGCTGCGCAGCAAGTAGTGCCAGCTGCACCGTTTAGGCCTCCTACAGCTGCGCAGCAAGTAGTGCCAGCTGCATCGTTTAGGCCTTTTTTACAGCTGCGCAGCAAGTAGTGCCAGCTGCACCGTTCAGACCTTTAACAGCTGTGCAGCAAATAGTGCCAGCTGCATCGTTTAGGCATTTTACAGCTGCGCAGCAAGTAGTGCCAGCTGCACCGTTTAGGCATTTTACAGCTGCGCAGCAAGTAGTGCCAGCTGCATCGCTTAGGCCCTTTTTACAGCTGCGCAGCAGGTAGTGCCAGCTGCATCGTCTAGGCCTTTTACAGCTACGCAGCAAGTAGTGCCAGCTGCACCGTCTAGGCCATCAATTAGATGTACAGCAAGTAATGCCAGCTGCATGGATTAGACCTTTTCACAGATGCACATCAAGTAGTGCCTGCTGCACCTATTAAGCAACTTTCTCCCTGGGGTCAGATCAAATTGAGTCATGATTCCTGCTGCATCAGAGGTGGTCTGAAGATGACGAGGTTGCTGTGCATTTTCTAGTCATTGCTAATCAATTTGTGATCCACCCTATGCTCTTTGCCCTAACGTTAGTGTCTCATAGGAGCTTAAGGTCATATAGTAGTCTGTTGAGAACTTCGGCATACATGGCGGCTGGTACCGAATATGGTTCTATTAGCAGGCTGGTACTAAGTTCAGTGTTCTCCAATGGTCACTGGGTGGTCATTTTTATTCTGTTCTACTTTGTCGGTATTTGCTCTGTGGTGGGTCCCTACTATTTGCAAACACTTCCCCTGTAACTTTTATCTAGTGCTAGGTGGCACCTCATACTCCTAGATGAAGGGCCCAACAAATTCCCACCTCACTTCCCTGACGGCACATTAACTCGGTTATCTCACCATAAACGTTTGGATTATGCGCCCCCTTTTTGCCCTTTTATTTCTCCTCACCACCGCTTTCCCTATAACACCCCTCTCATCCCTCCCCCACCCTTCTTCGCCTCATCCTCCCAACATGGCCACCTCTCGAGTTAAGTCTGGAGCCAATTGCTACAAAATCATTTATCCTCCCGACCAGTCTAAAGCTACAATAAAACGAATGAAGCATAACACTATTGAACGTTTCCCGGACTCCCTTTTTGTTGATCAATTTTACAATGGTTGTCTTTGGAGGCTCAAAAACGATTTAATTTTCTTCACTCGTGACACCCCCTCTTGGTCCAACAGTTTTTACAATTCCCTCAACGTCACCTCCTCCTCCTCTATCCCTTATGGGAAACAACTAAAAATTTCACCTTCTGAGTGCTTCAATGGCTACCTCACTATCTCAATCTATAACAACTGTACTGTCATGATCCAAGGCAAAGACACCTGCCTCTCGCTCTTTGACCACCTCTTCCCCTCCTTACTCCCCTCCTCTGCAACCGGGTTTCCCCCTGTCTCTCCTTCCAGCTCCACCCATTACTCCCTTTCTCCTCCGCCGACCCCACCCCACTCCAATTGGCTGCACTCTCGAGAAGCACAGGTCGGCCCTCTTCCCTCCCCGCCCCAACTTACATCATCTCCTATTCCTCCCCCCTCACAGTATGTCCCCTCCCACATTACTTCAGCCTTACCACTAGCTAATACTTCTCCCTATCACCCCCTTCTTAGTCCACCTCTCCTCCAACCCTCTCCCCCAATTAACTTTCCCTATGCTCCCCTTATCCCTCCTTCCATCCCTCCTCTCCACCCCTTCATCCCCTCGCCATTCATCCCGTTTTCGCCACATTCCCACTGCATCTCTCTCCTCCCTCCTACTCCTCCAGTATTGCTGCACTACCCCCTTTCCCCTCCTAGTAACCCCTTCCATCTCCCTCCCTCGGGCCCAGCAGGACCACTTCCCTTCCTCAACTTCCCCTTCTCTCAACCCCCCTCACTCGGCCAGATGACCGTTCCCTCACTGCCACCTCTCCTAACTGACAGGACCTCCTCAACCACTGCACCTCGTTTCCTCCCAAACCTCCTACATTCCCATGACGCCACTCAGGCCTCCCCCCACCCCCCTCCTACCTCCCTACCGCCGTGTTCCGCACCTTTCTCCCTCTAAATTTGTCCTTAACGCCTCTCCCTCTTGCACCTCCAACAATGACAACTCTCCCTTAATGCCCAATTCACTTACTCCACCTGTGAACCCCACACCCCAAATTACCTCCTGTCCCCCCACCTCTCGCCAACTTACCTCCTATCCCCCCACCTCTCCCTGCCTTCCACCACCAATTCCACCCCCCCTTGTCTCAATCCAGCCACCCAACCTTCCGTGCTCTGCCTCATTCTCACTGGAAAATACGCTAGGCTCTCTGATCACCTCCATCTCCCAGCTTACAGCTGCCATTTCACTTTTATGCTCTAAGATCTCCACCCATCCATGCACCTCTACTCCCTCCCAACTTCCCATGAGATGCACATCGCCCCTTCACCCCAATACAGCCAAACTCAACCTCTCGTCTGCAAACGTCGTTAACTCACACAAGCCCTTGAACGCCACCCTTCTTCAACAGACATACCCTAGCAACCCCACTATCTACACTATTCCGACCATCACATCTGTCAGAACAAAGCATCCACCTAAACCTTCCCGAGCACCCCCACATAAGTACAATATCCCGATCACCCTTCAGAGCCCAAGTGCCCCCGTCACCAAAACAGTCTTGACAGAGCTGCACTGTATGCTTCACAACTGCAGATCTGCAGTAAAACACAAACTTGAAATCTCCGATACCATCACCCTTCACAAACTTGACATGCTCTTCCTCACTGAGACCTGGTTCAAAGATACCTCTCACTATGTTTGATCTCCTATTACCCACAGGTTATTCCATATTTAGGAATGACAGAACTGACAACATGGGGGGAGGTGTTGCAGTCATCTTTAGAAACGCCCTCCAACTTAAGGCTTCTCCAATCAGTTCCTCCCTCACCTTTGAATGCCTTTTTCTTGAGCTTCAATTGAAACACCGTTCACCGCTCAGATTCCATATCATTTACCGCCCGCCTCGAAGTGGCCCTTCGTTTATAGAAGATCTCACTGACTTCATTAGCGACCAATACACACAAAGTGACAATCGGACCTTCATGGGTGACTTCAATCTCCACTGGGGCTCACCGCAAGACTCCTCTGCGAACTCTCTGGCCACCTTCCTCTCTACAAACGATCTTATCCAACACTGCATTGAACCAACCCACTCTAAGGTCGCAATCCTGGACCTTGTTATTTCTAAAGCAGGCATGCTTTCTACCACTACCCCAATCCATGTAGATTGGTCTGACCACCACCTCATCCCATTCTCTCTTCAACTCTCACACTCTATAACTCTTGGCCAACCCAAGAGGGCCGACTCCTGGTTCCGAGATGCCAAAAATATTGATGTCGGTCCCCTCAATGAATCAGCTTTGCTATCACTTCCAAGGCTAGACCCGAACATAGCTGTTGATGATCTCACCTCCCAATGCCTCACAGTTCTTGCAGCTGAAATTAATAACGTCGCTCCACTCAAAAGCAAAAGGATAAGGCCCACTCCCTCAGCACCTTGGTTCAACAAATCCCTTTATGAGGAAAGGAAGCAGCTAAGATTCCTGGAGAAGCAATGGAGGCAAGTGCCCTCCACAGACAATTTAGCCATGCTTCGCACAGCAAGATCCAAGTACCACAAGCATATCTTCCTTTAGAAAGCGGCGCACTTCAAAACCCTCCTTGACTCCGCCAAAAATAGACCCAAAAAACTATTCGATCTCATCAAGATTCCGAGCTGCTCTCCCCCATCCTCCGAGGTGGAGGATTCAACTAAGAGAGCAGCGGATTTCGCTTTTTTCTTCGATGAAAAAGTGAAATCACTTGTGGATCAGGTCGCTCATCCTACACCTCCAGAGGAGCGCAAATCCTTAGCCATTTGGCAGAGCTTTGACCCCATATCTGAAGATGCCCTTCTCAAGTGCATACGCGAAACAAAGCCCTCCAACCATTCTCTTGACCCTATCCCCAGTGCCATTGCCTTTGACTTCTATACCCATTCCCTTTCCTATTGGACCACTCTGATCAACCTCTCCCTCTGGCAAGGCTCCCTTCCTGTCTCCTTCAAAACTGGGCAGGTCCCCCCTCTGCTTAAAAAGCCCACTGCTGATGCGAAGGACCTCAACAACTTCCGCCCCATCACTAACCTTCCCTTTCTTGCGAAGATCACAGAAAGATGTGTAGCAAAACAACTCTCTCGTCATATCAAGGTCAATGATCTTCTTGAAAATTGTCAGTCCGGCTTCATCCAAAACTGCAGCACTGAACGAGCTCTACTGCAAGTGGTTGATGACGCGCTGAGGATACTCAATTCGGGGGGGTCCTGTCTTCTAATTCTCCTTGACCTTTCTGCAGCCTTTGACACTGTCAATCACAACACCCTCCTCAATATCCTTCAACAGAGAATGGGCATGGAGGGCACTGTGCTTAAATGGTTTGCATCCTTCCTCTCTGACAGATCCCAAATGATCAAAATAGCGAACAGTCTTTCTTCTCCTATGGCGGTAGGTCAGGGTGTTCCTCAAGGCTCTATACTTGCACCCACATTGTTCAATCTCTACTTAGAACCACTGGGAAACCTCCTAAACAAATCCGGGATTCACTATCATCTCTATGCAGACGACACTCAACTCTACCTCAAGGTTGCCTCCACTCATGATCTCTCCATCCTAAGCTCTACTCTGAACTCCATCCAATACTGGATGTCAACTTATCAACTGATTCTGAATCCCTCCAAAACTGAATTCCTCCTCTTCTCCTCCTCACTCTCTCCTCCCCCGGTTCAATCATGGATGGATCAGATGAATCTACTAAACAATAAACCCATCATTGTCGACAGCGCAAAATCCCTTGGTGTCATTCTAGACAAAAAACTCATTCTAACTCCTCACATCAATTCTATTGCAAAATCTGCTCGTTACCAACTGCACCTTCTTTGGGGAATCCGACGCTTCTTCCCGGAGCAGGACCTGATAACCCTGGTGCAATCGCTGGTCCTCTCCAGACTAGACTACTGCAATTCTCTTCTTACTGGCCTTCCCAAATCTCACCTGTCCCCACTTAAGTCTGTTTTCCATTCAGCAGCTTGCTTCATTTATGGGGCCATGGAGCTTCCTGTGCTGAGTTGCGATCTAACTCAGCACAGGAAGCTCCGTCTGAGACCTGGGCCGATACCATAGCTAACTTTTTTACCACGAAAATTAGGCAGATACAGGATTCTTTCCCCTCTAGACCGACGGTCGGTCTCTCGACCTTGCCGGAGGGGTTAGTCCATTCTTCCACTTCTGGCCCTGTACTGGCGGTCTTTCCGCCTCTTACGATATCTTCATCATTATCACTTATGATGAATCTCAAATCTGGATCGCCACGTGACCCCGTGCCCTGCCAAATTTTTAGCTAGAATGGCAGCCACTGTAAACCCTCTAGCTAACCCTATCCTGAATCTTTCTATGAGTCAGGGGGCCCTACCTCACTCATGGAAACAGGCCATGGTCATCCCCCTTCTTAAAAAGCCAAGCCTTGCCCCAGAAGTCCCTGCCAATTATAGGCCCATCTCGCTCCTTCCGGCACTCACTAAAATCCTGGAGAAGCATGTTCATGGCGTGCTCTCCAATTTTTTGGAGTCCAATGAGCTACTGCACGCGTCTCAATCTGGCTTCCGACCCAATTTAAGCACAGAAACCGTGCTTTTGGAGGTTTCAGAGGTCGTTAAGGAGACGCTGGATGTCGGAGGCAGGGTGATGCTAGTCATGTTAGACCTGTCGGCGGCTTTTGACACCGTCCCCCACGAGGATCTCATCGTAAGACTGCATGACATCGGTCTGAGGGGGACGGTGCTCAGTTGGTTTCGCTCCTTTCTAGCCAACCGCCGACAAACGGTCTGGGCCTCCCCTGGTTCTGCCGAAATGTCGCCTTTGGGAGTCGGAGTTCCTCAGGGCCCAGTATTGAGCCCAACTCTATTTAACATCTTTATGACCACTCTGGCGACATTGGTGGAGTCCTACGGGGCCCAGATCGTTTCCTATGCCGATGACACCCAGCTTCTCTTTACCTGCCGGAAGGGTGAAGAATTTGATAGCGAAAGTATCCGTGAGTGCCTTGGGGCTGTTTTTAACTGGTTCCAACTGAACAGCCTCAAGTGCAACTCAGACAAATCCGAGATACTTTTTTTCGGATGTCCATCGGATCCGGATTGGCAAGGGTGGTGGCCTGCCGACTTGTTCCCCCCAGCTCATTCATCCGAGTCAGCCAAGAACCTGGGAATTAAAATAGACAACGGGCTCACGCTCAAATCCCAGGTGCTTACTCTCACAGGAACATGTTTCGGCATCCTCAGGATGCTCCGGAAGTTCTTTCCGTTACTTTCTGAAGAACATAGGAGAACAATTGTTCAGGCCCTCATTGGATCCAGACTGGATTATGCCAACATCCTATACCTTGGTCTTCCGGAATACCTCCTACAACGCCTGCAGGTGGCTCAGAATGCTGCCGCTCGAGCCATCTTTGGCCTGCATCGGCGAGCTAGCGCCTCGAATTTACTGCAAACTCTACATTGGCTCCCCATCCGGAAGCGGATAATATTCAAGGCTATGACACTGGCCCACAAAGCTCTGCATGCTACGGGAGCCCAATACTTGCAAAAGAGGCTGGCTTTTTACCTTCCGGCACGATCTTTAAGATCGGAGTCTCTTGCACTGGCAGTAGTCCCCCGAATAAAGAAAGCCCGCATCGGAGGACGGTCATTTAGGCTGTTGGCCCCTCAGCTATGGAACTCTTTACCTTTGTCTTTGCGTTCCACGTCCAGCTTACTCGCTTTCAGGAAGGGTTTAAAGACCTGGCTTTTTACCCGTTAGAGATTTTCTGCCCCATCTTAGGTTTGTGTCTTTTTTACCTTTTCACTGTTATGTTTTGTCTGTTCCTTCTCCTAGGTCTGGAGCACAAAGCACCGGGACACTCCTTTGGAGTAGCCGTGCGCTATAGAAGACCTATAATAACATAACATAACATAACAAAGGAAGCGATCACATCACACCGATGTTATCCACCCTCCGCTGGCTTCCCTTCGAGGCTAGAGCTATCTACAAGACCGCTTTTATCACCCACAAAGCCTTGCACTCCTCTTCTCCTCGCTACCTGGCGAATAAACTGAAACTCTCTGGAGGCTCTATACCTTCACGCAATGCAGAGAATCTACTGCTTGAACCTCCCACTTTCAAGAACGAGAGAACAATGGCCCAATCCTTTTCAGGCAACGCAGTGAGAATCTGGAACTCCTTTCCACCTCAGCTCCGGACCACCGCCTCCTCCCAGGCCTTCAAAAGGGACCTCAAAGTTCTCCTCCTCCAGAGACACCTCCAAAAGTAATTCATGTCCTCGTGTTATTTGGAGGAAGACTTCCCACTACTGATAAATTCTACTTTCCATGACCATGGAAGTGCCTTCCCAGTGTATTCCTGGGGTTGGAGTGTCTGCCTTTTTGCAGTATTTTCCATGTACTTGTGTTTGGTGCCCTTTTGTAACATGCACACACCACTTTGCCCTTGTAACACACGGTTTGCTACCTCTCACATGTTTTTACCTTTGATACTTGCACAAGTGCCACCTTTGCCTACGTAACGCTTGTTCTTGTGCCTGAGTTATTATATACTTATTGCAGTATTATACCTCAAATTACACTTTGTTTTCTCTTGTAACTGCACACTTGTCACTTTCTCCTCTTGTGCACTTTTTACTACCTCATGTTTTTGGTTGCTCACAATTTTTACTACCTCATGTATTTTGTTTGCTCACAATTGTCACTATTACCTCTACTACCTCATGTATTTTTGGTTGCTCACAATTTTTACTACCTCATGTATTTTGTTTGCTCACAATTGTCACTTTTACCTTATGTAACGTAACGTATGCTTTTGTAATCTGTTACTTTGTAATGTTTCTCATTATGTTTCATTTCTGTTCCTTTTGTGAAGCGCTCCGACACCTTCGGGTAAAGTCCGCTCTATATAAAAATGCATAAATAAATAAATAAATCTAATCTTCCGATGCTCTCCGCTAACGCCATGCCGATGTGTGGCATCCTGCTTTTCCCCCCTCTTCAGCCATCCGGCGTGTCTAGACATGCATCGCACTTGGGCCTGTCGACATTGGCAGATCTTTATCCTGGTGACACGTTCTATTATCCTCCCGCCTCCGCTGGTCCTTTGGACACTATTGTTTAATAAGTTGCATGCTATATGCCGGGAGTTACATCCTACGTTCCCCCAGCCTCCGCCAATGATGCCTGCTCTCGATTTCATATACGCATCCCCAACTCCTCACAAAATAGTCACTAAATGATTGCCCTCATGCTATCACCTCCGTCTCCACAGACCGAGCGCACGTGGCATGGGGCGAGGACTTGGGCATGGACATCGCCCAGGCTGACTGGCTCTACTGCTGCAATCAGACAAAGAAACTGTCACCCAACTACCGGCTTCATCTTATTCATTTAAAATATTTACATAGGCTATATCGCACTCCTGCTCTGCATCACAAATTGGGACTCATTCCTAATGATAGTTGCATGTACTGCGCTGCCCCTGCTGCGGATTTTGCTCATCTAGCGTGGATGTACCCTACGATGTCAGACTTTTGGCAGGCGGTATGCACCGCTATCTCTGAGATAACCTTCACACCAGTACAGCCCGAACCAACGTTGTGTCTGCTAGGCTTTGTAAAATTCTGCCCGGATGCTTCTCGCCCCCTGATTGCAATGCTGATCGTTCTGGCTAGGCGCAAGGTGGCCATGTGCTGGGGTCGCAAACCGGCGCCCCAATTCGCTCATTGGCTCGAAGACGCCTCGAGATGTCAGACCTTGCTATCGGAATTCTGGGATTTACTCCCTGCGAGATCTCGTCCGATCACATATAGGTAACTTAGTAACTGTCTCTCTCTATCCTTTCGCCTTCCCTGCTCGCTTTGCTTTTCACCATTCCTGAAGTTGTGCCCGCACCTTCTTTGGGAAAAAAGATTTTTTTTTTGCTGCCTTAACAGTGCCTCAGGGAATTCGTCTCTTGCACGTTGGTAATGTTGTTACATTTACAATATTTGGCAAAAAATTCACTGTGTATGTCGCTCTGACCTGATGGAAAATGTATTCTGTTTGTATCGAACTTGTCAATAAAGGTTTTTGAAAAATTAAAAATTAAAAAAATAAAAGAATTGCTGTCTATTCTGTTACAATAAAAGATACCACTTTACACCAAAACAGGTTACTGAGCGCTGCCTTTCTCAATTGTACAAGAACTCAGGTACTTCATTACAAGCAGTAATGTCTGCTGAACTGGAGAACAGGCTGTCAAGTGGAAGCCTTGGACACATCTCCCTGAGGATTATTGTCGCTCAGAACCATAGTTGCCTCTGTCACTGCTCATCTGTGCTCGAGGGTCTCGAGGATTTTGGAGCCCCTGTGGCAGCACAGATGGACGATGAATGCAGATGTTGTTCTTTGCAGAGGCAGGTGGGTCCTTTGAGACCAGAAAAATATACTAGCTTGTTCCACAAATTTGGGAGAAGGTGCCCTCCGTATTTCTCAATGATCAAAATCATTTCACTGACAACTGCTTGACTGTGATCAACTCTACCTCCCGTGTACCAGCTTTGTATGAAGATAGCACTATTTCTTAAAACATCTATTATCTATTTTTAATGAAGTTACATTATTTTATCAGTATTTGTATTGAGCTCTTCTACCATTAGCATTGTACATAAGCTCCTTCATAGTTTGTGCTCCTTTTTGGAATTTTCATTGACCAATTGTGTTTGGTTAGTTAATATTGGTTTGCCCAAAGTATTGTTCCTTAATAGGTTGTTATCCTTAGCATATTTAAAAGTCAGGAATTGTTTTTTTGGGAGCACTAGATGTATGGAGCTTATATAATATTCATATTTTCCATGTAGGTATCCCCTTTTGCAAGTCAAAAAGGTTTTATTTGCATAATTTGTTAAAATTGTTACAAAATTCACATAATAAATAACAGTACAATTTTATTATTAAAATGCTAAAATTATTGTCTCTCGGCCTCTGTTTTGTTTGTGGCAGCGTTCATGAAATCCGAGGGCTGGAATTACCATTTTTGCCCGCCAACTGGGAGTCCTCCTGTTCTGTTAGTTCTAAAAGTTTTCTTGCTTCTGCCAAGAATTTAACTCCACGGCATGCTAGAATTATGGAGGTACCTCCGAGCCAACTTGTAACTGCGTGTCTGCAAGATCGAATGTTTAACACATTGAAGATGGATTTCAATAACAGTCGTCTCTGGATTGTCAGGGCCGGACATATACAGAAAAGGTGGACGAGGGTTTCGTTTTTATACCCGCAAAGGCGACATTGGGACGTCTGGTGTGTTGCTTTCCACGCCAGTAGTAAATCCTTTGTAACATGCATCCCCATCCGATAATCTATAAAAGCCTTTTTTAGATGACCACTGAAGTGGGATGTTCAATATGATTTTATTTTAGGGGTTGTAAAGGAGTTCATGATGGTCCAAGCATGCCGATGTTTTGATAATAACTCTTTGTCTTCCACAAAGGATTTCCATTTTGCTGCCGAGTTAACTAATTTTTTTAGACTTGCCTTATCGGTCCCAGATTTCCAGACGGCTTCCAGTTCTAACTTTCCCACGCAGAGTATCAGATACTTTCCCCAATTGTTCACAGATTCAGATTCCCCCCGTTTTTTAATTTCCTCCCAGCCTAGCCAGTCCAATGTATCTGGATCTGCAGATCTAAGTTTGCAACAGAATTTCGCGAAACCGCTCATGCTCCGGAACGTCTGGTTTTGCAAACCAAATTCTAGCCTAACTTGGGAGGCTGAGGCGGATTTTGGCAGGTTAAAAATGAAGTTACATTATTTTATCAGTATTTGTATTGAGCTCTTCTACCATTAGCATTGTACATAAGCTCCTTCAGAGTTTGTGCTCCTTTTTGGAATTTTCATTGACCAATTGTGTTTGGTTAGTAAATATTGGTTTGCCCAAAGTATTGTTCCTTAATAGGTCATTATCCTTAGCATAATTAAAAGTCAGGAATTGTTTTTTTGGGAGCACTAGATGTATGGAGCTTATATAATATTCATATTTTCCATGTAGGTATCCCCTTTTGCATTTTATATATTACTAGCAGCCCGCCCCAGCGTTGCCCGGGGGCAGAAGAGGGCTGGGGGCTGCATTTTGTGCATTTGCTTAGTCCCGGCCGGGCCGCCCGCGTCCCCTTTCTCCCTTGCCGCTCTTCCTGTTAACGCAGTTTAGATAAGATTATATTCGGGATTTGTACTCCTTGCCTTTGGGCGGAAAGGTGAATGCCGAAGGAGCTCCTGTAGTCGGTTCCTCTGCCTCCTGCCCTCTCCCTTGCTATGAAGCAGCCCACCCCACCCCCCTTCCCTCGCTCTTCCTCACTCGCTGTCGGCTGAAGCTCCCAGATCGCATTACCTGCTGCTCATTCACAGACACGCCAGAGCGCAGCACCTTGCCTGACATGCACGGGAGACATTCACACTAATAAGCAAACAGATCTGCCACGCCAGGCAGGGTGCCGTGAAAATAACCGTGGTGTAGACCTAGCAGCCCGCCCCAGCGTTGACTTGGGCAGAAGGGGGCTGGGGGCTGCATGTTCTCCGTTCCCTCCCGCCTCCCGGACTTGAATTAATTTAAGAAGTAGCAGCCCCGCCTCCCGCCTCCCGCCCGGACTCCTTAAACATTAAACACCCGCCGACTCCCTCCCGCCTCCCGCCTCCCGCCTCCCGCCTCAGCAATGTACCTCTCACTGCCACTGCTCCTCAGGTTCTCGCAGCTCCTACCGGCGCTGTTGTCCTCCGCTCTTCCTGGTTCTGGTCAACGCCGCTCCTCCCCTCATTTCGTCTGCTCTTCCTGGTTTGGGGAAACGCCGCTCCTCCCCTCATTTCGTCCGCTCTTCCTGGTTTGGGGAAACGCTGCTCCTCCCCTCACGCAGACGTCGCTGCCGGCGCTAGTTGCAAGGGACTACTTTTTTTAAATTTATTAATATTTTAAAAAACGTTTTATTTTTATTTTTATGTAGCCTATGTCCTTCTGCTTGCCCTGAGGTTTTCTAAGATGTCTTGGGTGTGTGGATTGGCGCTGTAGTTCCCGAGTTTACCTTGCCTAAAGGTGCAAGTTTTCTCTTTATAATAGTAGTATAGATTTTATTCAAGTGTATTTATTGGAATTGCAAATGCACTGTTTAATGTTTGTTTCAGTATAATCTGAGATCTTAGTATTATATTTATTTTCACTGGAACATACATAGATGAATAAGGATTGGGTCTCCTATATTGAATATTTTAATAATACTCATCATAGTTTAAGTGGCGTAGGTAAGCAGCATTATTTCAGTGTAGAATCTTTGCTTGCAGGATAATATAAGGTTCGGGTCTCGCAGACGAAAGCTGTAAACAGCTTTTCTGGTGCTTCCTTTGAGCCGGTGCCCCATGGTAGCACTGTTTGTATAATTTAGAGATGAGCAAAACAGTAATTGTCATCAATTCAGTATTGTTAGACCGGTCAGCCTTAGGGTGGCTTTCTTTCCGCCTGTTTGCTTTGGATCTCCACGTTTTTGCTGTATCTTTTTGTTGGCCTTAGGACTCTGAGCACTTTACCACTGCTAAACAGTGCTAAAGTGCATGTGCTTCTTCCCTAAACATGCTCGTGGTTGGTGTATGTGTAATCACTACTGGAGAACAAGAGAAAGTGAAATCAGTCCCACTACCGAACATTTCAATCACACAGGCAACTGATTAAACGATGGTTTGACATTAAGGTAAATGTAAATGCCAGCATTTGTAAAGGGCACAGCTACCTCCGACGGAGGTGTCCAGGTGCTAGGGGCCGTCTGGAAGATTAAGCAAGCTATTGGCCAGAGTCACATGGTGCTGGGCTGACCTTCCGCTGGTGCCGTGGATCGAACTGTGAGCCCCAGATTCTAGCATCAGTCGCCCTGGCCGCGGCACCACACCTCTTCCCTTATTGATAAATTCTACTTACTGGTGAGGTTGGATTTGTGCATTCCCTCTAGATAGTCACAGCACAGGACATTCAACTGCATATGCATTCATCTGCATACTGATGGGTCATCTTGGGCAGGAGGAAGGCGAGAAGATAACACTGTCTTCCTACAAAGTGCTGATTCACCTCCCCATAGCTATGATGGCAGACAGGACTGGGATGAAAGGAGACATCTGCACTTCAGAGATTTGTTTTGAAGTCACCACCACATCAAAGGCACATTTGGGTATAAGTACTGGGTACCTGGCCCATCTAATCAGACACTTTTTGGACATGTAACCAGTCATCGCTGGCTCTATAACTGCCCATTGTCAGAAGGAATTGATTTGCAGCCAGGATGGCCTGCCATTCTGTTAACTGCTCTACTGTATTGACCTGCTACGTGTTGAGCTGCAGGCAGTACTGCCACTTTGCGGCCTGCCTTGCTGTGCTGGCCTGCGGCCTGTTACTTTTGCACTGTGTGGAACTAAGAGTGTTTTCCAAGGGCATGTTGGCTTTCCCCCTGTTCCTAGAAGTCTCAGGGCCATAAAAGACTTCCATTGCATCGGCTGCGCTGCCGTGTCTGCCTTTCCAATGAAGACTACTGTGTTTGCTGCGCTACTGTGCTACTGTTCGAACAGTCAGGTCTTGAGTTGATTCCTGAAGGAGAGGTGGTCCTGGGTCAGCCGTAGGTGAGTGGGGAGGGAGTTCCATGTCTTGGCTGCCAGGTAGGAGAAGGATCTTTCTCTGACGGTGGATTTCCGAACTCGTGGGACCGAGGCTAGGGTGAAGCTGGTGGATCGGAGCTGGCGGGTGGGTCTGTAGAATGTTAGGCGGCTGTTGAGGTACTTCGGGCCTATGTCGTGGAGAGCCTTGTGTGCATGGGTGAGGAGTGTGAACGTGATCCTCTTGTTGACGGGGAGCCAGTGAAGGTGTTTCAGGTGGGCAGAGATGTGGCTGCGGCGAGGGATGTCCAGGATGAGTCGTGCTGAGGCGTTCTGAATGCGCTGGAGTCTTTTCTGGAGTTTGGCTGTGGTTCCAGCGTAGAGGGTGTTCCCGTAGTCCAGACGGCTGGTGACGAGGGCCTGTGTGGCCGTCTTCCTGGTTTCAGTGGGGATCCATCGGAAGATCTTTCGGAGCATGCGCAGGGTGTTGAAACAGGAAGATGAGACGGCGTTCACTTGCTTGGTCATCGTGAGGGAGGAGTACAGGATGAAGCCCAGGTTGCGTGCGTGGTCCGTTGGTTTGGGTGCGCTGCCCAGGGCAGGGGGCCACCAGGAGTCGTCCCAGGCGGAGGGAGATGGTCCAAGGATGAGGACTTCCGTCTTGTCTGAGTTCAGTTTCAGACGGCTGATCTTCATCCATTCTGCGACGTCTCTCATTCCTTCCTGGAGGTTGGCTTTGGCGGTGGCGGGGTCGTTGGTGAAGGAGAGGATCAGCTGGGTGTCGTCGGCATAGGAGATGATGTTGAGGTTGTGTTGGCGGGTGATGGCTGCGAGAGGGCTCATGTAGATGTTGAAGAGGGTGGGGCTGAGTGAGGATCCTTGCGGGACGCCGCAGATGACTCCGGTGGCCGCGGATGAGAACGGGGGGAGGCGGACTCTCTGGGTTCTTCCGGCGAGGAACGAGATGATCCACTCCAGTGCCGCTCCTTGGATTCCAGTGTTGCTGAGGCGTTGTATCAGGGTGCGGTGGCATACGGTGTCGAAGGCTGCTGAGAGGTCCAGGAGTATGAGGGCATCCGTTTCCCCGTTGTCGAGCAGGGACCTGATGTAGTCGGTGGCTGCGATGAGGCCGGTCTCGGTGCCGTGGTTTGCTCGGAAGCCAGACTGTGAGGGGTCGAGGGATCCGTTGGTCTCGAGGAAGGCGGAGCGTTGTCTGTTGAAGGTCTTCTCGATGACTTTGGCTGGAAAGGGGAGGAGCGAGATGGGGCGGATGTTCTTGAGATCCGTGGGGTCCGCAGTGGGTTTCTTCAGGAGGGCGCTCAGCTCGGCGTGTTTCCAACTCTCCCGGAAGGTGGCGGATGCGAAGGCTGCCTAAAAGGATACATTAAAAAATAACTAATACCTGCTGCCCAAGCCATTTCTATGGCTGTGGAGGCCTGGAGTAGTCTGAATTGTCACACGTGGGGCAGTGTGATGGTTGGTACTTGTGTTGGTGCTGCCAGTGGCAATGTTGGCAGTGGCAATGGGTGGAGCTAGCTGCTGGTCCACCTGACTGGAGGTCTAGCACTTGTTATTTTACAAAGTAAGCACTAACCTTTTGCTATATGAAGGCTAAAGGAAGGCACATTGAGCCTCCAAAAAGCCAAATCGGCTACCCTGGAACAGCATTACTGGTGAGTGCAGAGCGATAACTAACAGCTGTCTTCATATGAAACAGTACTTCTGCTGTTCCATTAAGGTATGAGGGTGAGAACAAGGCCATCTCAGAAGCTCTCATTGGCTCCTTTCCTTCTGGTGGTAATATTAACTTAGTTAGAGAAAGGAAGGGAGGGGTAGAAAAGTTGCTGTTATTATGTTGTAATATGTCATACTGGTTTGTTTGCCAATATTGTAACCATCTTTTGCCTTTGTAGTAAACGCTAGTCATATTATATGCACACCTTTTATTAAAATCATCAAAGTATATCCCTGTTGTAAATTCTTGAGTGTGTCTATTCACGGTGAAAGGAGGTTTGAAGCCCATAAATAACAGCGACTTCTGTGAGTCAATATATACCTTCCTCATGTGATTTTCAATGGGTTATGTGGGTTACAGTCCACTGGGTTCTCTGTCTCATGTTGGTATGTTGACTACATTTGTACTATCGAGGGTTTAAAGAGCCCATAACTTGTGCAAGATTCTGGAGAAGTTCCAGAAAGATTTATGATTTCAGATCCATGAACCGAATGATTTAGAACTTTTTATTTTGCTGGGTTCCACTGAGGTGGTTATTCCATCGCAGTTATACAACCAGGTATGGTATTACGGAAGATGCTCAGAAATAAGAGAGAATCCCAGGGTACGCTGCATCAATATATGGATTCTTGACTCTGATGTCACATTCCAGAGCAATTAGAAGCACTGGTTATCATTTAGCCTCCACTTAATAGCTGAGGGAAGCTGGTTTTTGCTTCCCTTGTAAGCTTAGCAGCAAGATACCATAATTCAGTATGTTATGTGCTTCATTAGTTATTAACAACCTGGCATAACAAACACCTTCAGTGTTGAATCCCAGGCTGCAGAGTGGCTCAATATGGACCAATGTATCTTGTCATCATTCCGAACAATCGCCAACGCCAGATGCACCGTAGTGTCTGATGTTAAAGGAATCCATGAGTAAAATCATGTGTTATTAATATTTATCTATTTAATTTCTCTCTAGGATGTGCAGATCATCTTGAGCAGGTATGTTCTTTTCCCATGGACAACCAGGACTCAATATTGTCAATTACATGAGTTCTTATTTTCACTTAGATTATGGTACAAGTTTTATATAAATCATAACATTCACTAAAAGTAGTATTTTCGTAGTATTGCTACATTATAATAGTATTAACTTGTGTATGGATCTTAAATGGCAGGTTAAGTAGTCCTGTTTTAAGAAGGTCGCTGAACTAAGCATGATTTGAGCAACACTAATGATTTGCTGACAGTGAGCTTCAAAGATAAGGTGTCTGGTGAATAATGTAGCAGCCTGCCATCCACAAACAACTATTTCAAGCACCGGTGACCTGGTTAGTCATATGTGAAAGCAGTAAGGGTGTCCACTTATCCTGTAAATGATGCATGATGTTAGATGTTGTACCCTTTTCCACAGGGTGCCAGTGTAACTGAGTGCTGGTGAAATGAGTCCCCACAAAGTGGTTTTAGTGAGGGTATGGGAAGCAGCATTTTGTAGCGTCTTAGTTTCTTCTTCAAGTGCCCAGGAAGCACCTGTAGATGCCTCTGGTTAATCCTATCTAGACCAAAGTGACCACAGGTAGAACATGTTGTAAATACTTCAAGTGTAGGAAAAGTAGTCTTAGTGCTTTATGATGATTAAACCTGCCTTTTCTGAAATGGGGTAAGCAGCAAAGTCCACCAAGATGCCAAGATTGCTTTCTGCCATCACTGACCCCAGTGAAGAAATGCTGGAATGTATTCCCCTATGAAGACCGAACAAGGATTTCACTTCCACAAAATCCTGTCCAGGACTGGGGCAGCCTCTAAATGTATAACTTTTGTTGGCAAGTGCCTTCACCTTTATCCCATTCCAAATAGCTAATAAGTTCTTGTGCAGATCCCTGCCCCATCTTGACTGCTGGGAGGTTTCTTAGTCTTACTTAGTCTTTCATTTTTATAATAACATGAAGACTGTATGTTAGATCCTGACTCCTAAGAGATCCCCCACTTCTCTATCTAAACCCATAGTACAGATCCATTTTCCTATTCTACCATCGTTAGAGATCTCTCATGCCTCTCATGAATCGTTGCCTGGAGAAGAAGGAAATAGGTTTTGGTTTTAAGAGATCCTTATTAATAGTAATCCCTCTCTGGTTAGTAATTTTCACTGTAAATCTTTCCTTTGCCGCTCTGGTCTCTTTCGGGATTGGGAACAAGCTCAATACTGGCAGTATTAGACCTGCGTCTCCATAAGCGATCGGATCCTGGTGGTCAGTCAATATGACATGAGCATCCCCAGTGCAACCACCCCATGAGGATCTATTATGGACACACAATGATGTGACACCTGGCCTGGTTTCTCTTACTAGTGTCTCCTGCTTGATTCTCACCAGTATAAAGTCTTTTATTTCTCAATTATCTACAGGAAATGTTTCCTGTAGTATGTGCCTTGCAGACATTGATCACTAAAGAACTCTTACCTCTCTGACACTAAAACTCTGTCAAAACAGAGGTAGGGTACTTCTTTACTATTGCACCCCTGGTAAGGGAGCTTCTCCACAGCTTCTATAGTGCTCCATATTTCCACAGGTGGTGAACTTCATCAGCCAGGGACATCCCATGAGAATCCCGATGGGCTTTTAGACTGTTTTGCAAGTAGATGGACAGAACTCTCCTGGCTCGTGTCTTCTGATTTGAGAAGAGTGAAAAGGATGAAGGTCGTTGCACTGTGTACATAGTTGTGCCATCTACCTGACATTTGCTTGATATTTTCATCTCGGGAAGAATCCATGTTTGTGTGATCACTGGATGTGTTCAACCTATTATATGTAAATGTAAATATAGTAGTACTTGTATAGCGCACGAATCACCCATGAGGCATCTTGGCGCTTGTACGCATACCGCTGTGAACCCTTCCTGGCTTTTCCCTGTGAGGTGCCCACACCTGGGCACCCCCAAGGTGAAGCCAGGCATCCTAGCATTGTTGGGGCCGTTGTGGAGATTAAGGAAGCTATTGCCCAGAGTTGCAGAGTGGGACCCATGAATTAGAATAGGCACGAGGCGAGAATTATCAGGTCCGAGGAAATTTATCCCAAGACCCGCCGAGGCAGGAATTGAACCCTCGTCCCGGGCTAGACCTCTGCATCAGGGTCTGCCGCTCTAACCATTGAGCCACACTTCTCCACTTGCTGCAGTCTCAGAATACCAGGCTGGGGTGGGCAGGAGTGCATCCGAGATGTATCGAATTTATAGACTCACAGGCTGTGGGGAGAATAAATGACTAGTGTTGTCTGGATGTCACACCCTAAAACGCACATATATGTGCATTTAGATCCTGCAGTGTCCTAGAGTAGGTAAAAGTATGATTTGAGAGTGAGTCATGTGGAGGTTTAGGGTTACTTACAATATTGTTTCCTAATCTACAGATGTGATAAAGTGAAGACCCAGAAACCTCAGCAGGAGCAGACTTTTCAGAGCATTGGCCAATATGCCTCATCACAGGATAAGCGGCTGGAATTAATAGGTAAAATAAATGTCTAACAACGAGACAAGGCATATTTAAATCAGAATTATTTAAGTTGCAGGATTGTTTGCATAACCTATGTGCACTGGAAGCCAGTGGAGCTCCCTCGGATGCAGTGCGATATGTGTGGGGCATGGGAGGTTTAGTGTGATTCTGGCTGCAGAGTTCTGAATGATTTGTATTTATCTGGTGAGTTGTCTGCTGATCCAGGCATGGCAGGCTTTACTGTAGGCCGGCTTTCTTGTGACTAGGGCGTAAGTGATGGTTTAGCAGATGGTGGCAGCCAGCCATTTGAAGACTTTCATAAGCATAAGCAGGATGTGGAAGAAGGAGGCTGTGATCGCATTGATTTGGGTGGTCATATTGAGGTGGTTGTTGATAACAATACTGGGGTTCTTAATGCGGGGTGGAAGTGGATCCCAATTCAGCTGACCACCTGGTAGACTACCAAGATGATCGTTTATTTCTGAAGATCACAACTTCTGTCTTGGCAATGTTGGGTTTGAGACAGTAGGTTTTCATCCAGTTGCCAATCTTTATCATGCAGGCGGCAAACTTGATCTGAGTGTTGTCCGACAGGTAGAGTATGTTGAGTGTTGTAAGCGTAGGAGGGAACGTTGATGTCCTGGGTAGATGATGCTTCTGAGTGTGGTCATGTAAGTGTTGAAGAGAGTCGGGCTGAATGAGGAACCTTGTGCTACTCTACAGACAAGTCGCGGGCATCTGATGAGAAAGGGAGTAGGATACTGTATCGAAAGAAGTGTCTTCTCTGTCCTGGCTCAAGCGTATGCTATCTTTAGTGAGAAGGAGATCTGTTGCAATGCTGTGGTTTGACCAGAAGCGAGAATGTGTGACTTTGACTTGAGGAGTTGGTGGTCATTGAGATGGTTGGTGGAACATGTGTTGCCGATTTTCTCTAGGATTTCAGGTGAGTACGATAACACTGAGATGTTCCTGTAATTAACTAGTGTTGTGGGAGTCATTCTGTATCAGGGTGAAAGTTGTTTGTGATGGGATGTAGTCCTTGGGCGAAGGTGTGGTTGAGGCAAGGTTCCAATAGGGCTCTATAGCAAATAGACTGCATGGTGGTTTTGCCCATGATGATGACATGTGTCCATCGTGGTGTCCTTCAACATGATTGGGAGATGTGATGTGAGGTCTGATAGGTCCGGTTAGAGGTCGAAGTTGTTGTATATGCTGTTTATCTTGCGGCAGAAAAATTGTGAGAACCTGTGGCAGCGGTACTGTATGGGGGTTGCTGTTAGAGGTGGCTGCTAGTGAGGTGAAATATTTCATAATATCGAAGATTGTTGCTGTTGGAGCTGGTGTTGATGTAGTTTTTGAGCACTGCACGTTTGGTGGCCCAGATCTACTGGCAGTAGCTTCTCAGGGCAGATTTGAAGGTGTTTCAGTCCACGTTGTCTTGGCTCACTCTCCACCAGCAGTCAAGTTGTTTGCAGTGGTTCTTTATCACCTTAATCTTTCTGCGTACCAACTAGTTTGTGGTCTGGATCCTTGTGGCTTTGCTGGGCTTGAGTGGAGCCACTGTGTCAGTGCAGGTGGTGATCCATTTCTTGAAGGTAGCGAAGGCACTAGGTAGGCTGCTGTGTTAAATCAGAAGCTCTAGAGTTTGGTCATCCAGTCTTCCTCTGTAATGCTTTTTCAATCTCTATGTCATGGCCGTGTTGTGGCGGCTCTGTGATGGTGTGAGCCAGGAGTGGTAAATTTGATGAGAGCGTGGTCAGTTCAGATTATAGCCATTAGCTTGTCAACAGAAATGTTGTTGAATGTGGTGAATAACTGGTACAGAAGGTTTCCACTGGAGTGTGTGGGTCCTTTTACTTACTGGGTGAGTCCAAGGTTTCCCAGATCATTGAGTAAGGCATGTGCATTGGGGTCAGCGAGGGATTCCAGGTAGAAGTTCAGGTCTCCAAGAAGGAGGACATTGCTAATGTTGAGGATAAGTGATCCGACTAAGTCTGTGATGGTGTTTGCAAAGTTGGTGCGGAGATATGGTGGTCTATAGATGAGGGTGCCACTCTGTTATGTGGAGTTTGAAAGACAGGTGTTACATGTTGTTTGTTGGCAGTTGATTAAAAGGAGATGGCGCAACAGAAGGGATCCCTGCTGATTATTATGCCAATTCTACAGCCTAGGCAGCCTCCCATAAACCAACATCCTCTTGTTGCTGATTGTATTGATGCGTTGTGAGTAATCAGTGTTTCCCCATACCGTACTTTAGGAGGCTGAAGATTATATAATTTTGACTATATTTAAAATTCGTTTGAAACTGATTTTAAAATGAATTTGACGTCTTATGGCTTTTGCAAACATAGTTTTTGTTAACTGTTTTGTATCCACACATTTTAAATGGCATAAAATCCTACTTTTTAGAAATGCAATCGTTTAGTGAACTACATATAACCAATTCTCAAACCAGAAATTACAGACAAATGTAAAATAGCATTGCAGGTGGTGAAAGTTGTGTGAAGAATCAGGAAAACTCTACACAATAAGAAATATAATGAAACATAATTATTGAACAAATTAATATGAACTTGTACTACAACAATTGTAATGTCTCATTATTGTATGTGTTTTCAGATTACAATAAATGGCTGGATACTTGTATGTCTTAAATCTTTTAAATTCTTCAAAATTGTCCACTAATTTCCATTGTAAACGTATGTAGAATATTTCACCATTTGACAGGACGGATATCGATGTGGTCCTTCCAGTTGTATGTGACAGTGATCATTCCAGCCACAATCATTATGGGAAATTATCTACTTATGCTGGCTGACTCTATATAATAGTATTGTTAAACTAAAAAAAACGAGGTCCATTTCCATGAAATAGTTAAGTAGAAATATATTCCACCACATACATTTTCAAAAAGTATTTAGTTTTAGGTATGCAAAAACCATGGTTTATAATGTTTTGAAATCACCGTCACATTCTGGTTGGAATGTGGTATGCCTTAAATAAACATGTTGGAATGCACAAAGCCAAATAGAGGACAACGTGTAACTGTTTTGTGATGTTAATTCCTTTTCCTGCTCATAGGAAGTCGACTCATCTTACACATCACAATTTCCTCTCAAAAAGCTTCCTTATATATTTTTTCAACATTCATAATGCTTGTCAAATTATCTTCTTTCCTGAGAAGCTGCAGCAGTAGATGATTTTTGCTAATTTTTTGCTAATTCTCAATGGTTTTTGTAATAGGGGCAGAAAGAATGCTCTATGCATACATTTCCGTGATCTTCAGATACTGTTATAAAGGTCATTGGTTAAAACCAAGCTTATTCTCTTGAGCCATGTTTTCAAGATGACATTGGTCACCTAAGTTAATCCATCAATGACGGTTTAGGGACAAACAAGCAATTTTCTGAGAATGCCAAAAGGAATCATTATGGGTCAGATTCACAAACTGCATTTTGTAGATTTTTTGCAGTAGTACAATACTACTACAAACTCACTGCAAAATGCTATTCATAAACTGCACTTCAATAGTACTACTACAAAATAGTAGTAAATCCAGCACTACACATGGCCAACTACTGCTACTACAACATCCCCACATAGAAAGTAATGGCGGTAAGAACTTTAAATAACATCCTATAGGAAATAATGTTAAATTAAATTATTTTAAAATAGTTTAAAATATTAATAATTGTAATGTTAATACAAATTTAAAACTAGCACTTATGTTTTTAATTTAAACATTAATATAATGTATTATTAAAATATAATTGAATTATTTGTAATTCATTCTGTACATCTCTTCTAATAATTATAGCATAATAAAAAAATGTCTTTTGGTGGGAATTAATTAATTAATTTAAACTTCTGAAACATCAATATAATTTAATCTATTTAAATTAATAAAAAATAAATTACAAAAAGTAATAGTGCTGTAGCATTTTTTCTTTTGTGCCCAAAGAACCCCATCATCCTCCTTTGTGAATGTCTGCCTACTCTTAAAAAAAAATTCATAAAGGTATTCATGTTATTTTTTAAACTCATACTGTTTTTCTATTAGGAAAATAGGCTGCATTTTTTTAACAAGCAATTACAGACTTGGGGCCAGATGAACGTACAACTGGCTGCAAAATACTGGTTGCAATTTGTGACCAGAATTTTTTGCACCCAGTGTGGTGAGTTGCGAAGGGGCCTATGTACTATTAGGTCATTTTTTAAATTACTGATTTGTAATGGGTCGCAATTCGATCTGCCTTGTGAATGTTAATGAGGTAGGTCGCAAATTGTGACCCACTAGGAATCGCAGCCATCAAAGGCATGGTGGTCTGTTGAGGTCAGCAGACCATGATGTCTGTGATTGCTTCTAAATAAAGCATTTTTTTCTTTATATGTAATGCATCCCAATTTCCATAAAGGAAATTGGGATGCATTTAAATAAAAAAACAAAAAGTAAATTAAAAAAATTATTTTTTTTAGAGTATGCAGTTGTCCATTGGACCATTGCCTACTCGTGAAAAATACTTTTTTACCATTCACAAAGGTGAAGGGGTACCTTAGGGAACCCTTCCCGTGTGCAAATGGGTTACTACCTCCTTTTATGTGTCTATAAAATATTACTGTTTTGTGACCGCATTTCAGTCGCAAAACATTAATACATACTACTACGATTCAGAATTTGGCAGAGGTACCCTAACAAGTTACCGAATTGCAGTTTGGCATTTGCACAGTTTAAAAATCCTGTTTGCGAATTGGTCTGCTTATGACCTCAAACAATGCTTTTTACATATGGCCCATGGTGGTCAGCTGACTCTAGCAGGCCACCAGGCCTGTGACTTTAATCAATGATAGAGGGTTCCAATTTGCGGCCTACCTTATGTATATTAATGAAGTGGGTCAAATTGCTATCCAGTGTAAATTGGTATTTTGTGAACCAACCTATTAATACATAGGTTGTTTCACAAAATACCAATGCATTCTGTCGAAGTCAATGTGCAAATTGCACCCACTTCTACTGAATCCGTTTTAGTAGATTCTAATCATCGTTATTTGAATCAGTTTACAATTTCTTGATTGGAATCTGAGTACATCAGGCCCTTTCATTCCTCTCTTCATCCTTTGCCTAGTGACGTCCCTCACCAATCCTCCTTTAGTCCAAAGTTTTTGGGAGGATTCCTCTGAGTTCTTAGGTTTTGGATGGTCATTAATGCGCAATCCACAAATCCTTGTGTCGTTCAATGAACATATCAATTAGGCCCAGTCTCACTTCCATACTTCTGAGGTGCCACCGGATGAGTACTAATGTGTTGAAGCTCCGCAGTGAGAAGACTGAGGTTGTGATTTGTGTGAGCCTTGATGTGGTGAGCCTTGATGTGGTGACCCTCAGTGTTAGCTTCTGCCTGAGAGCCATTTATGACTGTTAATTTATTTAAGGAGCAGGTTAGTAAGGTCACTTCATATTTCCTTATTCATCGGTTTCTATACAAAACGGTCCCCTTCTCACTTCATAACTGCAGCCAGTGCACAGTTCCACTGCTTATTCCCTCACACCTGGACTGTTGTAATTTACTGAATCTTGGTCTCCCAGCTCATCCTAAGCAGCGTCTGTAACTGATTCAAAATACATAAAGCTGGAGGTCTCTTGCTTGGCTTATGTACTTGTTCTTCTATTTCTCACTATCTGAACACTCTGCATTGGTTGCCTAGAGACAGATGCATCTCAATATCTTCAGCAACATCCCCACTTTACAGATCCCTTTTTCCAGTACGTCTAGCCCATGTCAACATCCTAAAATCTTCTTTGCTTGCATTGGCTGCTGCTCTTTCTTAGACCTTGCTATTAAACACTGGAATTACTTGCCTGTCAAATTTTATTCTGCGACTGACCATATTACTGTGCAAAGGCAACTGAAGAATCACCTCATCCCCTAACTCTTACCTCTCTTTTGTTCTCTTCAGATATCCTTTCAGAATCAAGACACCTCTTTTGGGTATGGGAGAGATTGTACATATTATAACATAACATCTTCAATCAATCAATCAGTCCGTATTTGTAGAGCAGAGCTTATCACCCGTGAGGGTACCAGGCGCTGGTTTGCTGGGCGTAGTCAAAGAGACAAGTTTTGAGTCTCTTCCTTCAGTCCGTTAGCGAGGGTGATGCTCAGAGGTGGTGGGTGTTCGAGGTCTTGTGCAGACAATATTGCATATCAACCTAGAATTTCTTACTGCGTGACTGTCTTTGGTAAATCTTCCTGGGTCACATTTGATCATTTGGAGATGTATCCCATACACATACTGTAGGCTATATCGAACATTACAACTAAGCTAATAACAAGAGTACAAGTTGTGTGGGTTGGAGAGAGTGAGGTGAGAAGGATTGATGGGCTGTACAAGCACTAGGAATACAGGTAAGAATTGACTAAAATTATTTGGTATCTAATACAAAATATCTTTTATATTACAGCAACAATTCCTGTAGAACTGGGTAAGGTAATTCAGTATAATAAATTTTAGTTTTTAACTCAGTTCTTATTGTTTTATTTGATTTCACAAACTAAGTTTTCTCTCCTTACTTTTAGAGTGGAGATGCATGAAAACCTACGCAAGTGAGTAAACCTGATTCGCATTGATAGTACCAAACTCCACACCCTCTTTGTAGGCTTCGTGTAAGTGGTTAAGACAATGAATTTGGATCATACTGTGCCACCTTGGGATTATATTCACCGGGATCTTGCTGACCCACAGGACTTACTGTGATATCCTGGAGTCAAACAGACCCACAGGCAGAAGCTAAGACACCCTGAGGTTATACTGAGCAGACAGAGTCTACAGAGCCTTTAGAGAGACTAGGACTTTGTCAACATTGGGTTCATTCTGAATCATGGGTGAGATTAGGATAATGAGAGGTCATAATGTCACTAAGACAACGGGGGAGTCATAGCTGGCCATGGGATGGGCTATAGCAAAGGCCGTAGCAATCTACGGGAAAGCCTTTGATACCCTGGAGCGGCATTGAACCACAGAGCATGGCATGAGGTTCACAGAGACATGAGAATATGGGCTCATACTAAGTACAGTGACATTACTCATCTGTGGTTGCAAAGCATCATGGTTCAAGGTAATGGTTTTGGTTTTCAAATATATCATCCTTTATTTAAAAATGAATCTACATTTTCGCCTTTCAGTCGATATATATGAAATAATGGCCAGTGATTGTTTAAAATCAGGTAAAATTACAATTTCATATTATGTATTTAACTTTATCAGTGTTGCATATCCATATCTCATTGAAAAAAAATAGCAGTATTACCATGGTTCTGAAGGCTCTGTGTCAAGCATTGCAATATGTTACTGCTTTCGTGACTGTTACAGCACGCACTTCTGACATCAAACCGAGGACTACAAAGCATGAAATGTCTTCTGGGACCATATTCTGTATTAGGGCGCACTTAGGGCGGAATATGCAAACGCAACAGGTGATGGACCGAATGTGGATCAATGTCACACACTCACCCCAGTCCAAAGATCTGGGCCCAAATCCATCGTTTTTTTGCATTCCACACCACCCTGGGTTAGACAATGGCGATATGCAAATCAGCTCTGACCCTGTGCCCCATGGGAACAGTCCAGTCCGAACTACAAAAGCCATGTCCTTCCCAGAACGGAATCAAGCATCCGAGGACCGGACCGGTTTCGAGGTAACACCTCTCATCAGCCCGGCTAGCTTGACTCCAGTGGTGTGGAGTGCCTGGGACCCACGTCTGAGCATCCCCAGCGCACTTAGGGTGGAATATGCAAACACAACAGGTGATGGACCGAATGTGGATCAATGTCACACATTCCCCCAGTCAAAAGATCTGGGCCCAAATCCATCGTTTTTTTGCACTCCACACCACCCTGGGTTAGACAATGGCGATATGCAAATCAGCTCTGACCCTGTGCCCCATGGGAACAGTCCAGTCCGAACTACAAAAGCCATGTCCTTCCCAGAACGGAATCAAGCATCCGAGGACCGGACCGGTTTCGAGGTAACACCTCTCATCAGCCCGGATAGCTTGACTCCAAGTGGTGTAGAGTGCCTGGGACCCACGTCTGGGCATCCCCAGCGCACTTAGGGTGGAATATGCAAACACAACAGGTGATGGACCGAATGTGGATCAAGGTCACACACTCCCCCAGTCAAAAGATCTGGGCCCAAATCCATCGTTTTGCAATTAGGGCGCACTTAGCCTGTTTGAGCCTGGCACACCTATAAAGAGGTGAGCCGGGTTGCAAACAGTGTAAGTGCGCACTATTACATAGAATGCATTGCATTGCCCCCAGGGCAGCAACGAACATGTGCGCTTTCTTGTGAAAAACAAAGGGGCTTTGAAGCAGCCGCTCCGTGTTTCACTGTGCAGGCAGCAACCTGCCTGCCCTTTGAAGGAGGATTAGAGATCCCCCTGCAGGCGGGTGCAGTCAGCGACTGCACGTGGCTGCAAGGGGTTGTCTGGGGGTCTATAGGACCCCCTTTACCCTTTTCAGAGAGCTTCTCGCAGGGGGCACACTGACAGTGCGCCACCATTTAGTGTGCCTTTTAACAGCTTTTTTGCCTCTGCGCATGCGTCTGTAATACGGCGCGGGCGCATGCTCCCATGCAAATGAGGGCATGCCTCATGCAGATATCGCAGGTGCTTTATGTGCGCCAGCGCTATTGGAATTACAGATTGGCTGCACAAGTGTCTGTCCCCCTTCTGTATTACAAAGTGTCCGGGGGCTTGCAAAGTGGGCACAAACACCAAATGCACCCCTGGGGCACTCTCCGTAATATTGCCCCATGTCTTTTTTAAGATGAGCCCTTTTACATAGCAGGAATTGACTAACCATCCACAGTTGATCTCCGAAACCATTTTTGTGAGTGTTACCTTCAACTGCCTTGCTTGATTCTTTACCAGACAATTCCAGCCCCTCACACTTACCTGGTGAGGCATGCCTTTTAGGTGGTTCTCACTGACTAATGATATGCTCTTTAAACTTCATCACACACCACAATTTCTCCATTTGAAACCTTAGTGAGATGAAAAACTGTCCAGTGTTCAATTGTAGGCATGGCTACCATCTATTCTGGTGCCTTGCTGTATTCATCTGCCTGTAATTTCTGCTTCTGAACTTAATCCTCAGTCTTGCACTTGAAGTCCAAGTTCACTTTTAGACTCACAAGCTGATCTTCATATTTCGCATTTGGGATCTCTTAGTTGTTTTTTCCCGCATATTTAATAGCGACTCCTGCAGGTTTTCATATTGTATGATAATCGTATGCCCCTCTGAGTCTTGATGTTCATACATTTCAGGATATGACCACATATCAATGTTTGAAAACTTCCAAACTGAAGTGAGTAATGCACGGTCTCCACTGTAGATTTAATTCCAACACAGAAAAGACTGGAGTAGTAAATCTGGGACTGCGTCAACATATTATGCCATCACAACAGAGGCATAACAAAGAGAAATATGTTTATTTCTCCTCAATATTTTCTTTTTCTACTTGTACTGCATTCCCCAGCACGCATAGAAAGAAAAAATCCCGGTGTCCCTTCCTGCACAAAAACAATCCTGCCTGTAATGCAGCCACAGTTGCAGCATGCCGCATTGGCGTCTGTGTTAGCGCCAGGGTGCAAACAGTGCACCAGTGCAGAGAGCGAACATGAATGCGACTTATATGGGTAAATATGGCACATCCCTGCTATCGCCATTAATGCAGCGCAGCAAGTTGTCTTGCTGTTTGCGTTGCGTCAAATGTTAGTAACTTTTGGCCCTCCAGCAGAGTTTAGAGAAAGAGAATCTTTGGCATCAGTTGTTGCAATTCTGCTGATATTGAGACAAAACATTGAGATAATGGCAACTTCAGTGGTTCCTCGCTCTGCCTAATTTAGGTCAAGCCTACAACGCTTGCGCTGCAGGACTATCTGTTGTCTGTACTTTGGGGGGTTTGACTCCTCCCATTGCTTTGGATTGACTTTTGTCTGCGTCACTCAAAAATGGTAGCCTCCAAATGGCTACTGGTTGGTGCATGTCCCACATTTACTCAACAGTTAATGCACATGGAGTATTGCCCCGGGAGCGAGCAGAGGCATGCACGGTGACGCCTGCTGTGTCGGGACGCACACTTTGATCTGACAGCTCTTCTCTCCATGTGTTTGTATTTGTCTGGCCTGAACACAATCACTCATGTGTTGAGTCGCTGTTGGTTGGTTTCTGGCCTTAACATCCTTTTTTTTTTCCAATAACACGTCCATGCAAGGGAGATACTGCACAGTACCACAGTTTGCTTAACTTAAAGCAGTTGCTGCGGGAACGAACAAGGATGCGCCGTGGCACCTGTTGCAGCGGGACACAGTGGCGTGCACACTGCTCATTTTAATAAAATTCATGTCAATGGAAGATAATTAAAGAAAAAGAAAAACAAGACAGACCTCTAGCAGTGCTTTGTCAGCACTGTTCCCTTTGGGAATTAAGTTTAATGTTTAATCTCTCAGAGCAGAACATTCCATGATGTTGCAGTTACCAAAAAATTAGACTTCTTAGGGGAATTAATGCATTTGCAACCACGCGAAAAGGTATTTTGGCATCAACGAGTCAACTCTCGTTGTGGCACATAAAAAGTTCACTCTTTCTGTACCTCTTATTTTATCAAACTGATTTAACGCCTTCCGTGTGTCTCTTTAGAGCATAATTTCAGCAGAAGATGTAGCCAGCCATTCTTTCGGATGTCCACTAACTCCTTAGTCATGAACAAAGAAGGATGTGGCACCGATGTCTTGTTACTACTGCTCCTTAATTTCTCTTTATAATAAAACCTGTTCTAAATTTAAAAAATCATATTCGTTTCAACTGGTGTTTAAAAGATAAGCCAATTTAAACTAATTGTACGTATTTTGTACACTGTGCCTGAAAACCTAAACTGCAACACAAAGTATAAAAATATATTTGATATTTCTGTAATGAAGTGCTGATCCGCATTGTTTTAGTAAATGTAGTTTTTTTTAAATGGTAGTTCTGATTTTTCAATTCTAATACCCTAGTCTCAGATATTGCTTACAACCAAATCCAGACACCTGCAATTATGTTGTACTCCTTTACTCACATCACTACGTCATTGAAGGCCTTTACATTACCAAATAGTTCATTTCTTACTGTTACTATAAAACAAATTGTAGTTTGTGATAAATTACAAAATGTGCCCGACATACTGTTAGAACCGGCTGTCTCTAGTTGGCAGAGGTATACACTTCTGACAAATAGGGACACACCTTTTCTAGTCAGGGCAAGGGGATCACACCCTTTGATAACCCCTGCTCACCCCCTTGGTAGCTTGGTAGAGCAGAACAGGCTTATCTCAGAGGCTGTGCGTTAAGCATTAATGACCACATACAGTAATAAAGTGAATAAACTACAAATGGACACGACACAGTAGTATTATAAAAATAAGGATTTTTATATAAGGCTTAGCACAAGACCAAATAACGACAAAAATATACACAATCTTAATAAATACTTTTGGAAGGGAAAATAAAGGTTTAAATGCGGATGCTTCTTTAGGACAAAGTCTTTTCGTATCAAAGCAATTCTTCTTCTTGGAAACACAGTTCTTAGCAACACGGTAACCCACACGGGAGCTACACGACGTCGAGGCAAAGTTAATCCAAAGGTTCGGCGTCGACCGCGAGGAGCGCTACGTCGAGCCCGGAGTCACACGGACCCCCAACATATACAGTACCTTGGAAAATGAGGCACACGATGATCAGCGGCGTCGAGCAATCCGGCGTCGCGTCTTCGGTGTCGATCAGGCCTCAGCAGTTGTTGATGTCGATGATTCTGTTGCAAGTGTGAGCAGCGCTCACGGCGTCGAGAGGGCACGAGGCGATGCGATCAGCAGCGGTGCAGACACGAGGTCCCTTGGAGCTGGAGCCGAACTCACTACTCACTGGCGTTGCTGCTGGCGTCGATCGGGCCCGGCGGCCGGCGTCGAGGAAGCGGGACACTGGAGCCGTACTCACTATGTCGAGCTGGATTCGGCGACGTCCGTCGGCGTCAAGATTGCTGGTTCTTTCAGAGGTGCTGGATTCACAGGTTCCAGCAAATAGCACTTTAAGCAGGTGAAGTCCTTTAGCCCTGTGACTTCGGCAGGAGACTGGCACTCTTCCAGTCCTTGGAGATTTTCTTAGCAAGCGTGAGAGTACACACACAGTTCCTCTCTCCTGGTTCCTTGGCAAAAATAAAGAAGCACTGCAGGATTCCCCCCAGCAAACAGCACACTGGCAGAAGGGGTAGGCAAGACCTCAGATCAGCAGGCCTCTTGTCCTCGGTTACAGGGTTCCTTGTCAGAAGTGATCTGATTTCTTAGTTCAGGGGTCCTACTCTTATACCCCTTTTCGGCTTTGATCCCTTTGTCCATGCAGGGGACTTTCCCCACGTCCTGGGTCTGTTGTGGGTGGAGCCAGGCAGAAGCACCTGGCTTATTCACTGAGCAGGGCTGGGTCCTCAGACGCCCAGCAGGAGGTGGAGCCAGCATTGTTACTGGCAGGAGCAGAGCTATCGGCCTCCTGGCAGGAGGTGGGGCTAGGATCGTCCATGGCAGGCACAGAGCCATCCGTCGCTTGGCAGGAGGTGGAGCCAGCATTGTATCAGGCAGGGAAGGCTATCAGCAACTACTCTCCCCCTACTCTCAACGCAAATGTCCCACTCATCCCACACTGACTCATCCAGACCTCTGGAGCCACCCAGCTCCTGTCACACACACGCAAGACCAGCAGAAACCAGAAATGGTTAGATAAGAAAATAGACACTTTCTAACAGTGCTATTTTCAAACCCAGAGTCCAAAAACCATCCACACCAACGGATGCGTAATTAAACCCCTAGTTCAGGGATACCAAACTCGACATTGCACCATGCTCCCCGAGCCAACTAGGATCATAGCATTAATAATCCCAGTGGGCCATTCTAACCAACGGAGAGCAGGTTACCTCGCAATAGTGAAGAACGAAGATGGCCGTAGTTCACTATTAGGACATGCCAACTTGGTCAGGCTTGTCCTACCTTATACTTACAACGCACCCGGCCCGTGGGCCTACCATAGGGGTGACTAACATGAAGTTCAGGGAAGGTTTGAGGGACTGGCAAGTAGGTATACTTGCACAGTCCGCGTGACAGTACTAGACTGCACGTGGGTCTCGCAATGACCGACCCGTAGACATTCTTTTACGAGGCCGCTCTTGTGGATAGCACAACACGTGCTGCAAGCCCACGAGCGGCATTTGGATCTACAAGCCCCGGCACTCCTGGTGCACTAGACTAGGGACTGACAGTAAACCAAATAAGCCAAACATGGATACAATCGATACATCAATTTAACATCGGGAGCACTTGCGCTGTGGCACTGATTAGCAGTGGCACGGCGCCCAAAGCATTATCCAGCAAAACATCGAAAAACAGTGGAGGCAAACAGAAAAAATGGAGGAGAGACTCAAGCCAATGATGTCAGGTCTAACACGTGTCCCCTCCAGCTGAAATGTGGGGAGAACTACCCTTGACCTAGGGAGTCCTCATCACTAAGGCGGAAAAATCTGGACAGACCATCAGCATTGGCGTGATCTGTACCAGGGCGGTGTTCCACCGTAAAGTCCATCCCCTGTAGGGAAATGGACCACCTCAACAGTTTCGGATTCTCACCCCTCATCTGCATCAACCATCTGAGGGGCCTGTGGTCTGTCTGAACCCGGAAGTGAGCCCCAAACAGGTAGGGTCTTAGCTTCTTCAGCGCCCAGACCACAGCAAATGCTTCTCTCTCTATCGCACTCCACCTCGTTTCCCTGGGAAGTAACCTCCGACTGATGAAGGCTACAGGCAAGTCTCGGCCCTCTTCATTCACCTGAGCTAGAACAGCCCCCACGCCATGCTCTGAAGCATCCGTCTGGACAACAAATTCTTTCAAAAAGTCGGGTGCCTAGAGTATAGGTGCTGTGCACATTGCAGTTTTCAGGGTGTCTTGAACACTGTCCCCTCTGCTTTCAGGTCTTCACATCTTCAGATCCACCCTTGGATCCACCGGAACTCTTCACATCGAGCCGCCTGCAGCATCTTCAGCTCCAAGCACCATCGACCGGCGTGACGAAACCCGACACTAGTTCGACCCTGTGCACCCGCTTCCTGTGGGTGAGGTAACTCAGCTCCGCCAGTGCTCCTGCATTGGTACACATCTCAAGGGCCTGTGTCTTAAGTTTTAACTCCGTAGGTCACTCGGAAGGTTCCTAACTTTCTAACTTTGTACTTTTTACGCACCATAGACTTTACGTTGGAAAGTGCGTGCACTTTGAACACTGCACCCGAGTCCCGTGGGCCTCTCCCGACTTAGTCACTGCTAGTCTCGAATAGCTCCAGCGATTCCCAAGGCCCTAGGCCTCTTCACTTTCCTATTGGTATCTCTTATACCACTTTCTTAGTATATGGTTTAGGTGGCCCCTAGGGCTCATCCATATTGTGCAACTTTTGTGTATTTTAAACTGTCTTGTGATTTAACGCTTGTGCTTCTGTGCTCATAAAGAGTCCAGGGGATTTTATAGTTAATAAATCAATATATATTTTCAATATATATCTGTGTGGTGTCCCTTTCATTTGGTATTCAAGGGGGT
This sequence comes from Lissotriton vulgaris, assembly GCF_964263255.1. NCBI lineage: Eukaryota > Metazoa > Chordata > Amphibia > Caudata > Salamandridae > Lissotriton > Lissotriton vulgaris. The sequence continues at coordinate 452,333 of NW_028254130.1, forward strand.
TGTGTATGGTATAACAGCTGGCTTCACATGCCTTTCAGAGTTTAGCCTAAGACTGCTTTGTCAACGTTACCACTAGGATAACTGGTCTACAAGGTTGAATTACAACCATCATCATAAGGGTTGCTTGGCATGGTACAAAGTGATCACTAAGAATTAGTGAGCATTATATACCAGGCCAACTTCTCACAACTGTTACGAAATAATATAGTTGCTCCTGTGAGAATGTTTGTGAAGTTTATTTTGTTCTCAGAGGAGTGTTCCTTTGACTGGGGAGCATGTCCTAGTCTTCCTAGATGAAGCACCTTGTTCCTGGTTATAATTCCCGGCGTCTTTTGGTGTACCACACCTGGTGAATATCGAAACAGCAGTCTGAGGTATTTAATGAGTGTGGAATTACTGCATCATTCCAAGCTCTGCATCTGCAATGGGCCATACCGAAGTGATGCCATGCATTTTCCACCATTCCTTGCTGTGAAACTCAGAATTCTGCACAAATTCTGCCAGCTGTGCATGGCAAATATCGGGGAAAATATCATGAAGAAAAAACCTGCAGAAAGTGGTATTTCCTGCTCACCTTTGAATTTTAATTTAGATTCAAACAGTACCGTGGCCCGTCCAGTGATGGTAATTTTAGTTGCTTAGGGCAACACTCTTTATATCAGATGAATGAATATCACAAATATTTAGAGATGGGTGCGCAGAGAAGCAGCATCCAACCAGTGTTTTTTTTGTGTGGAATTAGAGGAATTCATACTGACCATATATCTCGCCTATAAAAGGAATATTTTTCAAACCATTTTTAACCAACTTCAGTCAGGATGATCTTTCTTGCGGCTGCAAAAAGGTGTTAGAAGAACGTTCCATGAGGCCAAATCCATCTTGGTTTGTACACAAGATAATACCATCTTCATGTTACCCATTTTCCTATTTGTGACCTCCACAAAGGATCGGGCCAACCCTTATCAATGTTCGCACCCCTTTCCTTTCACACCCACCTTAAATAGATGGCAGGGCTCACCGCAAGCCGTGGGCCCGTAAAATGAACCGCCTGAAGGTAGAAAACCGGCGTTGGTAGTGGAACAAGGTGCTGGAGGCTCCAAGATGGCCTGATTTGCAGAGACGCGCTATTTGCATAGCGGAGGAGAGGACCCAGTCTGCCAGAGCACCCCGGCGCAGGGCCCGTGCGTAGTCTAGACCCAAGTGGATACTGATTGCGAATCAGGGCCCAACAGAAAGCATGTACGGTTTACTTATGGGCCCCCCTCGGCCATGGCACAAGGACTATCGCGCAGAGTGGTGCTAGGCCTGGATCTGAGGAGCCGGGTCAGACAGGAGGACACTGATTGCTCGTCATAGACTGTTCTCGCTGTAGTCTAGACCCCACCATAATGAAGCCCAAAGGGGCCCCACCGGTGCAGTCCAACAACCTTGACAAATATGTGGTTCAAAAGCAGCTGCACCTGGAGGAAGGAGCTAAGGGTGGGCAGAAGGAAGCGTCTGAACCATTGCTAGGATCCATAATGGCTACCATTCAAGTCCTAGGTATGACGCTTGAAACAAAGATCGATAACCTATCGATAGAAATGAACCTGATATGGGCTGACCTTAATAAGACCTCGGTGAGGTTTACAGTTGCGGAGGCGAGTATAGCAGAGCTACAATCTACTACACGGAAAACAACAGAAACAAATGGCCCTGAAGCTAGAGGACCAGGAACAACATAAGGGTGGTGGGGGTCACGGAAGGGGCAGAGGGCCCCAGTGTGGACCTCTTCCCCGAGGACATCATACTGAATCACCTCAAACATAAATGCCTTCTTTTCTGTGCAGAGGGCTCACAGGGCCCCAGTCCCCCCGCCAAAACCTGGGGTACCTCCCAGAATCATCATTGCTAGGATCCTGAACTACAGGGACTGGGATGCCATCCTGCAGGCAGCCAGACTGCATGGTGGTCACCCCTTGAAAACACGTCCATTACATTTTTCCCGGACTTTACTTTAAGGGTGCAGCAGGAGCGCCACTTCTTTGATGGAGTAAAGCGCACCTTCCGTAAGAAGGGCATAAAGTATATGATGTTCTTTCTGGCGAAACTCAAAGGTCTCGACAGTGGCAGGTCCTGGTTCTTGACAACTCCATCGGAGGTACAGGAATGGCTGGACGGAGGTCGCTCCCAGAAGCATAACCAGTCCCAGGAGGGTGGCTGGAGAGACAACCATGGCCGACAATCTAGGTCAAGGTCGATGAGCCCAGCGGTATCAGAGAATCACAGAAAATAATCCCAGCTTTGCAGATGTATGGATATTGGAACTCACTGCTGAACCACGTAATGTACACAAAAATGTACTTGTGGGTGGGTCACTGCATTCAGTGCGCTGAGTGGCCCGCAGATTGGTACGCCGTAATGTGCTATGGACTCCTTATCGCAACAAACTTTGTAAGACTCAGGCTGAGTTGGGCCTTCAGGGATCTGAATGGAGGCGGCGACCGGAAACCTCTACTTTACTTGTTTGTTTTATGGGTGACAGGCGCTCTGCTAGTTTGGGATGTGGGTAGTTTTAGACCTACAAGGCAGGGTATCAGGGAGAGGGGGTCAGTTAGCAGGTTTTATTTTCATCTGTTTATGTTTATAATGCTTCCAAAGGTGTGCAAACGGGGTTGGGTGGTGGGGGGCTAAAGGGGTGGCATGGGAGGAAAGGGGTACAATACGGCTCTCGAATGGCCGCGCAGAAAGCTAAAAGGCTCCAGGTGCTATCCTGGAACGTGAACAGTCTGGGGGATGAAATTAAGCGGACTATGGTGCTTCAATACTTGCAGAGACATACCCCTGATATTGCGATCTTCAGGAAATGCACCTGAAATGAATAATTACCTAGCCCTTAATAGGTTTGGGTACACCCTCTTGGTCCACGCTTGGTTCACTACTGGGTCCAGAGGAACAGCAATTTAGGGTTGGATCCCGGGGGTGATGCATGGCGTAGACACGCCATTCAGCTCAAACAAAAGGAGCTTAGAGAACTGGTAGAAAACCTTGTCAAAGCGCATGCACTGGCGATGCAGAGGCGTGTTTACGACCTAGGTCATAAAGCCAATAAACTCATAGCATGGCTGGAAAGGAGAGACAGAAGTCGGAACCTCGGCCACCGGAATCCGGATTTCTGAGAGGGCACCGCAGATTGCTGGGGCGGATATTGTGGGGGCGTTTGCTCAATACTATGAGGAGATTTACCAATCACAGACCGGGAGAGGGGAAGAGGACTGCAAAGAGTTTCTAAAAGACATAGTGCTGCCGCAGCTTAGTGTAGAAGACAGGGAAGCGACTGACTCGGACCTGTCCATAGAAGAAGTTGAATGGGTCATGAGGGATCTACAGTCCAGAAAGGCAGCAGGCTCTAATGGGTTTCCTGCGGAGTCCTTCAAGTGTGTTTATTTATTTATTTATTTTAAGAATTTATAAAGCGCAGACTGTCGCCATTTCAGGCATCCTGGCGCTGACAGAGACAGAAAAGGACGTGAAACAGAAAAAGGACGTGGGCTAGCCCGGGAAGAGCCACGTTTTGACCTTTTTTCTAAAAGGTAGGAGTTCATCGATCTGTCTGATCTCGGTGGGAAGGGAGTTCCAGAGCCTGGCGGCGGTAACCTCAAAAGATCTACCTCCAGATCTGACCTTCTTAAATCTGGGGATGACTGGCAATTTGGCATCCGAGTAGCGGAGTTGTCTGGTTGGGGCGTACCACACAAATTTGGCTTGTAGGGGGGCTGGGCCGCAGCCGTGAAGGGCCCTAAAAACAATGTGGAGAAGGCCTTAAATTGCACTCTCTATCTAAGAGGTAGCCAGTGCAATTGTGCCAACGCGGATGCTCCATGGGATCGCCTCGGGAGCCCCAGAGCCAGTTTTGCAGCCGCAGATTGGACTCTTTGGAGCCTATCTAATAGGCTCCAAATGTGGCGGGGACTATTGCACTATACATGCTCGACATGTTCCAAAAAGCCAAAGCAGTGGGCCAACTGCCGAGAAACCTGCGAGCTGCGACCATTGTCATGATTTCAAAAAATGGGAAGCCTCAAGAGCTCTGCAGCTCCTATAGGCCTATCTCGCTGCTTAACTTTGAGGCCAAAGTGTTGGTGAAAGTGTTAGGGAACAGGCTAGGCTCGGTCATTCAATCTTTGATACATCCAGACCAGTCTGTCTTCATGCCCCATAGGAGCACCCGACTAAACCTCCAACGCCTATATGGGGTGAGGAATATGGTCTCAAAATGGCCGGAGATGCCGGCAGCACTCCTATCGCTCGACACCCATGTGGCATTCGGCAGTATCGAGTGGCCATACCTGTTCGTAGTCTTGGCCAAATTGGGATTTGTCCCGAGCTTCTGGGGGCTTCTATATTCGGAGCAGCTGGCCCGGGTCAGGGTGAATGGGGCCATGTCCAGGGTCTTTGAACTGCATAGGGGTTCATGGCAGGGCTGCCTGCTCTCGCCGGTCCTTTTTGCGCTCAAACCACTGGCCTCATAGGTGCAAAGGGACCCGTTGGTATGTGGCATTGAATAGGAGGGGGCTGTTAAAAACGTATTTCCCTCTATGCTGACAACATCCTCCTATAAGCCCACAGACCTAGCCAAACATTCCATAGACTCATCCATATTATAGCATCTTTTGGTGAGTACTCTGGGTACCGCATCAACTATCGATTGTGTTCTCGCTGGCTGGAGAGCCTCCTGTGTTGACATCAGCGTGCAAAGACCTGGTTCAGAAAGCAAATTTTAGGTGCCTGGGGGAATTTATGCAGCTAAATGTACACGCACAATTAGATATATTGATGGGAGAGGTGATCCACTGGCGTCACAGACTGGTGTTGCTCATGGGACGTGCAGTCCTATTTAAAATGCTGGCTGTCCCGCGCCTACTATACGTGATACAGAACACTCCCTTTCTGATCCCGGTGGCCTTCTTTCATGCGATTGAGTCAGAGCAGCGTACATTACTGTGTGTGGGGGGGGGAGGAGTCCCAGAATTGCCCTTTGGAAGCTACAACTGGGGTATGAGGGAGGGATGGCAGTACCAGATATTAGAAAATATTACTGGTCGACGCAGCTTGTGAATGTCAATGGGTGGGTTTTCTCTTCGACCTAGGAGCCTGCATATCAAGTCGACCGAATGGCACTGGGGAGGGGCACTTATCTCTCTGCACTCTACACGAAATGAAGGTGTAAAATGTCTCTCCCTACGCACACGTGGACGGTAACTTCAGTATGGCAGAAGGCAACCAGGATGACAGGGTGGGAGACTAAACTGACAGAGCAGGCCCCGTTGTGGGTGAGGTATTTTTTGGCTGTGACCGCACGCCTTAAGGGCTTTCGTGGATGCCACCCAGCAGACAGAATACCAGATGGGGGAGGGTGAGTACTTTCGGTATTTGCAGCTGCGACACGCACTTCATTGCCCCTTGAAAGAGGGAGTTTCCCCCCCAGAATGTGCACCACTGGAGGATAGGCTTCTGCTTGATCCCATGATTTATAGGGGCATTTCCCTCACATATAGGAAACTAATAAATAACTTGCCATACCCCCTGGGACTACTGAGAGAGGCGTGGGAGTCGGTTGTTGGTCTCCTCAAAGATGATGACTGGGCAGAGGCCCTGCAGACCCCCAGAGAAATAGCCATGAGAGCACGGTTCCGATTAGTTCAACTCCGAATTCTTCATTGGTCATATGCCCCCAGAACCGTGCAATACCCTATTGCTCGGCTATGGGGCACAGCGGAGGTACCAACTGTTGGACGCTGGAAAACTGACTTGGACTGGTTTCAGTGGGCCGAACAGATTGTACACCGGAGCAGAGGGTGCCCCTGCAAGTGGGAAAAGAATTGGGGGGCATGGATGAACTATAGGGACCAATGAAGAACCACGCGAGGGGGCCCATGGTCAGAGAGCTTGCACCTTCGGTTAGTGATGAACACCTAGGGGCAACAACGATCTAGTGGGAATGTGCATTGTGAAAGGATGCTTAGTGCATGTATACCCTGAACCACCACTATGTATATTGTACTGTATTATGGAAGCAAATGTTTAATGGTTAATAAAAAACAATTTAGAAAACTAAAATAAATAGTGGTAGTGGTGTCCATGATCTGTCTGCTGCTAATATGAGTATGGTAGAAGATTAGTGGTAAAAGGGGAACAAAGCTGCCCCAGGTATCTGTAGGATGATATGTGGATTAATAACAAAGGCGTTCATGATGTATTACTTGGTAGATTGTGTGTTTGCTTTTGATGTTCTGCCATAACAATCTACAGTATTGTATTTTAAGTTGTGTTAAGGTGTACATGATGTCATGTATTGAGATGTTAAGCATTTGTTTCCCATGTTCGGCTTCAACAGTTTCTGTTTTGGCATCCTGTTATCTTCCTCCAGATTTCATTTGCTGTTTCTGTTTTATTTATTGGTTTTCTTTCAACAATTCCTTTGTTCAGTTTGGGGTAATGTTTTGTAAATGGTGGGTTAAGGGGAAACATGTGTTGTGTTTCTTATTGGAATGTTCATGGTAGATTCTATATGATGCTTCCAGATCACAGCAGGTGGAAGTGATCTGGAGCAGTCAGGAGAGTTTGTGTGCTGTCTCTGATCTTTCAAAATCAATCCTTCTAATTTCAACCTGGAATCCAGTATTGCGTCATTCCTTACAACAAGGGTGCCGTAACCCACTCTTGATGGGTCACTTCAGTGCTATCTCTGGGCTGATCAAAATAGCGTTGAAACTCCTGACCGAGGGGCGGAGAGTAGGAGCACTCACCGTATAACGAGCAGCACAGGGGCTGGACCCTGTCGGGATGTGAGCTGCTCATCCATGCTGCATAGAAGGCTACACTGCAATTGGTAACTGCAAGGGACAGTGGGTGGGAGGATCAGATGGAGGAAAGACATTACTTTGAACTGTTCTGTGGGGTGGTATTCCTGCATTGCTTTGGGGCGTATCACGATTTGCCGCAGTTACAGGGGTGCTTCTTGACTGGTGCTGTTTATTTCCTGCATCATATGCATCATGTGCACTCTAGGAATATTGAGTGGACATGTCCCTGAGGTGCGGTTCAATGTTTTCAGTGCCTTGTTGAACTTCTGACTTATCTGGGCACTCACTAACATTAAATGCTCGAAGCTGCTTTTGGCCTGCATAGTAGGAATAATGTTCCATGTCCAGATGCCAAGACACGTCATTACATTTTTAATGATGCAGCTGGGACAACGAGGGGGGTCATGGTAAACTTCTCAGATCAGGCTTAATGTTAATGGACATCAGGAGGGTGTATGGCAGATATTATAACTGTCTGCCAGAGTTTCCTCATATAAACATATGACATGTTGAAAATACCTGCCATGTGTAGTGTCTTGTAAAACAAAGAAATGCTGGAACTCTTTTGGTTCCCACTATACACTGTAGGCCTATGACGTAAGCGTCAGGGAGATGAACTTACATGCAGCAGAATAAACACCTGTAAAACAACTCTATGTGCACGGTTTGCTTATTGGTGAGTACTCAGGCTGGCAGGACACTACAACTGGCAATGAGGATGGGATACAAAGCCCATACACTGAAAGCACTCTTCCATAGAGCTTGCTGTGCTGCAGTCGAAGTGCGGAGTCGACACTGGTGGAGTCTCAGTGTAATGCCAGCCTGTGTAAAACACTTCAAGAAAAAAAAGCAACATCAAAAATCTACCTGTTGATGGCCAGGAATTGAATGAAACAGCCACATTAAAGGTACAGAGCCATTACACAAATTAATAGTATATGCTCACAAGAGTAAGAACGCTAAAGGCGGATGCAACCAGGTTACTAAAGCAGCGTTTAGCAATTGTGTAAATGAAGCCACATTGAAATTCATTTGTTACGGAGCAGAGAAAAACCAGATGTTTTTGAAGAAATATATAAACACAAAGCCCACTAAAGCCCACCATTGTTCTCTGCTTGCAATGGATAAGATTCATCTACTTACCGAAACAAGAAACAAATCTTTGTTCCATAGTGCCCTGCAGAATGGTCCCAGAGAGAGGGCAAGGCATTGTGCTTGCGGAGCAGTTCCAAAAGAAGTAGGCCTTCACCCAAACCACCACACAAGTGCCCAGACAGCGAAACCCCAGCTCCAAAAGTCGTCAAGACTTACCTGGAAGCGAGCACATCACAAGGTACTCGACAGGCTCTACCTGACCAAGTTCCACAAGAAGCGCCTGAAATACCACTACTGTCCACCAATGTATGTACTGCTGTTGCATTCTTAAAACTGCCATCTCCATTTGGCATTGCCAAGAAACATACTATTGGCAATTGTTCATCTGCATGGATAAGGGTTTTTGAATACTTCATAGATGCAATTGAAGAAAAATAGGACAAAAAGATCATAAAGTATCAAAAGAATATGGCTGGTGAAGCAGTGAAAGATGGCATGAAAATGATACCACAAGAAGGTGAAGTAACGTATTATCATATAAGGACAGCTTTCAATGCCAAATGTAATCCAGTGTTAAATGTGGATTGTGAATGATACATATTCAATCAAGAATGCCAGAGACGGGGTGAAACCATTGATGAGTTTGTTGAGAGACTGGATGTTCTGGTGAGGCATTGTAAGTTCAATGAATTCAACAATGAGGTAGCCACCGATTCCGAGTAACCAACGGATATCTGTCAGATTCCTTTCACCGATGAATGCTGATGGAAACTCTGAGCTTAGAGCAAGTCCTCAAGGCTGCACGAGTTGAAGATCGTGCGGATCATCAAGCAACGGAAATGGAGGCCTGAGGCGCCAAAAATGCATCAGCTATGGGCATGAATAGCAAATTGAAGTTCAAGGCCAAGGGACACATGGTGATGTCTCCCCAGAAAACAAAAACGTGTTACAGATGTGGACTATCCATTCCACATGAAGGCAAATGTCCTGCAATCTGACAAATATGTACTGGCTGTGATGAACAAAGCAAACACAAGAAGATGATGGACGGAGCGCTGACATTTTTCAGACACTCACCCCCGGTCACAGATCTGAGTTTATAATCCATAATGATTCTTTAGTTCATTTCGCCACCTCAGTTCAGACCCAGCTACATGCAAATCAGTCTTGACCCTGTGCTTTATGGGAACAGTCTAGCCCGAACTGCCAAGCAAGGTCTGTCCGGAACCGAAAACAAGCATCCTGGGACTGGTTTCTGGGTAACACCCTTCATCAGCCAGCCTAGCTTGAATCCAGTGGCAAAGTGAGCAAGGGACTCACGTCTGGGAATACCCTGCCAACTTAGGGCGAACAAAGCAACACAAGGAGATGATGGACGGAGCGCTGAAACTTTTCAGACACTCACCCCCAGTCAACCATTTTGTGCCAACTGGCAAGGCAAAGAGAAAAATAAGTGGGTCACAGCATGAAGACAAAATGGCTGACCAAATGCTACCTCAGCGGCGTTCAAAGTGCTTCAACAAGGCCAAGCGGTCACATCAACTGAGGCAAGTCGACACCAAACGAAGTCGCTCATAGTCTAACTCATTGAGAAAGAGATACTCAGTATCAATTTCCAGTGAAAGTGACAATGATAACTGTGCCACGTCGATATTCACTTCAAAAAGGCATGTAGATGTGGGACTGGTCGAATGTGAGGAAAAACTCTATAAGTGAAGAAAAATCGACATGAGAAGCACCAAAAACATTCAAAGAAAAGAAAAGCACGTTGTGCTCGCCACCGTGTAACTGCTGTGATGGGCCACAATACTGGAGAGAGTGAGAGAACTCACTTAAGCTCCCCTGCAAGAGACCACGAGTCCTGCACGTCTCAACCAACAGGGGACTCAGTAGAGGAAAGCACAGTGAACTCATCACTGTTCAAAGCATTAACAGGCAGCCGAAGAGAAGTGCGCGAGCACTCTTACCGCCCAGCAATCCGAGGAGTAGCCTGAGGAGTCCGATTCTGTGGATACCGGAAAAATAATCGGCAGCGTTTCCAGGCAGCTGCCGTCCTTATTTTTCCCAGCGCGACGTCAGAGTCCTGTGATACATGACTTGCGTTGCATGCCGGTAAATGTAGTTTTATTTCTGTATGCGGGTTTCCGTGCATGAAGGGCAGATAGTGTATACCAGCGATGATTCTGACAAGGCTATTGAGTTTTGGTGTATACTCTGCTGTTGAACTGTTCTAAGATGTCATCCTACGTATCCTACAGCATGTAATAAATGCATTTAACTAAAGCAATGACGTATTGGTTTTCGAGCCACACAGAGAGCACAACAAGGCTCTCATGTAAGTGTGTCATCGTGTGAATGATGCAGGCTTAACCCTGAATGCTGCCAAATGTGAATTCCATAGGAACAGCTTGAATTTTATGATAGGGGTATGAAGCCTGATCTAGCAAAAGAGAAAGCATTGTCTACTGCAACTCCCCTACAAGATATTCCTATATTGTGATCCTTTCTTGGACTTGCCAGTTACTGTTTGAGGTATATAAAAGACTTTGCTACGTCATTGCACAATTACGAGAATTGACAAAGAAAAAGTGTCTGTTCATTGGTGAAGAGAAATTGAAAAGAACTTACAAAAGATCAAGCAAGCCATTGAGAGTGCCACTGAAATGGCCTACTTCAATCCCAAACTTCACACAGATGATGTAGTTGATGCTAGCCCTGTTGGGTAGGTGCCATACTTGCACAGTGCAATGGACAGCCAAATCCCCGATGACACATAGAGTCATGTAATAGTAAAAGCCTGTCACAAACTGAACGTGCTTTCTCACAACCAGAAAAAGAAAGTTTGGCAGTGGTCTGAGCCTGTGAATATTTCCATGTCTTTTTGTACGGATCATCAAGCATTGCTAACAATATTCTGCAATTCCAAAGCAAAGATTCCTTTTAGATTGAATGCTGGGGTTTGAAGTTCCATGAATACAACTATACGATTCGTTATCATCCAGGGAAAGATCAGAATCCTGCCGTTAGTGAAGATGAGGCAAGCTAATGCCCAGAGTTGCCGAGTGTGATCGCTGATCAGAGTGGGCACCGAGGCAAGAGAATTGTCGAGTCCGCTGAACCTGGTCCAGAAACCTGCCGCGCTGGGAATCGAACCCTGGTCCCGGGCCGTCCTCTGCTCTCGGGTCTGCCGCCTCTAACCAGTGAGCCACACTACTTCACTCATTTCATTCATTTGAAGTTCAAGAATGTGAAAGACGAACTTTCAGTAACACAAGATGGCCTCATTTCGTGAGGTACGTGAACTGTCATTCCTGAGAGACACAACAAGTGATCGATGTCGCCCATGAGGGACATTTAGGAATAGTTGCCACTAAGAGAGCTCTCTGTGACCAAGTATGGGTTCTATATCTCAACAAAAAGGTTGAAAAAGAGTAAAAGACGTGTCACATATGCAACTCTCTTTCACTTCAAGTCATTCAGCACCCAGTGAACACGTCAGAATTGCCACGCCATGCTTGGGAGAGAATTGCAATTGATTTCTTTAATTCTCTTGAAAACGGACATCATCTTCTTGTCATTGTTGACAAATTCTCCTGTTTTCCATTGGTTGAAGACCTTTTATCCCCTACACATGACAAGATCATTCAAAAATTAGATGACATCTTTGCAACATGGGCTGTACCTGCGGTCCTGAAGTCTTATATCAGTCCTCCTTTTAATAGATGGGAATTTAAAGACTTTCTGATTCACCTCAATATAACCCATAAAAACACTCCTCCTTGGTCGCAGGCCAATGGACTGGTGGAATGATTCTTGAGTACTCTGAAGAAGGCTGTACAGCGTTCTGCTCTGGAGAAACTTGATCTCAAAGCTGTTTTAAACACCACTCTTCGAGCTTATCGTTCGCCCCTGATTCAACAACAGGGGAAATCCCTGTGATTCTCATGTTTGGTAGAGCCATGCTGACCTCGCGGACCCAATGAACCAACCTCAGAGGTAAAAATTAGGAAGCTATTTGGATTATGGTCTTTGGTTGAAAACAGAAAATAAAGCCATATGTAGACCGACAGCATTGTGTCAAGACTGTTAGATTTACACGAGGCGGTCCAGGGTTTGTTGACAACCTAACAAAGAGAATCTGTTGCTCCTTTTGAGGCTGAGTCCTTATCTGTCACTCACACCAAAGGACACTTGGTGATTGCCCAACGTCCTGGGAAGTTCCTAATGAGGGACTCCTCTCAGGTTTTTATTGTTGACCGTTCAATTATTTATTTATTTATTTATAATCATTACAGCAAACAGTAAAGTACGAGGGACTGCTCTCACTTCCGGCATGTGGCACGTCACTCAACAAACATCGATGTCAATGTATAGACTGGGTCCAGGCAGATGGTCAAGGACTCTGTACCTGCTGATGATTCCACCTCCTTTCTACCGATCCCTGACACTTCAACTGCCAGTTCCCGGTTTCCTGTGGCCCAATCGAGGTGCCATGGCATTTAATTGAAGAATTCTAATTGTTTGTATATTCATGATTATTTATGTATTTAATTGTTTATGCATTTTTTTAATTTATTCACTGGTTTGAAAAATGTGTAACTTTTTATGTAAAAAAGCTAGAGATGCTGTGTTTTGTAAATAAAGAAATGCTTGAACTCTTTTTGTTCCCACTGTGCATCAGGAGGCCTACGACATAAGGGAGATACACTGAAGACCAGCTTGGATTGTTGAATTCTGACTTGCACGCAGCAGAACAAAGATGTGTAAAAGTACTCTTTCTGTGTGGCATGCTTATAGGCGAGTACATAGGCTGGCAAGATGCTACAGCATGCAATTCAGACTTTTCAGCTTATGCTTTGCAAGACTTGGTAAACCGTGGTGACGTTAGGGACATATCCTATCATCCATCTGCGCAGAAATCTGTGTCCTGGTTTTCTGCCAAAATCATATGTAAAGAAAAAGCATTGTAAGAGGACTTTATTCACCATGATTCATCTCCCCTAGAAGTTACATGATTGGTTCCCGCCAACACTACCTATCAAAGAAGAGACTAGACAAAATAACTTAATTTTCCTTCATCCATTTGCACAGAAAGTGACCTCATTTCGTTCCCTCCATGTTTAGAAGAGAGGAGAAGAGAAAATCCTACTAATCACGAGTCGGTATGCAGCCACCACTGCACACATGCTGCTTAATTCCTGGCGAAGGCGGTAGCCTTCCATCACTAGGGTTTTAGTGCTTTGGGTGCCCCTCCCGGGTCCAACAAGACAGAAATCAGTGAGACAGACCTATGTCATGTCGCACACACATGATCTGTGTTACTCTATGACAAAAGAATCAGCATTAGGGATCCAGACAACAGCACAGTTGGGCACTCAGGGCAGGGGATGTAGATTGGGAGCTCGTTAAAGGTCTTGGCCACGATGTAGGAGAAGGCTCTTCCCCCTGTTCTGGCTCTGCGGATGCGCGGGGTTTCGCCGAGTGCAATGTTGGTGGAGCTGAGGTTTCTTTTCGGTAAGTGGAAGGAGATTTTCAGGTTGAGGTACTGGGGTCCTGTGTTGTGGAGGCATTTGTAGGTGTGGGTGAGTAGCCTGAATGTGACTCTTTTCTCGACGGGGAGCCAGTAGAGGTTCCGTAGGTGTTGGCTGATGTGCTCTTGACAGGGAATGCCCATAACGAGTCTGGCTGCGGTGTTCTGGGTCGTCTGGAGCTTGCTGAATAGAGGGCTTTTACATAGTCCAGTCTGCTGGTTATGAGTGCGTGAGTGACTGTCTTTCTTGACTCGGGGGGGGGGGGATCCATTTGAAGGTTTTTCGGAGGATGCAGAGGGTGTTGAAGCAGCTGGAAGCAACAGCGTTGACCTGTTTGTTTATGGTAAGTGAGGAGTTGAGTACGATGCCGAGATTTCTGGTGTGGTCCATGGGGGTCGGAGGGTTTCCGAGGGCGATGGGCCACCAAGGTGTTGTCCAATGCTGACGGGTGGTTACGAATACGAGGACTTTCTGTCTTCTTAAAGTTGAGCTTCAGGCAGCTGTTGCCCATCCAGGATGTGATGTCCTGCATTCCTTCCTGGAAGTTGAGTCTGGTGGTGGTGGGGTCCTTGGTGAGGGAGAGGATGAGCGGGGTGTCGTTGGCGTAGAATACTATGCTGAGGCCGTGCTGTTTGACGATGGCCGTGAGGGAGGCCATGTAGAAGTTGAAGAGAGTTGGGCAGAGCGATGATCCCTGAGGTACTCCGCAGTTGATTTCTGTAGGTTCAGAGAGGAAAGGTGGCAGTCTGATTCTTTGGCTTCTGCCAGTGAGAAAGGAGCAGATCCAGTCAAGGTTGGTTCCTTGTATGCCGGCATCATGCAGTCTGGCGGCGAGTGTGCGGTGGGAGACGGTGTTGAATGCTACTGACAGGTCGAGCAGGATGAGGGCTACAGTGTGGCCTTGATCGAAGAGGGTGCTGATGTCATCTGTGGCAGCGAGTAGGGTGGCCTCGGTGCTGTGATTGCTGCAGGATCCAGATTGGGAGGGGTCGAGGATGGAGTTGTCTTCGATGAACCTCGTTAACTGTGCATTGACGTTTCTCTCAGTGACTTCTGCCGTGAAGGGGAGGAGCGAGATTGGCCGGTAGTTCTTGAGGTCCATGGAATCTGCTGATGGTTTCTTAAGCAGGGATCTAACTTACGCATGTTTCCAGTCGTCGGGGAAGGTGTCGGTCTTTAAGGTGGTGTTAATGGTGTGTCGTAATTCCGGTGAGATGGCGGGGTGCCTCTGTAGTAGATGTGCGGTGGGCATGGGTCCGTGGGGGCCCCCGAGAGGATGCCTTTCATGGTCGAGGTGGTCTCTTCAGTTGTGACTGGTGTCCAAAAGGAAATGGTGGGGTGGTTGGTGCTGCCGGAGTCAAATGTTTGGTTGTTGGTGGTTATGTATTCAGATTTTTAGTTGTTGAAGTTGTCGTAGAGGTTATTGATTTTCAGATGGAAGTAGAGCTTGTCGCATAGGTCCTGGGAGGGGGTAATGTCCATGGTTTCACTGGGGGGCTTGGTGAATTCTTGGATGACGCTGAAGAGTTCCTCGATTTGCTGGGGTTGGCAAGGATTTTGTTGTTGATAAAGGTTCTTTTGGTGGTTCTGACGCATTGGTGGTATACCGGCATGGCGTTCTGGTAGGTGGTGTGGTTTTCGGGCATCTTGTTTTTTCTCCGGTTCTTTTTGAGGCCTCTACAGGTGCTTCTGACTTCCTGGAGGTCGACGGTAAACCAGGTGGTTTTCTTGTGGCGCTGTCTGTCGGAGTTGCGTAGCGGGTGAGTTTTTCTGCGCAGCTGGATATCCAAGAGTGGGGTTCCCTGGCTGTGAGGTTTATGTCAGTTATAGCGGAGGGGGTGTTGCGGTTGAGGGTGGAGTTGAGCTGCTCCTCCGTGACTTTGCTCCTGTTCCTTCATGGAGGGCGCGGTGCTGGTTTGGGCAGCTTGGGTTTGCCGATGTGGATGTGTACGGCGTGTCTGTTCATGGAGGACACGTTGAGGAGGATGCACCTCAGGGCGTCAGACTAGTGTTGGTAGTGGTGGTGGAGGTCTGCCGGCAGTAGCAGCAGTGGAACTGGTCGTGGGTTGTGTTCGGCTTGGCCTGCTGACAGTTGTTATTTTTTCGGGGTTAAGTGTGAGGAGGGCAGCTGAGTCGTAGCAGTGGCTGGTCGGTGATCCAGTGTCCCTGCCCGTGGTAGGGCCGCGGACGGGCGCAGATGAGCTTGCCTTCGGCGCGCCAGCAGCTACGCGCGGCCGCTATCAAATAGGGAAGGGGGAGGGATGAGCAGCTGGGAGGCGAGAGCAGGAACCAGCAGGGGAGAGCGGCCGCAAGGGCATCAGTGGCAGGGGGAAATGGCGCAGAGGAAAACGGTTAAAAAATAGAGAACAGGCAAATGACAGGTAAAAGGCAGAAATTCCAAAATAGAGCAAAACAGAATCAGGCACAAGCGCAGTAGAAAAAGTGAAAACGCAGTCCTAAATACAGGGAGCAGAACCTGAACCTGGCTGCAGAAGGGGCACAATACGGACCTGGGCAGCAGCGGCGTCGAACACCTTGCAGGAGGGGGTGAGACGGGGTCAGCAGCAGCGTCAGGGACCGCGGAGCTGCTGGGGAGAGAGTGGATCCTAGACCAGAGGTCAGGGGTCCAGCTCACACTCCCCCACAGCGGCTGCAATTAAATAGGAAAGGAGGGAGGAATGAGCAGCTGGGAGGTGGGAGTGGGAGCCTGCAGTGGGGAGGGGCCACAAGGGCATCAGCGGCAGGGGATAAAACGGTGCAGAGGAAAAAGGTTAAAAAAAAGAGAACAGGTAAAAGACGGAAATTCGAAAACAGAATCAGGCACAAGCACTACACACAGTGAAAACACAGTCCTAAATACAGAGATCAGGACCTGAACCTTGCAGCAGAAGGGACCTGGGCAGCAGCGGCCTCGATCACCTCCCAGGAGAAGGTGAGACTGGATCAGCGGTGGCGTCAGGGACCGCGGAGCTGCTAGGGAGAGAGTGGATCCTAGATCAGACGTCAGACAGTAGGTCAGAGGGGGCTGAACGAATAGTGAATAGTGGGTTAGTGCACACAGTCTTACTACCGAATGACGCTTAATATTTCTGTGTTTTGATTTGCTGAACTTGTATTGTTTTGCTCACACCATGATGAATCTGCATTTTCAGTGTATTCCTATGGGAAGATTTCCTATGTAAACCCTCAAATTTGTGGGTGAGTCTGAATCTTTTAATTCCACTTGGGATGCTTTAATGAATAATCTGAATTCTTCATTCTGCCCTTGTACTCACTTATTGAGTTTGTCCTTACCGAATTGACTGTATTTTTGAGATCCTGACTGGTACCTTATCTTGGGACACATTGCCTCATGAAATTGAAGTTTAACACCATCTCGATCCACCAACCCAATCCACCAATCCATGGACGTACTGTTGAGATATTTTTTGGGGTGTAAAATGTTAGGGTTACCGCACCGACACAGTCTTCATCATAATAACATGGTTCACCCCCACATTCTCGGTGTCCTTCTCTCAGGCTATAGCATCCATTGTATGGACTGTGCACATAAGAAGGGAGGTGGCCTTTCTGTCGTTCATAACTCCTCCTGGTCCTACACCCTAGGCAAACAAGTAACACTCAACTCAATGGAGTTGATGACATGCCATTTCCATCTCTCTGACATGTCACTTCCTTTCCTTTGCAACAGGCTGATGGATGGAATGCTTGAATTAATCTCAGCCATTGGCAATCACTTGGGCCGCATCCCAATCCATTATTTTTCACCCACTGTGCCACCTTAGTTTGGACCCAACCGTATGCAAATCAGTCTTGACCCTGCTCCAATGGGAACAGTGCAGCCTGAATTGCCAAGCCAGGTCCTCCCTGAACCAGAATACACCTAACCTAGGACCGGTTTTAGTTTTGCCCTAAGCAGGGCTCTACAGCCAGGTGTAGCTTGATTCAAGTGGCATAGTAACAGCGGAACCCACATCTGGGCATACCTGTCACACTTAGGGCAACAACAGCAAGTTGATGGATGGAATGCTTGAATTAATCTTAGCCAATGGCAATAACTCAGGTGTGGTAGATACGTATGTGGATGTAGGCTGGCTTCGGGTCCCAGTTCTTGAGTAACCAGATTGGTTTGAAGACATGGCCTATGAGAAGCTTATTGTATGCTGAACAGCTCTGATCCGCTCAAGGTTACTTAAGTAAATATGATATATACGAATAAGCAATTTAGAGCAGTGTTATTACATTTTAGGTTCTTTCAAAATGGTGTGATTAATACAAGGGCATATTGTTTATGGCACTGGTTTTCGAAATCAAAGTTTGGAAAAAGGGAGATATAAATTCAATAACTTTGCACCCCATTGAGAGAATGCTTTAACCCCTCTGTAAGACAAACATAGGTAAATGCATTAGGTTTCGCCTATGTGATTAATAATAAGCTGTTTGTTCAGGCAAAACCTAAAAACAAAGATATGCAAGCAACCCGATATCCGAGTTGACTACTAGTACGTGTTTCTGTCCTCTAGCAACATAAAACCTGAAAAGAAAATGTATGCTGAGCAATTTAATAATACAATAAAAAATAACCATAGATGGCAGTGTTGTTCGGTTCTTACCAATATGGGGAGAGAGTGACAGGGAAATCTTCACATGTACTTGTGCAGGCACACTAATACAATTGCCCAAATAGTCATAAAATCGAGTTCAAAAAGTTAAGCCCACATAAATGTAGAGTGAGATCAAATTAATACTTTTTTTTACCTAGACCATTAGGTAATATATATTTCCATTTACAATAATTCTAAAATGTACTCAATTCATCATAACTTCCAATACAAATATCCAATTTCCATGTTCTTTTTCCCTAATTTACACGGTATTAAAACTGTAATACATACACACATCTATTAAAAGACTAAAACATTTTAAATTATAAAAAATGTCTACTATACAATATATTCCTAAAACAATATAAGACACATAAGACTTTGCCTAACAAGGAAACTATCTAACTCCCATCATATCTCTCAGCCATCCTTTAGCTTTTCCATGAAAAACCTGTTTACGGTCTCCATGTACTTTGCAATGGCTTATGAAATTTCAAAATCTGTCATATCTGTGAGAAGTTCAATTGATTGTGCACGCTAAACGTTCCATTTTTTTTTTTTAAATTGGTCGTAAAAACTGTTTCTGCAGGGCTAGCACTTTTGGGCATTCCACTAAAATGTGTAAATTATTGCATATTGTGCCCAGCCTGCATGTACATTTACCATCGGGTTGCATCATTTCTGCTATTACTTTCCTGTTGATCATACCAAAATTAACACCAAGTCTCAATCTTAAAACATTTGATCTAAGCCATTGATTGGGTAATATGTTCAAATAGGGGTACCACATTTCTTTTTCCCAACTTGTTATCATAAATTTCACTGACTCTTTCGCAGAAATTCCATGTCTTTCAAATTAGAAAATTCCTGCCCTAGAGATCTGAGTTCGCTCTTTTTTACGTCTACTTGTATGGTCTCCAGGTCAATTCTCAGATTTAGATTTTCGCAAACTAGATACAATTTCTGCCTGACCTCTTTTGCACATTTTAGTTCACTAAGCTGGACTTTGTTCTTGCACCACTGTGACACTTTTATGGCCTCTCCTGTACAAAATCTTTTCTAAAATCTTAATAAGGACACTTGTGCCTATATATTTAAGGAAGTCATTCCCAGCTCTACTCCAATTGCCTGGACCATGGATGAGCCTGGTAGTGACATTAGGGATTTTTTACATTTCCCTTCATCTACACACCAGCTGCTTTTGCCTCTTAAGCCGATTACTTCTGCACCATATTGTAGTTGTAGTTGTGGTGGTATCATAGCATTGTAGGCCTTTAACACTGGTCTGTGAGACATGTCCCCGTAGATATGATTGCATTTTTCAGCCCACACACAGATGTAAGGGATTTGGTGTTTTGGACCTCCAAATGCATATGCCACTTTAAAGACTTATCAAACCAGACCCCTAGGTATTTGTACTCGTTCCCAATTCCCAATTTAGATAAGCCCTGGTAGCAAGTAAACCTATGATCTCTCTTTTCCAAAACATAGAATCCTAGTATTATCCATATTCACGGTTAAATTCTTTGCACCACAATATTTACTAAAAGCATCTAACTTCTGCTGCAGACTCAACTCTGTCTGGTCCAACATTACTTAAGCACACATAAAATGTAGAGTGAGATCAAATGAATTCTCCTCGGTGGCGTCACAATGAATAGATCACGAATGTAACACAGCTGTTTCAATGTGTGCAGCGAGGGAAAGTAAACAAAAACAACAGCAGATGGACACAGTAAGCCGGCATCAGGAACTAATAGGAGCCCCCTTTTTATTATACAAGATCCAAGTTGCGCTAGGTGCATTCAGCTCTTTGCATTCTGGCTGGACGATGACCCAGAATCCTTTGCGCCCGGGAGGCGTGCCAGCTGGTCAGAGTCACTGGGGCCGACGTAGGACGCCATGGCAGCCTGCAACTAGGTGAACCGAAGCCTGGCTGAACTGCATGGAGGCGTGTCTGCCGATTAGAATCACTGGATTTTTGTACGTGAGAGCATTGTTTAAAGTATTCAGGGTGAAAAACTGAAAGGAGCTGCAACCGTGAGCAGGGCCGGACTGGGAACCAAAACCGGCCCTGGCAAAGTGCTCGGCCGCCCCCCCCCCCTTTCCTCCACTTTACAGCCGAGCGCTTTGCTAGGGCTGGTTTTCAGCCGTTATACTGCAAAAACTGCCCTGTAACAAAATCGGCCCCCAGGGGCTCAAAACCGGCCCCCACCCTTGCGGCGCACCGGGGGATTGCCCAGTGCCCGCTATGGCCAGGAGGTTGAGGCTGAGAGCAAAGCACCCGGGAGGTATATCAGCTGGTGGTCAGCTGGTCAGAGCTACTTGAGTCGACTGAGGACGCCGTGGTAGGCTGTTTTTTGGTGTATCAAAGCTGGGTGAAGGAGCAAAGCAGGGTTTGCTGCTTTTACAAGTAAGGAGTGCTGAACTGAGAAGCTAAATGGCTCTGTGGAGAATGAAAGGATGGAAGGGTGAGTGCACAGGGGTTGTGCCGTCTTTACTATATGCAAGCTGCGACTGACGCCGCCATTAAGTAAAAACACTGCTACAAATATAAAGCGGCGCACATAATAGACTTTAAAGACTCAACCAGGTTTCTTTGCTTTCTGCGGGCTGTTCGAGGCGGAGAAGAGCGCACGACCTTAAGATCCAGGGGGTTGCCTGCTGACAAGGACCCTATCCCTACAGCGCCTATACCCGGGGACAGGACTACACTCCACAGGGTGCACTTGTGCTTACACACCTGCACAGACTCAGGGGGAGGCATGGACATCGCGTACAAAAGCTACTCCCCAAATCCGCGTGTAACGACCGGATTCTCGGACCAGGTAAAATCAGCTCACCAGAGCACCACCAACCCAGCCGGAACGTAATCACCTCCCTCCTTAGGACCTATTTACAACAGATATCTATGTCTCCTACCCAAGGATGGGGAATTAGCAATATACATGCCTAAGTTTTCTATAATACCACACTCTTACCATATAGTCTCACGGCAACTCAGGCCCAGACTATTCTACCCTAAGGCAGTTCTGATTATATACCATTACACACTGGCCACAACCAATGCTCGATCAAGCCACAATCTTGTGGGTATACACATCAGTTTCCCCCCTGATGCTCTCTTTTATCTCTGTACAAGCCACAATCTTGTGGGTATACACATCAGTTTCCCCCCTGATGCTCTCTTTAACGCCGCCTCACAACGACGATCACTTTCCTATGAATACCGTTAGCTTCTCATGTTGGGGAATCTCTCGTTATTTACTAGAGGTACAATACTACAATAGTATAGATCACACAATGATGGCCAAATTATAGGATGTACGACTTATTCTCCATTCTAAGTGCTCCTCTCTACCTCATTATTCAGCTACCGCTTACCTGATCGGGGTTGCGTCCGTTCGCGAAACAGTACCTGACTAGAAGAACAGGTTACCTTTGTTATACAAGAACAAGAGGCACATGCCGGTTCACTAAGAACTGGGGTACTTTATTTATCATAACAACAATAGCAATATAACACTATACTATAACATATAGCCTGCAAAGGAAAATGAAAGGTTAGAATGTGTGCACGCTAATAAGAAAGGGTCGACGTCACCTTATTATTATGAAGTCTGGGCTCAGCAGTCATCTGGGTTCCCTTCTCGTTTGTGTCTTGGCTCGTCTTAGGGTCACGCCTCTGCAGTCACGGATACACGTCTGCACCGCTATGCTCTGTCTCCTCCGCTTCCCTCCAAGTCACTGGAACCTTTCTCTCATCAGCTGCTTTCTCTCTGGCTGTTCTGCACTACTCCTCTCTCCTCTCAATCACAGACCATCTTCACTTCTTGGCTTCGATCTTATAACTCAGTTTCTGCCACTCTGGTATTGCTTCACTTTGTATGCTCTGATCTTAACGTCAAAGCTCGCCAGCTGCTCCAACTAAAATAACTTCAATCTTTCTAAGAGAGTATCAGCTTCTTGGTCTTTCTCGGACTTCAAAACGGCGACTGTCTGCCCTGGAATAATTAATGGTATTGATGCTAACGACTAGCTGCCGCCTACAGACTGACTCACTGGCTACCTCATGCTTTCGCTAATATGGAAGCTTGTTCCTTCATGGAAAGTTACGGCCAGTAACCTGCCACCCACCAAATTCTTGTACCTCCCCGTACCAAAGACACGTTCCCAGCCGGCCGGCCTGATGTTGTGTCTTCGGAATGGAGAAAAATACAGTCTTTCGATAAGGGCCAGCCTGAGCCAGTTCTCTCCAAGCGAACAACACCTCGTAACTAAAACATTACATTTGCTCACTCAATTTGCTGAAATTTCTGATTCTCAGACCATGGACATAATATCTACCATCAGATCAGGCTCAGCACTTGACCCATGTTCTTTTAAAGTCCTAATGTCAGTTATAGATGAGGTCATTCCAGCCATATCTTCCATATGTAATGCCATGTTCAACACAGGTATCTACCCCGATAGCTTAAAAAAACCCATTATGAAACCTCTTTTAAAGAAACCACATCTGGACATGGACGAACCAAAAAGCTACCGGCCCATTGCCAATCTGCCAGTCTTGGCTAAAATAGCTGAAAAAGCCATGAATAAACAGCTCTCTGCGTTTCTGGAACAACATCATTTACTTGATGAAACACAGTTTGGGTTCCGCCAATGTCATGGGACAGAGACGGCTCTGATCAAAGCAGCTGATGACATTAGACTCATCCGTGACACTGGGGGCACAGCGGTTCTGATACTACTTGATCTATCTGCAGCCTTCGACACGGTCGATCATACTACCCTGATTGACCGTGTCGAGGGCCTGGGTGTACAAGGGACTGCCAGTAAACTTCTGGCTTCCTTTCTAGCCGATAGAACTCAGGTAGTCACAATAGAACCATTTCATTCGTCCACCATGTCGCTGCCATGTGGAGTACCTCAAGGCTCATCCCTAAGTCCGACACTTTTTAACATCTATGTGTCGGGCTTAGCCAATGTCATTCGGGCTTATGGGATGAGCCTTACTTCCTACGCAGATGACACCCAGTTGGTTCTGGCCATCAAGAACAATGGCTATAAAGTAGCGGATGACCTTAAATCAGGCATGGTAGCAATAGGGAGTTGGATGGCCTCCAATTGTTTAAAGCTAAACTCCGATAAAACGGAGGTAGTCATCTTCGGACCACTAACACCTGAGTGGTCATCCAACTGGTGGCCTTCCTCCTTAGGCTCTCCCCCCGAACCTGTTAGCAAAGTGAGGAATCTGGGTGTTATCTTTGATGACCGCCTCACGTTTCACCCACATGCTAACCAGATCACCTCCACAGCCTTTTTCAAACTGAAGCTGATAAAAAAAATTCTCCCTTTTCTACCTGATAAAGCCGGTAAAACTTTGGTCACCTCCCTGGTGCTGTCCACTTTGGATTATTGCAATGCTTTGTTCCTCAATGCACAGGAAGGAGTCTTGAACAAACTGCAAATAATACAAAACTCAGCTGCAAGGCTTTTGGGAAATATTCCCAAACATCATTCTGCCTCTAATACCATCAAGGAACTGCATTGGCTATCCATTAAAAACAGGATAAAGTTCAAGACTCTGTGCATTGTGTACAAGGCATTGCATAATCAAGGACCAGCACATCTCATCCGCAATTTGACTCCTTATCGTCCGTTTAGAACACTACGTTCATCTTGCTCAGGCGATCTTGTGATACCTCGTACAAAAACGGTCTCATGGGGTGACAGAAGATTCCTGGTATCAGCCCCTAAGTTGTGGAACACCCTGCCATAAGTGATTAAAGCCAGTCCATCCTTATGGTCTTTCCGTAAACAACTTAAGACCTGGTTGTTTAATCAATAAATCATGTCTAGTTCTTTTAGGGTAAACATTTCAGATACTCAGCGCCGAGACGCCCATGGGCCTTTGTATGTGCTTTACAAATATCAAAAATAAATAAATAAATAAATAAATTTGACCTAGAAGCATCTCAAGCTCCCGGGGCAAAAAGAAAGATGGAGTCTCTCCCGTTTGGGGCCTACAAGGCCCGAAATAAGCATAACTCCATGGAAGGTATACTAACACTCTTACAAAAGGACGGATTATCACTAATACTAATGAATCTATCCCCTAACATAAGTTTATAAGCCCTAATCTAAGGAAAAGGGTACGAAATTATATCAACACGCCTTGTAAATGAGCTCTATTTATGGTTCTAATCCCTGCATTAGAATGATAGTAGACTGAAGTCACCTCCAATCACCTTCCCTCAAGGAAGGGCCGAAAAAGTCGGTCAGAACACTTCACCCTTGACTTAAGGCTACTAATCATTCGCTAAATGGAACTAACATCTGTAGAAGAATAATATGAAACAAAACTAACTGATCTATTTCTCGTACCAAATCTACAGTACTGGAATAGGGAAGGAATGCACTGAATAAAGCAGCAAATAGCTACTAAAATGCTAATAGTAATCATAATACCCCCTAATATTTGTCGTAGAGAATGTAAGTCAGGTAACCAATTGAAGATCCAGTCAAACCAGCCCTGGTCAATGTGTTTTCTAACCTCTTCAGTCAAGTCATGAAGTTTGTCAATATGGGCCTGAATGGATCTAGTATGATCTGACAGATTAAAACAGCAAAGGCCCTCAAAGTCAGAACAGTCACGTCCATGTTTGAGCAAAAGATAGTCAATGGCAGCCCGGTTCTGCAAGATAGCTCTGCGTTCACCCTGGGGGTCTAATAACATGTCAGATAGAATTGTAGAAGTATGATTAATGGACTTGACCATCCAGCAGGCCATTTTCCCAATGGACTTGGCGTTGTAAACTGCTAAAGCTGGAACACCAATAATTGAGAAAGCTAAACTAAGGTATTCAGATTTGGAATATAAATGTAGTGAAGAATCACAATCTTCATGTAACATCACAGCATCACGAACAACACGGGAATATGTATTAGGATGTGAAGAAAACATCAATAAGCTTAGTCTAGTGATGGCTCAGGGTCCACCAGAAATGTTTGCGGGAATGTAGGGCCAGGAAGTATTACCACAAGAGAAAAGCCATCCAGAAGGTAACAGCATTGTACGATAATGACTAGGGGTAACTACTTAACTTTTACAGGTCATATTATTTCTAACAGAAGTACATGATTTCGGGGGTCTTCGGGAACACAAAGTCCGTTCATGAGCTGAAAAGGAAGTTGCTGCTTTCAATTTTAAACGCACACATTCAGTAATTGCATTGGGATCACAGGTAAGGAAGAAACACAAATCTCCTTGGGTGATATATGTAGTACTTTGGGAATGAATTGGTGGTATTGGATCTAAAAGTACCGTACATAATGGACAGTACTCATGGGTGGCGAAATCTCCAAGGATTACATTGGGCCGTGCACTTGATATATTAAAATATTATTATTATTATTATTATATTTATTTTTATAGAGCGCAACAGCTACCCTAAGGTTTCCCGGCGCTAAGAAAGAGGCTGAAACAGGTAACAAGGGGAAAGGGACAGTTGAGCAGATTAAGTTTAGTTATTGGTTAAACAACCATGTCTTCAGGTTCTTACGGAATTGCAAATAGCATTCATTTGTGCGGAGTTGGATTGGAAGGGAGTTCCATAACAAGGGGGCCAGATAGGAAAAAGAGTGGGCTAGAGTCTCCAACGAAGCGGGGACAGCAACCAAACAGGTCGCTAGAATGTCAGTCACCGAACGCATCGGTGTCAAGCAAAAATGTGGAGAGTTAGTAACTCGTTTAGCTAAAGTAGTCCAAAAATTAGATGATGAATCCCACGCAGCAAAGGAACGCGGTACTCGGGTTATCGAATCAACCAAAGTCTGTGGGTTCCCTCCTCTTCCGACGTAGCAGACCAAAAGGAGTCCAACGCCGACACATCCTGCAGCAACAGTCCAGAGAATGATCTGAAAGAAAATGAAATACAGGCATTATTCATTCTCGTAAGTAACATTTGTCAGCCGGGACAGCTTCCCAGCTATCTTTCCCTGGTCTCATGACAAGAATGGTATTATCATGACCGGTTGCGATAATTTCATCTTGTTCAGGGGGATTGCTAGGCGATTGCACCCACACTCCGGGATTATCCGTGGAGCCAAAACCTTTTTGTCCTCGTACAGTTAGCAAAGTTGGGGCAGTGCCTTTTTGAATCTCACCACTGAAAACAGGCATTATTAGCAACTGAGCAATTCGGTCAGTTTTGTGAATTGGTAGATCAACCTCACTGCTATTCAGCAGAAGCACCTTAATCTCTCCCTGATAATCACTGTCAATGACTCCTCCGAGTACTTGAATGCCTTTTAAGGCCAAGCCCGATCTAGGGGCAATCAATCCAAAATTTCCAGTTGGTATACAGACACCAACACCAGTTTCAATGATAACTCGATCTCTGCTTTTAATAGTAGTGTCATTCATGGCATGCAGGTCCAAGCCTGCGGAACCTGGGGTTGCTCTACATGGAGCTAATGCTCCGGAGGAAATTTCCCAGTACATCACAGTATTGCCAATGGTGTTTGGCTTTGCATCAATAGCTGGAGGAAATAAACGCATTAATGGAGATTCAGCATTCAAGAAGGGACGATTATTTAAAATTAACAGTGCCTGAAACAAATAATCTCTCCAATTCTTATATTTGTTGTCAGTTAATTTTCGCAATTGATCTTTTAGCAAACCATTCATTCTCTCAATAAGGCCTGATGCCTGTGGATAATATGGTATATGAAACACCCATTCGATGTTATTTTCCACACAAAATTCCTGCACCAATCTTCCTCGAAAATGGGATGCATTATCAGATTGAATTTGAAATGGAACACCATAATAGAGCATAATCAATTCCAATGTTTTAATGGTATTCACTTGGGTAGCTCGCTTACAGGGAAAGGCCACTAAAAGGCCACTGTATGTATCAACAATAGTGCAAACATATTGGCAATTTTTACTCATAGGAAGTGGACCAATATAATCAATCTGCCAAATTTGAGCGGGCAATTTTCCTTGATGTAAATGACCTTTAACAATTTGGGGTACTTTTCGTTGTCTAGAATGTTGACAGATAGGACAATGCAATATTGTGTCTTTAATCAAATTTAAAGGAATATAAATTCCTCGATCGGCTGCCCACCTGCAAGTGGCTCTCTCTCCAAAATGTCCTGCTTTCTGGTGGGCCCATTTCGCCAATCCCGCCAAATCAGAATCTTGCATGTCCAACACTGCCTCAGCAATTTTAGATTTCTCATCTGCAATGTTATGAAAGAATTTGTCAAGGGAGTCTATCGGGGTATGAGCATCCACATGAAAGATTGTAACAGTACTTTGTGGGAGCATTTCCCAGATTTCTTGCCATAATTCTTTTCCCCACAGTTCTTTGGAGTGCAATTCCCAATTATGAGAATGCCAAGTTGGTAACCAAACCGCCAGTCCATTAGCAGTGGACCAGGAATCAGTGAAAATATGACATGTACCAGGTAACTCTTGTTTCAAAACTTGACAAACAGCATATAATTCTGCAAATTGACTGCTCTTTCCTTCACCAGTCGTACTCAGCAATTTTTGTGTGATGGGATTATAGGACACTGCTTTCCAATGCCGTTTCTCTCCTATGTACCTCGCTGAACCATCCGTAAACCACACATGGTTTCTGTCCTCCGCGGACAAATCATCAAATGGCTTACCCCACTTAACAGGAGATTCCTGTACTACAGGTACGGAGCAATCACTCCCAGTCTCAGTCGATGGCGCCTGCGCCACTTGCTCATGCAGAGATGCTACACCTTTCGGTCTCACACGTGCCCTGTCTTGTATGTACCATTTCCACTTAATCACACTCGCCTCTAGAGCATGTCCAATTCGATGAGTTTTTGGCGAACTCAAAACCCACTGCATAATAGGAATTTCAGGTCTCAAAATCACATCATGTCCCAAAGTCAATTGCTCGGTATCCACCAGAGCCCAATAACATGCAAGCAACTGTTTCTCAAAAGGTGTATAACGCTCACCAGCATCGGGTAACTTTTTAGTCCAGAAACCTAATGGTTCTTTATTTTTGCCTTGCTTTTGCCACAAACTCCAATTTGCATAAAGACCTTGCACGGACACATTCAAATCCATATCACCATCGCACACAGGCCACAAATCCAAAGCATACTGAATCGCCTCTTTTGCCAAATTAAACGCATCTTGCTGTGATTTACCCCATTCAAACACATTCTTTTTGCGAGTGATTCGGTATAAAGGGGCCAATATCTGACTCAAATGTGGAATATGCTGACGCCAAAAGCCAAATAAGCCAATGAAGCTTTGAGCTTCTTTCCTATTTCTTGGGACTGCAAAATTGAGAATTTTCTGTTTCACTTGTGGAATCACCTCTCTGTGACCTACATGCCAATTAATACCTAAAATTTTTACGTTTTGAGATGGACCTTGCAGCTTGTCGGGATTGATTTCCCAACCTTTTTCGCGTAAGCAATCAATGATTTGATCTAACTGGGTTTAAACTTAGTCCTGTGTCTCACCTTGAATTAAAATGTCATCAATATAGTGACATATCTGAATTTGCGGGTGTACAGGTACTTCGGACAAATGTTCCGCCACCAGCCGGTGACAGATCGTAGGACTATGTACATAGCCTTGAGGAAGACTTCTAAACGTCATTTGACGTCCATTCCATGTAAAACTGAATTGTTCCTGACACTCGAGGGCAATCGGAATTGAAAAGAAAGCATTGGCAATATCAATGGACGCAAACCATGTACCTGAATGTTTTTGAATTCTCTCAATTAAAGTAATGATATCTGGTACTGCAACAGTCAAAGGGGGTGTATGTTTATTCAATTCGTGGTAATCAACAGTCATGCGCCAAGAATTATCACTCTTACGCGCGGGCCAAACGGGATTATTCCAAGCAGAAGTAGCCGGAGTTATAACTCCTGCATCCACCAAATCCTGAATCGTAGCACTAATTTCTTCATGGCCACCTGGGATACGATATTGCTTTTGACAGACAACCTGTGTAGCCTGAGGAATTTTTATGGGGGGCATTCTTAAACGACCAACTCGTACAGGTCTGGATGATATATAATTTTTACTTCTAAATTGATAACAGCCGTCATCTAAATACAATGTCATTCCTTTCAAAATATCAATTCCAATTATGTATTCCAGAAGTGGCACAACTAATACAGAATACTCTTTTCGGGGAATTCTACCTATTTTCATTTCAAGTGTAGTTTGCACTTCAGGGGTTTCCTTTCCACCTACACCAGTAATTGTGAAAAATTGACCTTTAAATTTCTTTGATTTTCCATGAATAAGAGTGGCCTCCGCTCCCGTATCTACCAATGCTCGGGCCCTTTGGATATTACGATGTTTCCAGAAAATTTCAATATCTACATAGGGTCTATTATCTTTGTGAGCCCACCTGCGTACCGGAGCTTGACCTATTTCCTAGTCATTTTTACTGCGTTCTGCCAACCAGGACAAATCAGGGTAAATGCTCTCATACTTCTTGGGTGTTAAAACATCATGTTCATACCCATCTCCATGACGAAATGGATTCTTGTCATCTGCCTGGTACTGTGAATTTCGATCGGAATGTCTGTGTCGATCCTCCCTTCTCCTCAACTCAGGGGACTGATCCCTTTCCTCTCTATATTTGCTGTTAACACGGTCGTCTCTCCCCCTTTCTCTTTCCCCCTCACGACCCCCCTCTCCTTTGCACGGTGAGGAGACACATCACGTTCATGCCGTCGTTCACCACGACAATTAGAATCATCACGACATCTTTCATCACCACTGTCATCAGAATATCCACGATCACAATCATTCTTCCGCACACGTCGGGCACCCTCCTTTCGATCCAAACCACGCTTGCGAAACATGTCCCACAAGCGATTATTAGGTTCACCATCAATGTCTTCCTGTTGCACACCATCAGCCAACAGCGCAAGAAACATATCACGTCTAGAGAATTTATGATCTCCAGGAGTACGACCCTCAGGTCTGGACTGTCTCTCAGGTTTAAACCAGTCACCCAACTCACCAAGCTGACAGACAGATTCAAGCACCATAGACAAAGGATTGCCAGTTAATTAATTAGCAAAGTCATCAAAATTTGCTTATAAGCAACAGGAGAAGAACGAATAATGCGATTGCGCACAGAAGATGTCAGCAAACCATCCAACAATCTTTCAGCTGTACTCAGAAAAATAGCAGTTTTTAATCACCTCCTTTTTCAGCCGTTGCGCCGCATCGCGCAAGGTGTACCACGGCTTGTCATTCACAGGCCAATCAGATTCAGTAGGGTATTTGTGATTACAGCCGTCAGTCGCTAACTGAAGTAGACTAGTCTGACCGGCACCATTAAAATTCCGAAAATGATCTTGCACAGTAGAATCGGAACTCAAAGAACAAAATTTCAAGGCATCTCCTGCATCTAACATGATACCTGCAGCGCCTAACTCATAAAGGCGCACCATCAACGTAAGCAAGGCCTCACCAGCCCGTTGTCGAAATCGTTGCAAAATGTCACTAACTTCCTGTTGCGTAAAATCTTCCAAACTATCCAAAGCAACACCATTTGGATTACCAGGAGCTTGTTGTAATTTTCGGCGAAAAACCGGATGCGCAGAAACCTCCGGACGAGCATCCGAAGAAGCCCGATCCATAGATTTAGAGGAACGATCAGAATGAGAAACGTCAGTAGAATGGGAAGAGCGACCACGGTGGCCGGAATCATCATGTTTGTCACAAGAAGCAGATTTACAGTCACGTCCGGAGCGAGAAGACTCGCGCCTGTCAGACCCCTCAGCCGAGGAGCCAGAATCATTCGAGTCCCAGATATTGCCATCCCATTCATCAGGATTCCAGTCCAGTCCGGCTTTCGCCACGACCAGACGCACCTTACGTTTAGAAACACGACCACGACGATTCTTATATTTGTATTTCGCAATGCGAACAGCGGCCCTTTCGGCTATAGTCTGATAAGTTTCAAGTTTGTCGGCAAGCAATTTATTTTGACAACGCAAAAGAGTATGAGCATTCTGCACTTCAACAAACTTTTCTTCCATATCCACATATTGCTTCTGCAATTTCAAATTTTTTTCATGTACAATCCTGTACGCAGTCAAAACAATCCAACCTCTACGTCCTAAAATAGGAAGTTCCTCACCCTTCACTACCGGCGCTTTCTGCAAACAAGAAATCACATGAGCCGGCTCTGCCAATTCCAAACAAGAACTCCAATTTTCACTCAAACCAGTAGAATCGGCCCACTCACGGGCAAAGGCCTCGTAAGGCGTTGATTCCCAGCCGGGAATTTCAACAGGCAATTTGAAAGTAGATTTTGACCTCCGCAAAAACATTTTGACAAACCAAAAAGATATATACAACTATAAACAAAAATATACAAATAAACCACGTACGAGCCGAGCGCAAACCAACAAGATAAAAACAATACAGCGCAAACAGGCTTCGTAAACAGTTCGTGACGCCAGATGTAACGACCGGATTCTCGGACCAGATAAAATCAGCTCACCAGAGCACCACCAACCCAGCCGGAACGTAATCATCTCCCTCCTTAGGACCTATTTCCAACAGGTATCTATGTCTCCTACCCAAGGATGGGGAATTAGCAATATACATGCCTAAGTTTTCTATAATACCACACTCTTACCATATAGTCTCACGGCAACTCAGGCCCAGACTATTCTACCCTAAGGCAGTTCTGATTATATACCATTACACACTGGCCGCAACCAATGCTCGCTCAAGCCACAATCTTGTGGGTATACACATCAGTTTCCCCCCTGATGCTCTCTTTTATCTCTGTACAAGCCACAATCTTGTGGGTATACACATCAGTTTCCACGCTGATGCTCTCTTTAACGCCGCCTCACAACGACGATCCCTTTCATATGAATACCGTTAGCTTCTCATGTCGGGGAATCTCTCGTTATTTACTAGAGGTACAATACTACAATAGTATAGATCACACAATGATGGCCAAATTATAGGATGTACGACTTATTCTTCATTCTAAGGGCTCCTCTCTCCCTCATTATTCAGCTACCGCTTACCTGATCGGGGGTTGCGTCCGTTCGCGAAACAGTACCTGACTAGAAGAACAGGTTACCTTTGTTAAACAAGAACAAGAGGCACATGCCGGTTTACTAAGAACTGGGGTACTTTATTTATCATAACAACAATAGCAATATAACACTATACTATAACATATAGCCTGCAAAGGAAAATGAAAGGTTAGAATGTGTGCACGCTAATAAGAAAGGGTTGACGTCACCTTATTAATATGAAGCCTGGACTCAGCAGTCATCTGGGTTCCCTTCTCGTTTGTGTCTTGGCTCGTCTTAGGGTCATGCCTCTGCAGTCACGGATACAAGTCTGCAGCGCTATGCTCTGTCTCCTCCGCTTCGCTCCAAGTCACTGGAACCTTTCTCTCATCAGCTGCTTTCTCTCTGGCTGTTCTGCACTACTCCTCTCTCCTCTCAATCACAGACCATCTTCACTTCTTGGCTTCGATCTTATAATTCAGTTTCTGCCACTCTGGTATTCGTTCCCTCGACTAACTGCTTCACTTTGTATGCTCTGATCTTAATGTCAAAGCTCGCCAGCTGCTCCAACTAAAATAACTTCAATCTTTCTAAGAGAGTATCAGCTTCTTGGTCTTTCTCGGACTTCAAAATAGCGACTGTCTGCCCTGGAATAATTAATGGTATTGATGCTAACGACTAGCTGCTGCCTACAGACTGACTCACTGGCTACCTCATGCTTTCACTAATATGGAAGCTTGTTCCTTCATGGAAAGTTACTGCCAGTAACCTGCCGCCCACCAAATTCTTGTACCTCCCCGTACCAAGGACACGTTCCCAGTCGGCCGGCCTGATGTTGTGTCTTCGGAATGGAGAAAAATACAGTCTTTCGATAAGGGCCAGCCTGAGCCGGTTCTCTCCAAGCGAACAACACCTCGTAACTAAAACATTACATTTGACCTAGAAGCATCTCAAGCTGCCGGGGCAAAAAGAAAGATGGAGTCTCTCCCGTTTGGGGCCTACAAGGCCCGAAATAAGCATAACTCCATGGAAGGTATACTAACACTCTTACAAAAGGACGGATTATCACTAATACTAATTAATCTATCCCCTAACATAAGTTTATAAGCCCTGATCTAAGGAAAAGGGTACGAAATTATATCAACACGCCTTGTAAATGGGCTCTATTTATGGTTCTAATCCCTCCATTAGAATGATAGTAGACTGAAGTCACCTCCAATCACCTTCCCGCAAGGAAGGGCCGAAAAAGTCGGTCAGAACACCGCGGCGCGGGTCGAAGCCGGGACCAAGGGCGGGCCTGTTCGTGACCTAGAGGCATATTTAGTTAGAAATGTACGAGCAGAACCTCTTGAAATTGAAAACCCACTACCACGCTTGCACTTGCCCCCTGCTGCTTCACCCTACGTAGTTGTTCTAGCAGGGGTAACCCCCCCTATCCCCAGATCGGGGTGAAACTTTTTCTGAACTCAAGAATAAGATCATACATTGGTTCAGTAGGAACAGACCATTAACTGGGCATGGGCAAGGAGAAATTTTGTTTGCCCGTAGAGTCAGGTGGCTGGGACTGAAAAACAAGGACATTGACGGGGATTGCGTGGTAATATATTTCAGAGACAAGGGGGTGGTTAACCATATACTCAAGTGGGACAGTTTTGATTCACCTGGCTCTATCCATACTCTCCCGCTAGCTTATTTCTATCCCCCAGCCTTAACACCCAGAACCAGCACTATAAACCAATATCCCCTTGGAGCACAGGGAAAAGCCTTCATCCTCCCCTTAGGTAATAGATTTAACCCCTTAAACGCTGTAGACTGACTATCTCCACCACCCACCTCCGAGATCGCCCTGACTACAACCGGTCAAGGCATCAGTAGGGAGATAAAGGGGACATATAGGTGGCCCTCCTCTACTATGAATAGTGGCTAAGGTGGGAGGAAGGCAATGACGCCATCTCGCTCTGCACTTCGATGCCCCGCACTTAGCGATAATAATCAAAACGCCATGGCCGAATACAAACCCTGCGAGTTGTCCCTTTCCAGCTCCCACTACTCCACAAGAGGAGACCCCTACCCTCAAACTCACTTCTTGGAATCTAGCCGGGATCAATTTAAAACTGGACCACCCGGATTGGGGGGAATTAATAGACCAGTACAATCTTTATCTATTTCAAGAAACTTGGGCCCTGACCGCCCCCCATAGAGTGAGTTTTGCAACCTATTGTACTACTGCTCTTCGGGGGTCTAGGGGCAGACCCTATGGCGGACTCTGCATCTGGGTGGCTACCCATTTGGGATGTACAGTGAATGTGTTAGACGCCCATTGCTCTGATATTTTCTCCATCCTTCTCAATTTCCCAGATGGCCTAAAGGTGGCAGTGGTCGACGTCTATCTTCGCTCGTCACCACTATCAGAGGCCGTAACAACTCTAAACCAAATAGAAGAACTTCTTTTATTGTTTCCAGCCTCGATTCATAAAATCATAGGGGGTGACTTTAACTGCCACTATGAACCCCTAGGAGGTACAACATCTGTTACACAGGTGGAGGATTCAGTTTGGTCCATTCCTGATTGCTCCATATATCCAACCAAGGGTTGGACTCCGCTTGTTTTACAACTAAATAGACTAACTATCTCACACTCCCTCAGAGCCTGTAACGGAAGATTTCCCACAGATACTCCTGGTAAGGTAACATTTAACAGACCAGGAAAAAGTACCACCATTGACTATATAATGGTGGTCGCACATCAGGGCCTTTGCTGTAGATAGTGATCAAGATCTTCTATCCCTAGATCTAAGTACCCATTTGGTTCAATCCAAAATCCAGGAGGAGGGACACCACCACCAAAACTTAATTGCCACTGGTGGAGGTAGACGAATCAGATGGGGAAATTTTGTGCAATCACATGATAAGGTCGCAGAAATGTACCAGCAAGTTGCAAACACCCTACAGAGAGTTTTCACTCTTCCTGTGGATAAGCTTGACCCCGTCCATTTTAATGTATTGCACAACACCCACTCTGATTTCATCGAGAAAATGGCTACTTTTTTCTAATCCACAGTTATTAACAAGGCCCGGCCACCTTGCCAAAACAAATGATATACTAAAATGTGTAGACAGGCGAAATCCGGTCTCTTACGGTTGTCAAGAGTGGCACCACCGAAACAATTAGACTAGCAAGGTCTCATTATAAGAACATTATTGCGAAATCTAAGCTAGAATGGGAGGAGATAGATGGGTTGATATCAAAAAAGCATTAGACAATCGCGACTATAGGGCTTTTTGGAACCTGGTAAGAACAGGCAGGACCGATGGCACGTCCGCCATAGCCCCTAATGTAAGCGAAGAGGCCTGGATCCTGAATTATAAAAACCTGTATTCTCAAACCACTAGCCTATCCTCTGAGGCCCCCTCCTGCCCCTCCGAAGAGTTATTAGAGTGAAAAGACTCTGAACGTACAGATTTGGTTGTTCCATTCTGCACCATGACTGAAGTATTAGTGGCCTTGAGGACCTTACCCTCAGGTAATGCGCTGGGCCTTGATAGGATCCCGGGTGATTTGTTCCTTAGCGAACAGAAGGTATGGGCCCCGTATATTTGGATGTTGTTTAATGCCATCCTACAGGGCATGGAGGTTCCACACACCTGGTTAGGAGCAGAAATCATCCCCATCCTTAAAAAGGGCTCCCCCTTGATCCGTGAATTATCGCCCGATCAGTCTCATCGACATCTTACAAAAACTGCCCGTATTATTCTTTTGAGGCTACAGTTATGGCTAGATGAACATGAGATTCTCACCCCCCTCCAGGCGGGGTTTCGGGCTAAGGTTTCTACAATAGACCAACTTTTCAGACTTCAATTAATTCACTGGAAAGTGGTCATCAAGGTGGGAGGCAGCCTGTACTTGATCTTCGTAGATCTCCGATCCGCGTTTGACCTCGTACATAGAGAGAAGCTCTGGGCCATATTGCAAAAAATGGGCATTCCATATCATCTTTGCCATATGCTACAACGTCTGCACCAAGGCAATTATGCAAGGGTGCGCTACGGAAAAAAGGGGGAGCTCTCGGCGCCCTTTAGAGTTAAAAAGGGGGTAAGGCAGGGGTGCGTCCTGGCCCCCACACTCTTCTCCCTATTCCTCAATGGCCTGGTTGACCATCTCCAAGAATGAAGGACCTAGACTCTCCTCGTTTGGCAGATCGCATTGTACCAGCGCTAATGTTTGCTGATGATACGTTACTACTTTCCAAATCATCAATGGGCACTCAGCGAACATTGGAAGCATTTTGCAAATTTTGTTCTATAAGGAACCTGGAGATTAACCTTTTCCAAAACCAAATACATGGTTTACCATGCTAGATCAGTAAACTGTCCCCATCCTCACATGAACGGTTTAGCCCTGGAAAGAACTTCTACCTTTGATTATTTGGGGATTACCCTGAATGATCAGATGGACTGGCAGTCCCATGTCGCTAAAGCAAATTTAAAACTCGCATAAGTCTCAGGGGGTATCTTGAAGGTACACAATAACTGTCCACAAAAAATTCTAGGCCCTCCACTGGAGATTTATAAGGCCCAAGCAAGGGGAGGAGCGATGTCTGGAGTTGAGCTCTGGGGTCATGTCAACACCTCCTCCTTGGAGGCGATTGAGAATGGCTTTCTGAGACGTCTTTTACGTCTTCCCCAGAGCACCCCCCTGCTCCCACTATGTCTAGATGTGGGCGTGACATCAATTAGGGACATAATAGTCAACCGCCCCCTATTTTATTGGAGACACCTCTGGAGTACCCCTGAGCTCATTAACTTTAGGGAGGAATTGAAGAACATCTTACTTACTCTTGGTGCAGGGAAGATCCCTTGGCTCTTGCACATTAAACACCTATGTTACTTATTGGGAAGGGCTGATTTATGGCTCACACCAGAACAGACATGTCCCTGTATCTCCCAAAAATCTCTAGCACTTACACTCAAGGAATATCATCTGGCCAATATATTGCAGAATAGCGCAACAGGGGTGTTAAGCTCAAGGTTTCTGGAAGTTAAGTGCACGTATCGCTTTGAACAATTCCTAGACTGTATTCAGCTCCCCCTGGCAAAAAAACTTCATGTGCAATTCAGACATGGAACATTACCAGTAAGGGACTTTACAAATAAGTGGGCAGGTGCAAACTCTCCATCTAAGGGATGCCCAGGTTGCAATGCCAGTGTAGAATCAGACATGCACGTTTTACTATTCTGTCCTTTATATGTCAAAGTAAGAGCCAGATGGATTATCCAACTCTGTAAAAATCTAGTCATCAGGAATTACTAGGAAGTGTATCGTATTCTAAAATATGATTCCTCCCCTCTTATGGTTTTTGTGACCTCTAGGTTTCTATTTTTCATGTGGTGCCTCAGAAGTGTTAAGCTGAAGGCACTTGTAACTGCTTCCAGTGCTCAGGTGGTTCTATTTTCTACCACCAAGAAGGGGGTCGGTAAGTGGCCAGATTGACAAGCTCAGTCCACCAGTGCAGCACTTATAGTCCCATTTCAGTAATAGAACTGTTTTGTGATTACTTATTCTTATCATTATTTTAAAATCAATTTGAATGTATATTATCCGATTTTATCGAATTTTAACCTTGTGTCTCATACTAAAAATGTGTTATTATATACTCTTGTATCCCGTGATCAGTCTAATGTGTTTTACTTTTGTATTCCTTTTATGGACTACGGCCGATAATAAAGTATGATGACTGGATATATATGAAATATGAGACTTCACAAGCACAGCGCAAGCGAAACCTAAAAAAAGAGTGAAAGGCATATTTCAGCGCAATTCATCACTGTTGATTTGATTACAGAAAGAAAAACACTTGGAGCTACTGATACGATAGGAAAACAACACCTGCCAGAGTTTAGACTGCAAAAATTATGTCTTAACCTATAAAAATGCACATATGCTGTTTTATCAAGTCTCAAATGGATTAACACCTACCAATCCTCCTCCTTCTATCAGAACCAGAATTCAAAGGAAAGAATGTGCTCCATGTTTCCACCAGAAAGTGTCACTCCGCTACACAAAACATTCCCATCCAACTGGTTGCCTTTAAATGGGTTAACACCGTCTCAAATACAAACCATCAGCTGATCCCTTTCCATGTATACATGTAAAAAGACATAAGTAAACATCTGGGCCATTTCTGGACAATTCCAAACAGAACCTCAATTAAAAATTATTCTGAAGACACAGGTAATCTAAATAATGTTGTCCATTGTTTAGACTTCCCTTCCTGTCATAGCTGAGGAGAGTTGCTCCCACACCCAACAAAGTTATTTCACATTTGAAATGAACCTGCTGGATGAGTGGCCCTCTGACTCCTGACTAGATTACAGTAATGAAACTAGTTGATAATGCCTTCTGTATACTTCAATGATCGCCCATGTTTATTGGTCTTAGATCTAGCTGCAGCATTTGTATGGTGATTTATAAGGCTCTACTTGGATACTAAAAATGTTAAAGGTCTAGATAGTACTGTTTTGAGTTTCTCTACGCCGGGTAGCTTAATTGTTCACATCACACAAGTTGGGAGCCTCTTTTTGGCCAATGTTTCACTCACTAAGGGGCCCATTAGGATGTCGGACGGATCGCCACCGCCATGCGGGTGGTGGCGATCCGCCATACATCCTTGCCCGCCCCTCACCCATTTCCCCCGCCATATATTACTATGGCGGGGGGACCGCGGCGGACGGAAACACCGTCCGCCGCTTTTCCTCCCCGGTCGCCTTGCTGCCGGTGCGGAAAAGGGTTTATATGGTGGCGGGTTTATATGGTTTATATCGTGGCGGTGTCTATCAGACATCGCCATCCATATTATGAAGGGCTTTGGGAGATGCCTTTCCGTGGCAGCAATGCCGCCACGGAAAGGCAGGCGGTCTTTACTTTGGGGGCCCCCTGCGGGCCTCCATGGTGAAGGCGAGGTGGGGGGTGCCCGTGGGGGGCATTTGCATACACAATGCGGCAGGCACCACGCGGTGCCTGCCGCTTTGTGTTTGCAAGTGCCTTACATGCATTTTTAAAATTGCGGCGGGTGCTGGTGTAAACACCGCCCGCTGCAATGTTAAACATGCATAATGCACCTGCCACTGTGGCGGGCGCATCCTAATAACCCCCACGGGACCCTCGCCCTTATGGCGGGCGGTCCCTTCCCACAGGGGATGGTGGGCGGACCAAGTCCGCCCGTCATCCTAATGACCACCTAAGTGTTTCTCAAGGTTTCATGTTTGACATTACCCTGCTTATCTTACCATTAAAGTCCCAATGACAGAATTATATTTAAAGATCACCCCCCTCTCTTCAGCATTTAAGAAATTTCAGCTCTGTGTGGCTCTTAATCATCTCTAACTAAACCTACAAACAAATGTATACTTACTCTTCTCTTACTCATCTCTCCTCGTTCAGTGAAGCTTCTTTTCCAAAGATGGCTGATCTACCTCTCCAACTTGGATTGTAAACCCCACATCATTTAATGTATAAAGTGCCTTGGCTCATTCCTGGCCAGAGTTTACGGTTCATATGTCTAGATGAGCGATAATGGGACATCTACCAGACACTGTTGGATAACCTTACACACCTCCTGCATTGTTTACAGGTCAAGAGATAGTTTTCCTGATGACAGAGCCACCGCCTGCTCTACCTCTGGGAAACACCTGGTGCAGATGTCGTCAGAAGGATTCGCTGAAGCTTTCAGACTCTACTCTTCCTAATAGGCACACAAAGGTGTCCGGCACATTTTTGTGCTCCCTGTGTATGAAAGTCTCTTCGCTGTGTGCATGAGTGTGAGATGCTGATACATGGTGGCAACTTGTAAGTTGGTAGATCTGGAGTCAATGACGTCAGTGGGGGGGGGGGGGCAGTCTTTACATGCACACATATTGTGACATCTGACAGCAGAATAAAAGGTTTGGATGACCAGAGGATTATTCTGCGTTGTGGCAGATTATTATCTGTGAGAGGGTTTTGTAATTCAGGGCCATATTTACTAGTTTAGTTGCTCAAGGCAGCGCTGCGAGTCACCTTGCTGCGCTGCCCTGCCTCACAGGGAAAGGTCAGGAATGTGCCATAATTATCCTATATGGGGCTCCCAGTCCTTTTCCCTTGCACTGGCACCTTTTTGGCAACCTAGAAACCAATGCAGGCACCTTTGCGGCATGCTGCACGGGTGAATGTATTGTAGGCAGCATTTTATGTGCAGGAAAGGGCACCTTCCTGCACAAAAACAATCCTGGGAGCCTTTTTCATCTTTCTATGTGTGCTGCACAATGCAGCAGACATAGAAAGGGTAGAAAACTAGGAGAAATAAGTGAGTGATTCAGACCTCTATAGGTGCCGTTCTTGGACTTGCTTTATTTCCCACATTCCGTTTTAAATCAGGAGACTTTGTAACTGCTTCGGACAATTAATTAAGGGCAGTGTTAACCGCTCAATGGACAGAGCCCCCCTTGTGCTGATTAGATTGATGAGCTCATTTTAGTGACTTTATAATTGTTTTTTAGATAGCATCTCTGACCAGTATTGATTTGTTTTATTGTAGTACCCAATGAAGGAGTTTTTCCTTTTTATCTTTTTCATGTTATTTGGGTTACTAAAAACTGTATACGTTTGTATGTGTCTGTTGCTATATGTTGTTATATATGTGGGCATTACAACAGCATTTTATTCCTAGCACTTCAACTTTGCACATCTCATTATAGTGGCTGGCACATAGGCACTTTATTCCCCCAGTTCCTACTCCAGCATACTTTGCTCACTTCGTCTATAGTGCGTTGACTTATGATAAGTAACCATTGCATACCTTTGAAATAAGTGGTTGGCACATAGTCACTTTATCCTTTTAATTGCCAACTAAGCATAATTTGCAATTTTTTCCCTAGTAATACAAGTAATTTCCTGTATACTGTGGAATTTAGCTGCTGGCACATTGGCACTTTATCCCTCTAGTCCTTACCCTAGCATAATTTGCACTTCTTCCCCGTAGTAACATAAGCAACTCCTTGTACATCCAGGCTACTCGCTGCTGGAGCTTCGCACTTTATCCCCCTAGTTCTTACCCCAGCATACCCCAGCACAATTTGCACAGTCTCTTTTTTAAGGCGTGGCGTTACCTTACATAGTATTTTTCCTGAACAATTTTGAACCCTGCGGCGGATTACTCCCTACCTATTTGGAAAATATTTGTGTATCCGGTAAATTTCAACTGGAGTGTGCCACAGTGGTATTAGCATAATTTCCTCTTTTAGGAATGATACAGTTTCAAACTCATATTGTGGGGAAAAGAAAGAATGCTTCCTCCGCCAGTATCAATCCAGAAACAGGACGGCGAGGAGGACAACAATCACTGATGACATATCTAAAAGGGGCAATGGGAGCTATTGAGGAACAAATAATATCTGTAGAGGAGACACTAACGCAGGGTAGAATATCCCCCCCAGTATATTTAAGTGTTGAGGGAGAAATCCCACATGGCCATGGCGAGACCATTAATGCTGGGGTAGCGAAGACGGGTGTAATAAATGGGTGTGTCTTGGACACCTCAGATCACATCGAGGTGACAGACTCTGAATACAAGACCGAGCCCCCGCCTAAAAGAGCGAAAAACCCATTAATAAATCAAGGTAATAATGATGTGATAGAAGACGTGAATATAAATGTGGTTAAAAATAAAAAAACGCCAGGGAGAAAAAGGAAAGCCACTAATAAGTCCGTTAAGCCAACTCAGAATAAGAAACAGATGGGAGCCAGGCCAGATAAACTGCACTACAAAGAATGGTGACCAGATAAAGTCGGATACCATCATTAACAGTAATACTCTGGCAAGCCAAGCCACACCGAGGCAAACCCTGGATTCGCAAAAGATCAAGGGCCCTGATGCGAGCCAAAGAATAGAGAGGTCTACTCCTAAGATTCACAGAAACGAGGGCAACCATCTGGATTTTCCTCCAGCTGCTGCACCGTATATTATTGTAATAGCAAATGTCCCACCCCTGCTGGAAGCAGCTCATGAATCCTGGGAAACTCTGCGCAACAAATCACTTTCATGGCTAGGGAACAAAACTGGCTTGGGTGAAGCTCTATTTATAAATTTTAAAATGGCCAGCTGTGTTAGCTGGGTAGGCAACAGAAGGAAAACGGTGGACGGGGACTGTATTGTTCTAACATTTAGAGATCCCAGACTTATTCATGCTCTAGTGACCAGGGTAGGTAAAACACACATTAATGAGAGAGAAATGTGTGTACTCCCCCCTAGGCTTTTATTACAATCCCCAAATCGTGGAAAGACAGTCTATATATCCGGGGCAGAACCATAGAGCCAGGTGGAAACCTTTTAATGTAGTTGTACAAAACAGGTTTGAACCTTTATCATCACTGGGGAATGTGGACTGACCACTACCCGAAGACCCTAGCAGGGATAGGAAGGATCACATGCTGACTAATTGTTCGGCCTCGGAGACAAGGATAGAAAAAAGGATAACAGTCATGCCTAAAGTACCACATGAGGTGGAAAAACCCTTGGATAGATGTCCAATGACTGATTCCCAGCCGTTCTATAAACAAGGAATGGCAGAAGCAGAAACTGTGAGCTATGCATTAGAACAATCGGATAAAACTATCCCTAATGATATCATACACATTTCAAATTCAGAGCATGCT
This sequence comes from Lissotriton vulgaris, assembly GCF_964263255.1. NCBI lineage: Eukaryota > Metazoa > Chordata > Amphibia > Caudata > Salamandridae > Lissotriton > Lissotriton vulgaris. The sequence goes on from NW_028254130.1 coordinate 495,177, forward strand.
GACATGCCACAATCTTTAGGGAATCAGCACTGCAAGTTTTTGTTTTAGAATATAGCTGGGTTGGCTGCAAAGATACAGGATCAAGCATGGTTGAGGGTTATGGATGATTACCAGATAATCTGCCTCCAAGAGACTTGGCAGATCAGTGAGCTCCATATGGAGGGTTTTCGGACTTACCATACCCCAGCTCTTCCGAGTAAAGCGGGTAGACCGAAAGGCGGTCTATGTATTTATATTTCAAATCTGTTAACTATGGAGAAAGTATTGTTTATAAGATCTAATGAGTATTATCAGATTGTGGAATTTCAATGGAAGGAAGCGGGCTGTTTGTTGTCAATTTTTATAATAATGTTCCAAAGAATATGATTTTGAGTGTCCTTAACCAACTATTAAGGGACCTGAGGAAGCTCCAAGAGAGGCCGAAAGGGGAACCGTGTTGTATCTGGGGTGGGGATTTTAATTGTTATCTTTGTAGGCACTACCAGAATGGTATATGCGGGATGGGGGAGGAAATAGACGATGCTGCACCACACTTTGCACACACAGTTGTGGGAGATATGTTGAATGAAATCATGTCTGAATTTAATCTAGAGTATGTTAATGAATTATGTGTCCCTCCAGTAGCCTTTAAGCCCACATTTATAAGGAAAGGGTGTAACTCGGCGATTGATTTTGTCCTGTCTTCAAAAAACAAGAAATTGATAACGTTTTTACCTTTTGTGACACTCTGCAACGCATTGAGTGATCATTATCCTATTAGCGTCTCTCTCTCACTCGAGAAAGGCATTTGCCAGAGGATGGGAGAAGTGGGTTTCTCATATAAGCAGGAACTCAGTCTATCAAGTAGAAATGGTTATGCATTAAAATGGCAGAAGTTGGATCTTATCGAGTTTTTGGGGCAGCTTGTACATGAAGCACAAGAGGATTTTAATGTGTGTCTTGTGGAGGAAAACAAAGGAGCTGAGGTGGTAGAAGCATTCTTGAACATTTCAGCCAAAATTAAGGAAATTCTAACGGTAAAACAAAAGATGACATTGCGCAAAAGAAGGGGGTGGTTTGATAATGATTGCAGCAAAGCACATAAGAATCTAAAATTAGCCCTGAAAGAGTTACCCAGGAATAGAGTAGAGATAAGGAAAGCCAGATCGCTCTATAAACAGGCCCAAAAGAATAGAAAGTATAAATTAAAAGAGGAAGTTTGTCTAGATCTGCATGAAGCCTGTGTAAAGAAAGATAATGTCATGTTTTGGAAGATAGTGAACTTTCCAAATCTAACGGTGAGGGACTGCGAGAAGATGGACATAGCAATTACAGAAGATAGCTGGATTGGCTATTTCAGTGATCTATACACTGCCGGTTCTACCCCAATAGATAATGAGTTAAGGATGGAAACATTCCAATCTGGAAGCCATGTGACGGAGTATATTAATGGGGAAAAGGTGGGCCTATCTGTATTCCCTCTGGATATCAGCTTTACTCTGGATGAGATAGTTAGTGCAATACAGAAAGTGCTCCAGGCAAAGCCCCGGGACCGGACGGTGTCCCAGTTGATGTCTACCGGTCTAATACCGATATCTGGGCACCACTTATAATGAATGTTTTAAATAAGTGCTGTCAAATTGGTTTTATAAAGTCCTGGTCAGATGCAATAATAATACCCATTTTTAAAAATGGAAATCATGATGATCCCAAATGTTACCGTCCCATATCACTTTTGGATTCTCTTTTAAAGGTGGTTCGGCGGGTAATCTTAAATAAATTACAATCATGGGCAGAGGAAAAGGGGGTTTTATCACAGCTACAATATGGTTTTAGGTCTGAATTAGGCACAATAGAGCAAGGTCTGAATCTTAGTCTTATTATCGATAAATATACCAGGGCAAAAGGTGGAAACGTGTTTTTAACATTTGTCGATTTATCTTCTGCGTTCGACTGTGTCATACACAACAAATTATGGGAAACTTTATTTGAGCTGGGCGTCAAAAACAATATCTTATTATTTAACAGAGAACTCTATCAAGAGGCGGGAGCTCGGGTGAGATATGGGAAAATGGGGAGTGCTCGGCCAGATTTGGCATTGGTAAGGGAGTGAGGCAGGGATGCGTCCTCGCCCTGTTCCTTTTCACATTATATATCAATAGCCTGGGTGAACGTCTGGCCGAGCTCCCCCATGATTACCCAAACATTAATGGGAACCCAGTTCCAATGTTATTATACACGGATGACGTGGTTTTAATGTCAAGAACACCAATAGGCCTACAGAAAACAGTTACATATTTTGTTAATTATATGCAGGTGAGGGGGCTGCAAGTGAATATAAGTAAAACATTTAGCATGAAGTGTGGGTAAAGAACTGCAAAGAATCTTAATATCACTATTAATGGCAAAAATATCGAGTGTGTAAAAAACTTTGCCTATCTAGGTATACATTTTGATCAGAATGGCACTTGGCCTGCTGCAATATTAGCCCGGAAAACCATGTTTTTAAAAGCTACAGGGACACTTGTCAGTAAGTCAAGACAACTGGGTTCTCGACCGGTTCCAGAATTGCTCGCAATTTATAAGACTAAATGTGTTCCAACTGCCACCTATAGTGCCGGCATATGGTGCTCTACCAATGCCCAATGTATACAGAGTTGTGAAAATATTTTTTTGCGCTATTTATTAGCTGCACCCAGATCAACTGCTACATACATTTGTCATGCTGAGGTAGGATTGAATCATATTGTTGATATTATAAAATCTGGCCCTTTATTACTGTGGCACAAGATATGGAACTCCCCCGAAGCAGCTTTCAACTGGGATGTCATTATGGACTGTTTAAAACTGGATAAAGTACATTGTATCCCATGGCTTCGATATATAAAGGAAACAGCGGATGAAATTGGCCACCCAGATTTATTTTCAAATCCTGATTGTATGAACATTACCTCCAGGTAGTTATTAAAAAAGGAATACCTGTCCTGTCTGGAAGAACAACGTTGGTCTGTGGAGAAAGAAAAACATTCTGTCAGGGAAAATCACATCATGCAATTATGCACTGGGATTCAGCCATATCTGTCATACGTGACACGCCCCTTTGATCGGATGTTACTGACACGTTTTCGCTTAGGTATTGTGCACAGGGTCATTACATTCCCAGAGATGAACGATTGGTCACGTACCCTAGCACTACGTCCTTGTGATGGTAGCTCGAAACAATCAACATTGCTTGTAACTCTGTTTTGTAGGTTTTATACGTCGCCCAGGAGGTTGCTTTTATTACCAATTTTAAAGCAGTATGGTTTAAGGCACTGTAGAACGGCATAATTAAAGATACAATGTATGGAAGATGACGTGACAATAGGGTGTGTAGTGAGTTATTTAAAATGTGTGATCAGATTAAGAAAGACAATCAGATTGTAAAGAAACAGTACCTCTTAATTATTGTCCTGGAAATGTATTTTTATCTGTGCTTTTATGTTTTTCAAGTGAAATACTAATAAAGTAATTTGACTGACAGGAGAAATAAAGAAATTTCTCCTTGTTATCCCTCACCGGGGGAGTTGTATCTTTCTGGTGCATTCCCAGGTCTACAAGGTCTTGTAAATGTGGGAATGCCTCAAAAGCTATGGGAGTTGCGTGGGAACAGCCATGCAACGTCCATGGACGGCCTACCACTAGGGCGGAGTAACGCAACATAGCGATTTGCGCTGTGTTGCATTACTCAATTGTTTTGGAGCCACACAAAGTGGCTTTGCGTGGCTTCAAAAATATGATTTCAGGTTGCTTCGCTCCGGCACCATGGTGCATGGTGCAAGAGCAACGCAAACTAAGTCATAAACGTGACCCTCAGATTTAAAAAAATTGGTGAAATCTAGTGACTCAGTTGTCTGTTTCCATACACTTGTGCTCAGGGTGTGGCTCCCCCTGCCACCTCCTTATAGCTTTAAGTGAGAAGAAATAATTGGGGGTGGGGGAAGTGTCTCTCAAAGGGATGTAGCTCAATGTAATTAGGGGAGTGGCTTTAACGAGTAAGTTAAAAATCTGTGCTTACCATAGCGTGCTGCCCAATTATTTTATTTTACTGCTCTTTCTCTGATTGTATTAAGATACATAATACAACACCTAAAACATGCCAGGAGTATTGGCTTTGTCAACAACGGTTGTTAGCTGCATAAGATAAATGAGAAACAACAATGCTCCAATTTTGAAATCGAGACTGAAATAAATGCTCCATTATATTGTATTTCAACATTTATATAGCGCTTACTACTCCTGAGGAGGTATTGTTGCACTTTACATTGGACAGCATTCTTAATTTCACACAGTCCTTTACCATCAGAATCAAGGCATGTCACTGGCTGTGCCCCAGCCCATTAAGCCCCCCAGAGACACCAACCTGAACCGTGCCTGACTGTGCTCCAGCCCAAGAAGCACCAAAGTGATGTCAGTCTTTTTTTAATGAACTTAGGGCCAGATGTAGGAAGCCTAATACCGGTCGGTAACAGCCGAAATTACCGAATTTCGGCCGTTACCGACCGCTATTAGGCATTTGAGATCTAGGTGGCTACATTTCAGATTCGGTAATTTGCCGAATCGCAAATTTAAGGAATCGGTAAATTACAGAATTCTTAAATACCGATTCGGTAACTTACTGAATATGAAATGTAGGAAGCACTCAAGTGAGTGCTTTTGACCTGTAAGAATTTGTTATTTACCACCAACTACAAGTTGGTGGTAAATAACGAAAACCGTTAAAAAAGCAATTTTCTGCTTTTTTAACAGTGCCATGTGGCAGACATACATTCCAGTAGGGTATGTATGTGTGCCACATTGTAGTGTTGGGTTCCCAAGGCCTACATGCTCCGCAGAAAATACCCACTTACACTGAAAGACTGTTGGCACGGAAACTGAAAAGTACAAAGAACAAGTTTATTAAGACCCCATGGGGTGGTGGTACATTCCTACAGCACCCTTCGGCAATGCAAGAAGTATCACACCGAACATTGGTGTGAGTCCCTCTTTTATACAATGTCTCAAATATACCTAAAGAATAAAAATACGGTGCTGAGCTCCGAGGTAGCCGTTGTTATCTTCTCCGGGGCCAAGACGGGTGTCGCTACACTTGGCAGAACTGATCCCCCCCCTTGGAATTCCCGGCTTCCGTTTCACAAACCCCAGAACGGTAACCAACCAGTCTCGAAAATCAAAAAATCTTCTTTATCGTGGCCGCAGATTGTAGCGCTCTCGTCCAGAAACCGTGTGGTCCGGGAAGGCTCCCTCAACATTGGCCGATGTTACAGCTGGGCTCTTTTCTTTCTCCAAAATCTCCTTGTAGTCAGTCAACACAGCAGGATTCACCAGATCAGGAGAGACACGACGGCAGTGGGTTGAGTGCACCCACCGCTTTCGATTGGTCACTCGCACAGCTGTTCGAGTCGCCAGAAGGACCTGCTCGGGGCCACGCCACCTCTGTTCCAAGCTGTTCGCCCTCTCAAACGACTTTATCATTACGTAGTCAACAGGGTGAAGATTGTGGGCCTCTCCAGTAGAGTTGTCAGGGAGCGCTTCTCGAACCTGTTGATGAATTGAAAGTAAATCATTTGTTAATCGTGCCAAATAATCGTTCATCATTATACAAGGCACATCATGTATCAATCGTGGCTTGGGCACCCCCCAAATATTCATAGGCCGTCCAAACACCACCTCATACGGTGTGAGGCCAGTTCTCGAATGGGGCACTGATCTGAGAGAGAGCAATGCTAACGGTAAGGCGTCCGGCCACTTCAATGTCGTGGACGCCACAATTTTAGCCAGCTTAAGTTTCAACGTGGCATTATACCGCTCAACAAGACCTGCTGACTGAGGGTGAAATACAGCATGAAACTTCTGCTGCACTCCCAAACCCTTTAGCACATACTCCACAATTTTCCCAACGAAATGAGGCCCATTATCGCTCCACAAAAATTTGCAAATTCCAAATCGAGGAAAAAACTCCTTGAGCAACACCTTAGCTGTTGTCAGAGCGGTATTGTCTTTCGTGGGGTAAGCCTCAACCCATTTACTAAAAGCACATACCACCACTAAGACATACTTCAGGTTGTTGCAACGTTCAAGCTGGATATAATCCATTTGGAGTACCTCGAATGGTGCAGAAGGTGGAACGAACCCTCCTTTCGGAGTATGATTCCCTTTTGCAGGATTGTGCTGCAGACATATCAGGCAGGTCTGCACTACTCTCTTGGCGGTATTTCCAATCACGGGATGCTCCCAAACTCGTGTTAACAGTCGAGTGATTGCAAGAGCCCCCACGTGCGCCAACCCATGTGTCATCTGGACCATCGCTTGCAAGTAAGCTGCAGGCAATTTCCATTTTTCCATGTCCTTGCTTCTCCAACAACCTTCATCATCTAGCACCCCATCTGAATGAATGAATGAATGAAATATTATTTATAATGCGCTACTATGCCCAATGGGCGTCAAGGCGCCTAAACCAAATAAAGAGCTGTTAGCAGACAGAAACAGAGCCTACTGGTATGCCTTAATAAAGAGCCAAGTTTTCAATGACTTCCTAAAGAGGTCGAGGGAAGGAAGCAGTTTGATTTCAAGGGGGAGTGAATTCCACATCAGAGGTGCCAGTATGGAGAAAGCTTTGCTCCCCCATCTAGCCTTCTTGGCTCTGGGAATTACCAGATGATTAAGCTCGCTGGATCGTAAACATCTGCTCGGAACATATCTGGTGAGTAATGAACCAAGGGCATCAGCCGAGCCTGCAGTTAGGGCCTTATATGTAAGGCAAAGGAGTTTAAAAGTGATCCTTGAAGGAATGGGGAGCCAATGGAGGTTCTTCCTCGCTAGGGTCATAGATGCCAACCAAGGCAAAGCGAGAGCAAACCGCGCTGCAGCATTCTGTATGACCTGCAAACGCTGAAGCAAGCCCTTGTTGGCCCCGGCGTATACTGAGTTGCAGTAATCAAGCCTTGAGCCAACAAGGGCAATCACCACCTGTTTCCGTGCCTGTGGGGACAGATAGTGCACAATCCTTTTCAGGGTCTTGATTACACCCCAACAGGTGGCTACCGTTCTGTTAACCTGTAGCTCCATGGAGAGCTGGGTGTCAAAGATGACGCCTAGGTTCCTGGCAGATTTGGTAGGTGTAGGGCAGCTACCTAAAGAAGGAGGCCACCAATCACCTGACCACATGTCCTGGTCCTTGCCAAAGACCAGGACCTCTGTCTTGTCCCCGTTTAACTTTAGGGAGTTAGAGACCATCCACTCTGCAACAAGTTGCATGCAGGCCATGCCCATGCCGCGAGTTCTGATTCAGTAGCTGATTTCTGAATATCTAGTATCTCTGCTCTAGCATCGCACCATCTCTCAGCCTGTGATTGTGTCACGTACATGGGGGAGTCAGCTCGAGACATAGCCGTTTGTCTCGCTATGCTATCCACAAAGGCATTTCCCTGACCCACTTTGTCGGTGATCTTTTTATGGGCACTACATTTTATAATCGCTACTTTCTTTGGACAAAGCAGCGCATTTAGGAGGTCACGCACTAGTTCTCCGTGCATAATGTGTACTCCAAGGGAAGTCAGAAACCCACGTTCTCTCCAGAGCAGCCCAAAGTCTTGTGCTACTCCGAAAGCGTACCGGCTGTCCGTGTATATATTCACACATAGACCAGCACTCAATTCGCAGACTCTTGTCAAGGCTATCAGCTCTGCTGCCTGAGCCGATTTCTGTGGTATTCTAGCTGTCTCTACCACTGTCTTAAGTGTCGTGATTGCATAGGCTGCGGAAGTCGTACCATCTGGTAGCCTCAAACACGATCCATCAACCCACAGTTCCCCATCCACATCTGGAAGTGGCATATCCTGTAAGTCGACACGACCCTTTGTCTGTTCCTCGGTCAGGAAAACACAGTCATGATGTTTTTCTTCCTGACCCTCCTCAACCGGATAGGGCAATAAAGTGGCAGGGTTCAGGGTAGCGCATCTTTTTAGTGTGATATGTGGCGCCAAAAGTGTAAGCTCGTATCCTGTTAACCGTGCACCTGTGAGATACTGGGTCTTTGTTTGATTTAACAGGGCATCTACTGCGTGGGGGACTAGCACCAACAATTTGTGCGATAACACTATCCCCTCACTCTGCCGTATAGCTACTGCTGTTGCTGCAACTGCTCGAAAACACCCAGGTAACCCTCGTGCTACAGGATCAAGAACCGCCGAGAAGTATGCACATGGCCTCTGTTTATCCCCGTGTGCTTGCACTAACACTGATAACGCGCACCCATCTTTCTCGTGAACATACAACGTAAAAATCTTCGTGTAATCCGGGGTACCTAACACAGGTGCAGAACAGAGGGCTTGTCTCAATTGTTCAAAAGCATTTTGACATTCATCTGTCCATTCAAGGGGCATTGGTGTAGCTTAGGACAGCAACGCTAACAGGGGTTTTATAATGTGTGAAAACCCCATGATCCACTGTCTACAAAAGGACGTTAAACCTATGAAGGCACGTACATCTCTCTGCGTGCGGGGGACTGGTGTATCTAAAATCGCCTGAATTCGATCTGATGTTAATGCACGCCCCTCCTTAGACAAAAGATGACCGAGGTAGGTCACCTTGGGTCTACAGTATTGAAGCTTTTTCTTAGAAACCTTATGATTGTTCTGTGCCAGAAAAGAAAGTAAAGCAATCGTACTCTCCTCACATTGTGCATAAGAGTCTGCGGCAAGTAAAAGGTCATCCACATACTGGATAAGGACAACCCCAGACTGCAACTCAAAGGAATCAAGCTGTCTTTTCAGGGACTGGCTGTAAATACTCGGGCTCTCAGTGTAACCTTGAGGAACACGACAAAATCTATACGATTTATTATTTAACGTGAAGCCAAACAAATATCTGCTATCAGGGTGGACAGGGATAGAAAAGAATGCATTTTTCAAGTCAATAACACTAAAGGTCGTTGCCGTTGGTGGCACCAGTGTCAACAAAGTTGTAATGTCGGACACCACCGGATATTGGGGAATGACAATTTTGTTAATTTCTCTCAAGTCAATGATAAACCGATAGACTTTGTCGTCAGTATCTCTCTTAAGGATCGGAAGAATAGGGCTGTTACAAACATTATAAGGAACCTCCTCCACCACCCCTGCAGTTATCAAATCCTGAACAATATGTGTCAGGGCAATTTCACCTTCCCTGGAAATCTTATACTGTGGCACCCGTGGCAGAGAGGCTCCCTCCTTCACAGTAATGTTAATAGGTGGAATACGCATCTCTCCCACATCCGTGTCCGAGATCGCCCATAACGTGTGCGGGAGAGAGGCCAAAGCTGAATTGTCTAATATAGTGCAAAATCTATCTGAATCTGGATAATTGTCATTCAGGATAACCCGCACCCCCTCCGGAGCGCACCGTATCGTTGCTCGAAAATATTTGAGCAAATCAATGCCCAGGATATTATCTGGTGTATGGGGCGATAGCAAAAATTGACCAAAACTGAAAAATTTGTCAAGACAAAGTGCAAGGGGCTTCGACAATGGGCTAGGGGAGGGTGTGCCATCAAACCCTACACATGTTATCATTTCGCCAGACAGGGGAGCCCTCGGAACCAAGTTTTTTGACAAAGCGCTACGAGTAGCTCCTGTGTCGACTAGAAATTGATCAGTAGAACCCAAAATGCCCGCTGTTACATATGGCCCTTTCTGATCTACCGGCACTTCAATTGATTCCGTACCCCATCCTACGCAGTCCTATGCATGCACATACTCTTGGTGTTCCACATTCTCACCCTCCGATATCTGATATTGATTTCGTCTATCAAAAGTGTTCCGTTCATCCTGGCCATGGCCCCTCTCTTCAGTCCTTCCACGATCACCACCACCACCTCTCGCTCCCGTATAACTGCCCCTCGACCTACCACCTCCACGACCACGCTGGCTACGTTGTTCACGAAGTACCGGACAATCATCAGCCCAATGCCCAAACTCCTTACAATACGCACATTGATCCTCCGCTATATCTGTACGACCGTACGACGTATTACCTCCACCTCGTCTACCTCTCTCATTCCCTCTATTTTGTGTTCCACGAACCTGTGCCAACATCACCTTCGTTTTCAATTCTTTCGCTTTTTTATCAACACTTTCCTTAGCCTCCAATTCCTGTCGCTCATAATACTGAGCCATAGTTAACAAAGACGCAGGGGTTGCCGTGGCCCAGGAACTCTCACTCGACTTCAATCGTTTTGCAATCTCCGGTAGGAGATTAGCCACATACTTATCTACAAACAAATGCCTACCCGTATCGTCTGTTAACAATTGACCACTGTAATCATGAAACGCTTCTTCGAAGCGTGTAAAGAAATCCGAAACCGTTTCATCTGGCTTTTGCTTGCACGAAGCTAACATAGTCCAATCTATTTTTTTTAGAAGGGACGAGCGTTTTTAATTTGATCAAAATAGCCGCCGGGAGGTCTAAAATCAACTGGCATGGCTTACATGCCGGTTCCCTATCTAAATCAGCTGCATTTATCTCTTTCCATGTCCCCCCAAGTATCGTTTCATCATTATTTTTACGAATTAATCTCCACATGTCAGGCGGGAGAATTAACCCAAAAAACAAATCTATATCGACAAGAGTCATCACACAGGACGAAATAGCCCCTTCCACCCCTTCATAGAATGCCGCCGGATTTTTACGAAGGTCAGGTAAAGAATTTTTCAACGCCATAACATCTGCTCTATTCCAAGGCGTATACACCCAGTTATATATAAAATACCCCTTCGCATCCTTTGATAGTTTATCATCATCTGTACCTTCCCCTTTTGGTGGAACATACAAAGGTGCAGCTTCACGCATAGGCATAACATGCATTGTAGAACTCTTATCTGAACCCCGGAGAGAACACTCCTTAGATAGCCCAGTAGACTCCGGCCCGGACTCCTTAGCCTTTTTCCGCTCGTCCCGCAATCTGGTGGTCTCATCCCGCAGCTGGATCAGTTGCTTGTAAAAGGCATCGACATCTGAAAGATCAAAAACACCTTTTTCCAAATTCTCACGATGAACTGACACAACCTTAGGTTCTAACGTATCCGAATATTGACGATATACAGTAACAACTTCATCTGCCAAAGTAACCAAAAAGTACAATAATTCTTGATCCGTCCATTTACCCCTTTCAGCAATAACCTCAGCCTGAGTGACAAAATTCGTATTCACTTTTCGAGCCCAACTACGCAAATTTGCGGATTTCTCCGCAGAAAACCTGCCGCCGGAGGTAGCCTTTTTCCCTGACTTATCCTGTCCTTCATCATTCGATTCTGGAGCTGGAGCCGTAGGCAAGACGTACGGAGGCGGTGATCGATCTAGCAATGAAAAATCATCAATTTCATTATTAAGGACAGGATAAAGTGGTCGACGGATAGGGAATTGACCCGTCGCTTGCAAATTACGCTCCCGTTCCTCCCTCTCCTTCTTCTCCTGAGCCTCCTTTCCCTCAAGCTGTAAAGCCTTATCGCGGGCAGCCTTCCGCTGCTCTTTTTCCGCCAAGGCAACCTCACGTTTCATTCGCTCACGCACCGCTTTCTCCCACAATCGCACACAATCAAACATATTTTGTCTAGACCTTCGTTGAAACATACATTGCTCCACAAACTGAACTTTACGCAAATCGAACGACCCATGTAGTGGCCATTGCAATTCGGGGTCTGTTTTGGTGTATTTATGCCATAACTTACTATACATTATAGGGGGAAGGCCAAATTTAATATACATCTCACGGTTTGGTGTTCCTTCTGGGGGAGCCGGCTGTGATTCCGCTAACCTAATCATGGTACCATTCCCAAAACAGCACATCCCTCGGAGTGTGCTTAAAACAGGCATGTTTAAAAAGTATCACGAAAGCGTGATATCGTAAAAAATGGCACTTACAGTACTTCACACAAATGTGCCGCTCAAAGGGAAAAAAAACAAAATTAGAGAAACATCTCTACATGCCTGCCTATGTGAAGTGCACTACACATATAGATTCGAAGATCACAAAGTCACAAATGTTAGCTAACTCAAATCAAAGTCATAGGTCATAGAACTTCGATAAGCGTCCGCAGACTACCTTACCGGTCACAAATCTTACCCAAAGTCTCAAAGGTCCAGGTTCCAACTGCCAAGGTCTTTTAATCAAATCAGCCAAACGGCACTTTATCCAGCAACGCAGACGATCAAGAACTCAGTCGGAGACCGGCGCCACCTGGAAGGTCAGATCGGAAGGAAAGGAAAAAACACCGCGGGTGCCAAGACTCGGGTCACTCAGTGGCAGCGTACGCGTCCATGGCGAATTTCCAAGCCTTCGTCACGACCTCTCCTTCGGGCATCCGAGTCGCCGATGAGTCCCTTCGTGGTCGCCAATTGTAGTGTTGGGTTCCCAAGGCCTACATGCTCCGCAGAAAATACCCACTTACACTGAAAGACTGTTGGCACGGAAACTGAAAAGTACAAAGAACAAGTTTATTAAGACCCCATGGGGTGGTGGTACATTCCTACAGCACCCTTCGGCAATGCAAGAAGTATCACACCGAACATTGGTGTGAGTCCCTCTTTTATACATAATACAGGTAATAAAAAGATAGGCGTTACGAAGTTTACAGAGAATATGTACATATATGGTCATTTTTGGAGCACAGCCAACTCATGGGAGGGGTTACAGAGGTACTGGTCAGTTTGGCCGAATTCCTAAGGGGTGACTGGTCAGTCGAAACTGCGCATGCGCGAGCTTGACCACTACTAAAAATAGCCTGTTGCTGGGCAAACCCAAGTGGTCAGCGGCACGGACAAAGGACTAAAGGGCATGCAGGCCACGAGGCTGCTCGTTACCTAAAATGGCCGCCGCAACATACAAAATGGCGTTTTTGGAAAATGCTAAGTTAAGGGAAATACGTGTAGCAGAAGCTTAACGCTAACCCAGCCATCGTCAAATTACAACAACATGTGTACCCATGCACTATTCAGGGGTGCAACAGGGTGTTAATGTGACACCCTGCCACCCTTGTAGGTCTTCACCCCTTACCGATTCGGTATTTACAGATTCGGTATTCCCCATTCATTCCTATAGGCCATAGGAATGAATGGGGAATACCAATTCTGTAAAAATTACCGAATGAATACCTACATACCATTTACCCATTCTAAAATACCGAACTGGTAAAATTCGATATTTTAGAACCGGTAAATGGTATTTACCTACATTTGGCCCTTAATTGGCATTTAAGAGTATCACACAGACAGTACTTACTCGGAGTCCATCCATAAAGATCCAGCATACTCCTGCCCCCACCTAGTCCCCGGAAGTATAAATGAACCACATCGCATTGCATAGTCAATATTTCTGGTTCCTACGTCAGACCCCAGCCACAATTTACATAATCGAGAGAAAAAGGTCTATGCATTATCTAATTAGTATCCCAGCTAAGATAGTGATGTCAGTCATGTGACAACCTTCACCACAGCCCATGAAGCCCTGGGAGACATCACCTGACTGACATCTTCCCAGCTCATGAAGCCCATAGGAGACCGCAGCCTGACACATGACTGACACCTTCCAAGCCTGTGAAGCACTGAGGAGACAGCCACCTGACATGTGACTGCCCCTCCCCAGCCCGTGAAGCCTCATGGAGACAGCAGCCTGATCGCCGTGGCTAGAGTAGACATTCATCATTAAGTTTTATTGTTCAATTACTTAAAACCGTTACAATATACTGTCATTAATAAAAATAACGGAGTTAAAGTCCTTAGCATGTTATTACAAACTGGTAGAACATGAAACCTTAAAATTAATATCAACACTTGCTGTAAAGTGCAAATGCATTAGACTTAAAGGAACATTTTGTCATGGTCTCTCTTGCTTGTTAGCTGACTGGTTTCTTTCTGTATCTCTACATTCTACATCAAGGCGGCTCGGATTAATTCTATACATTTCCCCAGCCGCGCTACTGTTTGAGCTGTTTTAGCAGAGAAACACAAGTCAGAGACTTCACTGCATCGTACAAGGCCATGGGCTCTGCAGATTGGATTAACTAGTCAGTGCCTCTCACTGGCTAACTTAGGGTAGTAGCACAGCAGATGGAGCCAGGATTCACAATGGTAATTACCAAGTCGACATCTGACTAAATTGCCCTGCCTGGCCCAGGCTTGGTTAAAGTCCACAATGAGCAATGCAAGAAGTCTCATGTAAGTGATTTTTATCCGGCCCGGGACTGACAGTGCTTGCTCGAAATAAGGCTGTGGTTAACCCACTATATAGGAGGTGTCCAGTGCTAGGAGATTGGATTGATGGAGTAAGCTGTCCAGATCTCTTTCATAGGATATTTTCTTGGCTTGTCTATTCAGTGATCTTTTCCATGCAGCAACTGGAATGCTTGGGTTGTGCAAATTTTGCACATCTATTTCCAACAATTTTGTGGCTGCTGTCAGCTGCACCTGCCATGGGGATCCACCTTCTTCAAAAATTGTTTTGATTTGCGTTTTTAGAGATGTTGCTGGAGTTCGCAAGGTGTTTGTAACTCGCTCATTTTTAAAATTGTCACTGAATAATTTGTATCACTGCTCTTTTTAAAGCACACAAACGCTCTGTCCTACCTTACTGGAAGCGCTGCTGACTCGCGCTAATCCAGCTCCACAGCCTCGGGGAATCGCCATTACCGAGAGCGCGCCAAAGGCGGAGCCACGCCCCCTGCGAGGCCACGCCCACCGACCGACCCTATAAACGCTCTCCTAGCGCACCGTCCCCATTCACCTGATAGCCTCTGAGGCGGAAGCCGGAGGTGTTTGTAACTCGCTCATTTTTAAAATTGTCACTGAATAATTTGTATCACTGCTCTTTTTAAAGCACACAAACGCTCTGTCTTACCTTACTGGAAGCGCTGCTGACTCGCGCTAATCCAGCTCCACAGCCTCGGGGAATCGCCATTACCGAGAGCGCGCCAAAGGCGGAGCCACGCCCCCTGCGAGGCCACGCCCACCGACCGACCCTATAAACGCTCTCCTAGCGCACCGTCCCCATTCACCTGATAGCCTCTGAGGCGGAAGCCGGAGGTGTTTGTAACTCGCTCATTTTTAAAATTGTCACTGAATAATTTGTATCACTGCTCTTTTTAAAGCACACAAACGCTCTGTTTTACCTTACTGGAAGCGCTGCTGACTCGCGCTAATCCAGCTCCACAGCCTCGGGGAATCGCCATTACCGAGAGCGCGCCAAAGGCGGAGCCACGCCCCCTGCGAGGCCACGCCCACCGACCGACCCTATAAACGCTCTCCTAGCGCACCGTCCCCATTCACCTGATAGCCTCTGAGGCGGAAGCCGGAGGTGTTTGTAACTCGCTCATTTTTAAAATTGTCACTGAATAATTTGTATCACTGCTCTTTTTAAAGCACACAAACGCTCTGTCTTACCTTACTGGAAGCGCTGCTGACTCGCGCTAATCCAGCTCCACAGCCTCGGGGAATCGCCATTACCGAGAGCGCGCCAAAGGCGGAGCCACGCCCCCTGCGAGGCCACGCCCACCGACCGACCCTATAAACGCTCTCCTAGCGCACCGTCCCCATTCACCTGATAGCCTCTGAGGCGGAAGCCGGAGGTGTTTGTAACTCGCTCATTTTTAAAATTGTCACTGAATAATTTGTATCACTGCTCTTTTTAAAGCACACAAACGCTCTGTCTTACCTTACTGGAAGCGCTGCTGACTCGCGCTAATCCAGCTCCACAGCCTCGGGGAATCGCCATTACCGAGAGCGCGCCAAAGGCGGAGCCACGCCCCCTGCGAGGCCACGCCCACCGACCGACCCTATAAACGCTCTCCTAGCGCACCGTCCCCATTCACCTGATAGCCTCTGAGGCGGAAGCCGGAGGTGTTTGTAACTCGCTCATTTTTAAAATTGTCACTGAATAATTTGTATCACTGCTCTTTTTAAAGCACACAAACGCTCTGTCCTACCTTACTGGAAGCGCTGCTGACTCGCGCTAATCCAGCTCCACAGCCTCGGGGAATCGCCATTACCGAGAGCGCGCCAAAGGCGGAGCCACGCCCCCTGCGAGGCCACGCCCACCGACCGACCCTATAAACGCTCTCCTAGCGCACCGTCCCCATTCACCTGATAGCCTCTGAGGCGGAAGCCGGAGGTGTTTGTAACTCGCTCATTTTTAAAATTGTCACTGAATAATTTGTATCACTGCTCTTTTTAAAGCACACAAACGCTCTGTCTTACCTTACTGGAAGCGCTGCTGACTCGCGCTAATCCAGCTCCACAGCCTCGGGGAATCGCCATTACCGAGAGCGCGCCAAAGGCGGAGCCACGCCCCCTGCGAGGCCACGCCCACCGACCGACCCTATAAACGCTCTCCTAGCGCACCGTCCCCATTCACCTGATAGCCTCTGAGGCGGAAGCCGGAGGTGTTTGTAACTCGCTCATTTTTAAAATTGTCACTGAATAATTTGTATCACTGCTCTTTTTAAAGCACACAAACGCTCTGTCTTACCTTACTGGAAGCGCTGCTGACTCGCGCTAATCCAGCTCCACAGCCTCGGGGAATCGCCATTACCGAGAGCGCGCCAAAGGCGGAGCCACGCCCCCTGCGAGGCCACGCCCACTAACTTCTAGCACAAATGTGTCGACCCCCCCAGCGCAGCGGACGAGCGCAACGGGAGCGCCGTTTGCGCGCCGAAGGCGCGCCTAAGGCAAGCCCGTCTGCGCCCGTCCGCGCACGACCGGGCCTAGGGCCTGACCCCCTGGCTCCCAGAGCCTCCGCCAAAACCACATATTCCCGTCGTGACCTTTTAAGCCTCAGACCGTCTACCGCCCCCTCATGCAGATATATCCATGATATGGATGGACCCTTTGTCAGCTGCACGGACTGCCAGCCAGCCCGCTTCAAATCTCGACACGAGTACCGAAGCCTGCAACCCTCAAACTTGCCTCACTTAACTGTTGCTCTCTCCCTAAACATGCGACACCAATCCACCACTTAATAGAAGACTACGAGATTGATATTCTTTTCCTAACGGAAACGTGGCTCACCCCACACTCTGACTCGGACATAGTGTCAGCCATACCTCAGGGATTCCTCATCCAGTCTCTCCCTCGACCACTAGGCAGAGGGGGAGGCATCGCTATTATTTACCGAGACTCTTTCATCTGTAACGCCAGCGACGCACAAATCCCAGACTCGGAAAGCCTTCAATTCTCAATCAAACTTGACCCTACGAATTCCCTTTCAGGGGTTCTAGTCTACCGTCCCCCCGGCCACCCCGGCTCCTTTCCCAATGCCCTCCTAGACACGGTAGCAACACAGGCTCACTCCGTCACTAATTTCATTTTAGTGGGAGACCTGAACATCCACTTCGAAGACACTTCAGATTCTGGAGTAGTCGACCTGATCACTGAACTAGCGGCCTCGGACCTCCTTCTCATCAACTCAGGAGCCACTCACATCAAAGGCCACTTGCTGGACCCAGTGTTCACCAGCACCCCGCGATGCAAGAAATAGACTCCATCCCCCTTCCCTGGACGGACCACTTCCTGGTCCTATTCCAACTTCCAGGACCCCTCAAGAAACCTCAGAAACCACCCTCCTTCACTAAAGGCAGGACTTGGTCCAAACTTCCTATCGAAGAATGGGCCAACACCCTGACATCAACCACCCCGATTCACGACGATATCCCGGACAACGCCGATAGTAACTTCAGAAATTGGATTACGGCCTCCCTGGATTCTGTGCTCCCACTCAGAATGCGCGAAGATAAAACCAACAACACCGGCTCTGCTCCGTGGTACACCCCAGAACTCCGCCAGCTCCGCAAAAACTGTAAAAGAGCCGAACGGCTTTGGAGAAAAGACTGGCACAATGCCAGCAAAGAGGCATACCATTCCTCAGTCAAAACCTATAAAACTGCAATCAAGCTCTCCAAAGCCTCCCACTATGACACCCGGATAAAGGAAGCCTCTAACTCCTCTAGGGAATCCTACCTCATTGTGAAAGAGCTACTGAAAGTTCCCGTCTCTTCTGCGCCTACCACCCCCCAGGTAGACAGAAGTAATGACCTAGCCTCATACTTCAACAACAAAATCGCCCGCATCCTTACATCCCTCCCTCCCCCCAGCTCCCCTACCCACAGAAACATTACCCAGCCCCCCGATCAGACGGGAATACGTCCCCAACTCGAGACATTCAAGCCAGTAACGCCTATCGAGGTGGAAACTACCCTGAATAAAATAAAAAGTGGATCTCCTCTAGACCCTGCACCCCTGAGATTCCTCAAAAACGTGGCCCCCGCCATCACCCCCACAATCACGGAGCTTATCAACTGCTCACTTGCTCAAGGTTCAGTCCCCGACAGCTGGAAAAATGCAGTGGTGAAGGCACTCCTTAAAAAACCTCAGCTCGATCCAACTGATATGGCTAACTACCGGCCCATATCACTCCTCCCGGGGATTAGCAAGATCACCGAGAAACTGGTGAATAGTCAACTCTCCCGATTTCTCGAGACTAATAACATCCTGCGGCAATCCCAAACCGGGTTCCGTCCGGGACACGGTACAGACACCGCCCTGCTTGCCGTCATCGAGGAAGCAAGGCGCATTCTAGACTCAGGAGGATCAGTGGCAGTGATCCTCCTGGATCTGAGTGCCGCCTTCGACACGGTCAATCACCGTGTCCTTCTTCATCGATTGGCGACAGCAGGGCTCACCGGGATGGCACTCAGATGGATAGAGTCCTTCCTTACCGGACGCACGTTCCAGGTTTGGGACGGCGAATACCACTCGTCCACACTTCCACTTACCAGCGGGGTTCCTCAGGGCTCCTCCCTGGGCCCCACACTTTTTAATGTGTACATGGCCCCCTTGGAAGACGTGGTAACACCATTCGGGATAAAAATCGTGAGTTACGCTGACGACACACAATTGGTCGTCTCCCTCTCCCAACTAGACGACCACCCAGACAAATTACCAAACTGTCTCACCGAAATTCACCGGTGGATGTGTGAATCGTCACTGAAACTCAACGGTTCCAAAACCGAGGTGATGCTCATGGGCAAACAATGGGCGTCCATCCCCCCGGCAATTTGGCCAGACGTGTTCGGGGAAATCCCCACCCCGAAACACGAAATTAAGACCCTCGGAGTCTGGCTAGAACCCGACCTCTCAATGAAGACCCAAGCGGCCAAAACCGCCGGAACCTGTCTTGGGCTTCTGCGAACCATTCGCAAAATTCTCCCCCTCCTACCGCCCGGATCCAGGAAACTACTAGTACAGGGCCTCATATTGTCACGGTTAGACTACAGCAATTTGGTCTACCTAGGTGCGCCGGAAGCCACCTTAGCAAGACTGCAAAGAACCCAGAACGCTGCAGCTCACCTAATCATGAGCGTACCGCCTAGAGTATCCGCCAAACCCGCCATTAAGGCTCTGCACTGGCTGCCAGTCCGCCAAAGGGTGGAGTTTAAGGCCATGTGCACGGCCCATAAACTAATCAATGGATCGGGACCTGCGATTCTTAGCGGTTTGGTCACCCCCTACATTGCACCAAGGGCTCTACGGTCTGAGAACGAGCACCTGGCCAACATCCCTAAATTCAAGAGAACACGTACTGGAGGCCGACGTTTCTTGGTCAAAGCGTCCGCTGGTTGGAACTCGCTCCCACGCTCCCTTAGACTGGAGCCCAACCACCTGACATTCAGGAAAAAACTTAAAACCCTTTTGTTCCCTAAATAAACCCTTCACCTCTCTCCCCCTCAGTAGGACTCAATGTTAACAGCGCGGGGATGCCCTCGGGTCACCAGGCGCTATACAAATTGCTAAATAAATAAATAAAAATAAATAAATAAATAATGTAATATTTTACTGTGTCCCCTAAGCAGGTAATGTCCGGACGGGTAAGTCCCAGCTCCAACCTTACTCTAGCTTTCCTGGCAACTCTGGGCAGAGGAAATGGGACGCACCCAGATTTGCGTACAAGAGGTGCAACAATCTAAAAGATCAACTGGTGAGCACCCGACCAAGATAACCCCCAAAGCTACCCACGAACACAGTCTTCAACGCATGGGGCCTGCCCAAGATCACTGGACATTACCCCTGCAACGACTGCAGTGTGTGTCACCTCACAACCCACACCAAAACCCTGAACCTTGAACCCAACCAGACCTGGACTCAACGGAACCACACTAACTGTAACTCACGCAATGTGATATACCTCCTTACATGTACGTGTGGCCTCCGGTATGTGGGGATGACAACGTGTAAAGTCAAAACCAGAATAACCGAGCATCAAAGTACCATAAGATGCAAGAAAAACATCAGTAGACTTACTAATCACTTCATCACCCACTGCCATACACCCAATGACCTCAACTGGACAGTCATTGAACAAATCCCAGAAAGCCCTATTGACAATGACAAGAAACTTCTCAGTAAAGAACAGCGATGGATATATCGCCTTTCAACTGCCACAGATGGTCTGAACGATGCCATCCCGTGGAATTCATTAACATCCCCATAACCCAAGGGCTACACCTGCCCACTTTATACTGGAATCCCCCTTGTAAAATATCTCCCTGGAGATAGAGCCTTACAGTTCTGAGATATGGGATTGTGGATCCCTTCCCATGATTATGACTTTTCTGTATATTACCCTGGCACCCCAACAAAAGGATAGCCCTCCAATGGCACACTGCCCATTTTTATTCACCTTTTATTCACTCATTCATACTGTATCATGCCCAATCCCCTAAGGGCACTGATATTCTGATTTAGAATGCGCACCCTCCGTGTAATAGCACTGCTGATAATGGCCCGCACAGGCGCGCTAGCACTTCGCGCGCGCAACTCTCCAGTGCGCATGTGCGAAGACAACACCTACGTTCGCACATGCGCTTTGAGAGCGAGAATCACCGCGCATGCGCACAAAACTGGCCACAACTCCTTGAGCATGCGCGAAGACTTGCGACCACTCCCCACGCACCTGGGCAATATCATGACTCGGCGGCTCGAGTCTATCTACCATTTCTCCAATCATACAGGTGCGCACAATTACCCAATCGACTGCCGTATAAAACCCAGCAGTAATGGCCATTACTTACTGGTTCTGCGAAGGAGGCACTACAGGTCCAAAGCAGGCTCTGGCCAGAAATGCTGTGAGTATGACGAACTACCATCTCTACTACGGGTAAGCGCTACTTTTCTCCCCTACAGGTCTCCTAACCCCAGTGGCAAAACCTTTCTCTTCCTCACAGGGCCAACCCCTTGCCACTTCAAAACCTTGAAGCAAAAACTCCTTATAACTAGCGTAAGAAAGTATTCCTGCGCTCCCTTTCATTTTTACCACTTTTTCACTAATGTTGTGAATACCGTTTCTTTAGCCACCCCACCAACGAAATTCAAGTGCGATTTTTCACCATAATGGTACCACCAGTATCATTACACCCTAGCCGCTTATAGCCTGCACCCTCATCGCTATAAAGTCAGCTGTCATGAATATGTATGCAATACTTTTTAGTGACTCTCTTTTCCCCTTGTATGTTTTGTTCTTGTCCTTACATGTTACATGTACACGTGTTTTTTGAGAAGGGAATCCCCCTCTCACACATAGATAAACACTTTAGGGCGTGTAGACACATAGTCTGAATCACACACCTACTAGTTTTAATTGCACACACCTTTTAATCTGTCCTGAAGAAAGCCAGCATATTCATAAGGCACTGGCTGAAACATGTTGAGCCATCAAAGGATGTGGGAGGTCGTAACTCGCCTCTAACATCCCACTGCCTTATTTTTAACCGCTGACGGTGGCCCAGGTATTAAAGTTTAATTAACCTACGGGTACTGGGACCTCCGCCAAGCCGTTTTAAATTCGCATTCAAAGCACCCTTCACTGCACACTCAGCGATATACCTGCTCCGCTGTAATCAGGCGTCGAAGCACACCCGGGACACGCTAGGTGTCACTGGGTGGGCCCGATGATGAAGCATGCCACCAACTAGGTTGGTGGGTGAGGGCTTCATGAGCACACCTACCAGGTGTCACTACCCCTTGACGGAACAAAACTGAGTCACTTAGATTTAAATACTAAATCTTGTTAATCCTCCCTCAACTTTAGCTAGTCTCTTTTTGATTAAACTCTATATAATTTGGGGATACGGACTAGCTATCTGGTCCTCTCTCTCCCTCTTGATACACGATCAAGAAAGATGCACCGCCTGAGTCCGGTCTTTTAAAAAGGAGGCGAGCCAAGAGAGGGCAGTGCCCCGAACGCCCGCTGCGCAGACACGGTCGAGAAGGATGGAATGGTCGACCGTGTCAAACGCAGCGGACAGATCAAGGAGCACCAAGGCTTGGGGCAAGTTGGAATCTGCCTTACTCTTTAGCTCGTCCAAGACGGACAGAACAACTGACTCGGTAGAGTGAGCCGGACGGAAGCCCGCTTGGTGGGAGGCCAGGAGATGGTTGTCCTCGATGTAAGAAGAGAGACAAGAAGTGATATAGCTCTCCAGGATCTTCCCAAGGTAGGGGAGAAGGGAAATGGGTCTAAAGTTAGAAGGAAGGGAAGGGTCTAAACCAGTTTTTTTTAGAATGGGACGAACTATAGCGGATTTGAAAAATTTAGGAACTGAACCAGAGGAGATAGAGACATTAAGAAGGGAAAGAGGAGGATCAGGGCAATGGGTAAAGAGCTCTTTCAAAATGCGAGCTGGCGCACAGTCAGCTGGGGAGCCGGACTTCACTTTCTGAAGAAGAGCCAAGAAAGAGTCCAGGGACATGAGGGGAAACTGATTGAGAGGAGGGAAGGACAAAAAAGGGGCAGGGGAGGAGGGGGCAGAGGAACTAAAGGAATATTAGATTTAATCTTGGCGATCTTCTCCAGGAAGAAGTCGTTCAGAGACAGACAGAGGTCTTGGGAAGGGATAAGGTTAGGGTTGGCTCTGTCAGAGGCAACAAGGTTGCGAACTATGGAGAAAATCTCCTTGGGCTTATTAGCTGACAGAGATATTCTCTCCGAAAAGTAGATAGTTTTGGCTCGCAGAATAGCTTTTTTATAGCTTGCCCGAAGCATCTTATATTTAGCTCGCAAGATGGGACAGTATTTACGCCTCCAATGACGTTCAGAACGTCTAAGGTCCAGTTTGAGGATTTTTAGCTCATCTGTAAACCATTTTTGGGCGTCATGGGGGCGGCAGGTCTTAACTTTCCTAAGGGGGGCAACTAGATCACAGGAGGAGGACGTCTATTTGATGGTCAATAGGGAGATTACATAGGTCAGGGGCAGAGGAAGCGAGGGAGACACAAAGAGAATCAAGGTCCACCCGATTCCAATTGCGGGCCATGACGTTTTTGGGTAGGGGGGCCTCTCTTGCGTTCCAAGCTCAATAGAAAAGGAGATCAATGAATGATCAGACCAGGTGCACGGAAGAATGATAGGGGAAAGGATAGAACAGCTAGCTGACCAGATTTGGTCCAAAACATGACCATGGACATGGGTAGGGGAGTGAAGATGTGAAAGGAAATTAAGAGACTGAAGGGTGGCAGAAAAATCCTTGGAAGACAGGTCTTCCCTGGGGTCGCCCGCCAATAATTGAAGTCCCCCAAAAGAAGCACAGAGGAATTATTGACAACGTGCGTAGCCAGTAGTTCTTGCAAAGCAGGAATAAAGGAAGGCATGTGCTGCGGAGAGCGATAGAAAAGGGCTATTGTAAGGGGGGCCCGGAGATTGACTGAACGGGCAACTATGAAATCTACACCGAGTATGGGAGGATAGGGGAGAAACTGAAGCCTAGAGCGAATGATCATCGCCACACCCCCACCGACTTTACCAGCGGGACGATCCGCCCGAAGAGCGTAGTAAGAGTCAGGGAGGGCGGAGAGAAGATCAGGAAGGGAATCAGCAGAGAACCAAGTCTCCGTGAGAAAAAGGAAATCGGGGGCGTCTGTGTCCAGTAAATTAAAAATCTCCAGCTGATGTCTACCTGCAGATTTAGTATTGAGCAGGAAGGCAGTGGCCATGCTAGAAGGGGAAAGAGGCCGGGGTAGAAAGAGTCTGAGACCGGGGAGAGAATGGCGTACGTTCGGGTCGTGAGGCCGATGGAGAAGAAATATCCAGTGTAATAATACGCTGAAGCAGAAAAGGGTCAATAAGCTGACCAGTATTGAGAGACAAAAGTTGGGCTGGGGTATAGGTTAAAAAAGGGGCAGGGCCCATGGCCCGTGGTCCCTGCCGGTCGCGGACGGGCGCGGATGGGCTTGCCTTTGGCGCGCTGACGGCGCGCCCGCTGCTCCCGTACGCTGCGCGACCGGGGGATACACATTGTATATGAAGGGAAAAACGGAAGGGGCGTGGCCTGTAGGTGGTGGGCGTGGCCTGTGGCCTCTGGGGAATGGCGGCGAGAGGGTAGTGGCCCGCAGCAGCGCTCGATTCAGCTGCGCGGGAGTGCCCAGAGCATGGGAGTCAACTGAAACAAATTCCCAGGATGGGGAGAACAAGTAAGTAGAAGGACAATTTTTAGAACTGCGCTGTAATCCACAAAACAGCAAAACAAGGGTACTTGTGATGTCTGGGTCGCACGTAATGACAAGTGTCCCAGTGCTGGAAAGTTGTCTATGGTGGAGCTTTGGGGCCTAAAAGCAGATTGGAAGAAAGGAAGGATGTTATGATCTTTTGCCCAGGTTTCTAGTTCCTTCAACAGTAATCTGGCATATGCTTTAGCTTCTATATCTAATAGAGCGACTAGCCGATAATTTTCAGGTTTCGTGCGGTCCCCTTTTTTGTGAATCAGAACGAGTATTGAGCCTTTCCCCGAGGATGGGACTGTAGAAGTGGCAAACGTGTACTTAAAAAGTGGTGTTAACTGATCTGCCCAGAATCTGTGGGAGACTTTAAGCACTGCTGCTGGGACTCCATTGGGACCAGGGGCCCCATCTGACTCCATTTTTTAATCAGATTGGTAATCTCAACCTTGGTAATAACCGGTATTTTGTCATTATTATGAGGTACTGCAGTGCTTTGTTGTATTTGGATATCGTCGTATTCTGCTGTGTCGTATACAGTTGCTTTGCGTGTTTGACCCATTCGGAGGCTGCCACCCCGTTTTCCTTGCTTTGACTTGTGTGGCTCTGTTGTTTGATATATCTCCAGAGTTGGATGTGACCCTTTTCTCTGAGAAGATAAAACATTTTCAGCCACTCTGCCTCGATTTTCTTTGATTGTATTTCCCATATTTTCTTCCTGTGTTCCCTACGAAGCACTTTTATTTCCGATGTATGGGAATTTGTCGCTCCTATTCTTCTTGCCTTCACGGCCTTTGAAAGGTTCTGCTTGGTTTGCGCTAGGGCCCTTGGTTTTAATTGTTATGACTGACATTGTGGATAGGAGTCCTGTGCTTTAGGGCTTACAGTATCTCGTCCAAGAATGGTTATTAGTTCATCAAGGAGTCCTTTCCAGAGCTCCAATGGTGATGCATTTACTTCTGTCTGTTAGACTTGACTCTTTGTATAAGATCCACTCCAAGAGCTTTGGACCTATATTTGTGGGCGATTTTATTCTACTCAAGACTTCGTGGTGCTCTTCTCCAGTTGAAGCTCTGTTGACGTGGTTCTGAGCTATTTCCAGTTGTTTTGCAGGTTTCCCATTTAGCTCAAGAGATACCCTCAGAGGTCTATGGTCGCTTTCGTCCCTGTTTACCACTTCAAAGTTGTTGAAATAGGTTAGCAGGTTATCCAAAATAAAGATGTATCAATTGATGACTTGTCCCCGAAGGTCGGAAGAGGATACCAGAGAGGGTCCACAGCTTTTTTGATGGTGTGGGCGGAAACCATATTTTGCGTGTAAAGGAGCCCTGCAGAGGAGCTGATTCTATATTGTTGGGAGGTTCCCATGTAGCGTGTCCAAACTCCCTGGTGTTCATGTCCCCAACGATAATTGGAGAATGTGAAGCATATTTATTTATGAGGTGGTCCATTTGTCTTGTCAATGTTTTTAGTTCTTGCTTTTTTTGCTGAGTGGCGGGGTTGACGAAGCAGTTGATTATCAAAAGGCGGATTGAGATGTTATTATTATTGAAACCGCCGATCAGTACGGCTTGCAAGTTGGAAATGTGTGTTATTACTGATGTTACCTCTATTTTACGAGCATGATTAATGAAAATTGAGAGCCCACCAGATGCCTCCCAAAGATATTACGTTTTATAGGTGCAGTGCGAAATACATGAAAACCCGGGATAATTAGGGGTTCGGTGGTCCATGTCTCTTGTAGGCACAGAATGTCATTAGCTTGAAGATACATATGTGCTACGTTACAGGTAAGCAATATTTTTAGCCCTGCGACATTCGAGGATATGATGGACAGTTATATGTTGTTTCCCGGTGTTCTATTCTTATTCAAGTGAAAAGCAGCATTTATTATATTAGCAGTGCCGTCGTGGGAGCTGGCCTCCACTGCCTTGCATGACGCTATGCTTTTGCCCACTGTAGTGGAATGACCTTAGATCAATTAAACTTGTTATCCTATAGGCATTATAAGATCTTGAATCCGCGGCTGAGCTTTTCCCTGGTTGTTTGCTTGCTGTCCCCCTTAACACTGAGTATACCTCCTTCGTTGACGATGATACTACTAATAAGTGTGGGTATTTCTCGGGTTTGGGGAAAGCTATATCAATGCCCCAATCTGCCATTTGTGCTATTTCATCTACAGTGAGCCCCACCTGGGCATGGCGACACAGCCCTATTGAGGTTGATTCCCCGTGAGAGTCACTAGAAAGGCTCAGGAACTTAACCCACTCTAAGTCGCTTGAGTGTATTTCAGTGAGAGTCGGAATATGCTTAAATAGTCTAAGTATGTTGCCCCTATTAAGAATGTCATGTTGACCTTTAATGACATATCTAGGGGTAAGAATCACCTCGTGCGTAATTTTACTGACTGGGATTACTTTGGGCTGGGTACATAAATCCGTACCTAATTTGCGATTTGGGCCAGGGTCCCGTTGATGTGGTTCTGATCGGTGGGATGGGCTTTGGTTTGACTGATCAACTTGTTCAACTAGTCTCTGAAAGCCTTTGGATATAAGTCCCTGAGATGTATTGACCCCGGTGTCGGGTCCTTGTTTCTTGTTTGAACATACTAGACTGCTTTGCTCTACCTTCTTGTTGTTTGGTATATTAGATAATTGCACTTTTATTGCCGAGCCTGATGGGCTATGCAAGACCCCCGCGCAGGGAATTGACTGTGCAGGCCTATTGGCCTCTTTCCTAGTTGATGCTGTGGATATTAAGTTGCTTGAGACGTGGTTTTTGGTGAAGATCGGGTAGAGTTGTATTTTGTCTTTGTTAATTTGTGGATTTTTAATATAAGTTGGTAATAGGAGGGCGAGGTCTTTTGATGCCTTGGCCTTTTTCTCTTGTTTCTTTAGTTTTTTCTTAGCCCTCCTTGAATGAGGTTCTTCCTTCCTTTTCTGGTTGGAGGTGTTGCCCTCCAGGTGCCTCCCTGGATTTAAGATTCAAGAGCTGGAATTACAACTGGTGAACTGGTGAAAAGTTTAGTAGATACTAAAAGTCCTTGTGTCTCAGGCTTTGTTAGTAGGTTACCCATGTTGATTCCAGCTGCATTACCCAGCGGACTGTCCGTGTTTTAAGTAGGAGAGATATTACTCTTGTTCATTGGGCCCTTCGTACATCCTTTTTGAACTTTTAATGAGTCTACCAAACCTTTTAAGATTTCTGGAACTGTTGCCCATGTATCCATGAGAGCTGCACACAAGCAGGTGCGCATCCAGTTATTCTGGTTATCACTGAGCTTGTTCTCTATGAAGGCCACCTTGTTGCTCAGTTCCACTAGTCGTTGAGCGATGGTGGGTAGAAGGTCGATTTGCAACTCCATTTTGTTTGATTGCCAGAGCAATGCCCTGGCCATAGTATGAACTGTTTCACCAGAAGAAGTTGCTCGTGGGTCATTAATGAAACTGCCATCATAAGGACTCTGGATTTGATTACTTTGTGTGGGGGGAAAGGGAACTCCGGGATCCATTGGCCATTCTAAAGAGTTCTGGAGTAAGCTCCAGTGTACTTTGTATCTTTGATTCCAGATTTTGGAGAAATAACTGTGATAGGTATCCCAGGTTTTGCAACCGCTCAGACTCTCCTGTCTTAGATGGATTAAATCCTGTGGGTACAAGGAGTGGTGACTGAACAGGGCACTGCAGGTTAGGTTGTTGCTGACAGTGTACTTGAGCTGTCACTACCTGCTCATGGTTTCTTCTAGTTAATGGAATGATGTCACCCTGTGGGTCACTTGCGTGTCTATGTTTCTTTCCAGGGGGGCTACACTGCCCTGAGTATGATTGAGAACGACGTCTTTCGATGTTTATCCTCCAAGGTTTGTACTTTGTACTTTTGTAACTGGGAGCTTGTTGCTGGAAAGGATTCCTATAATGTGGTTCATTCTATTACTGGACTTGGCTCTTCCTAGTTGGTCTATCTGGGCAGGGACGTTCTCATCATTGGAAGGAAGTTTATATAAAAATTGGGTTATAAGACCTGCCGATGGAGATTTAAAAAAATACTTTTTGTCAGGGACTATTTTCCGTGCACTCCTTACTATTCTGGGTGATACTTTAGTCAGGGGAACTGACTTTGCGAGGACATTTTCCCGGTGCTAAGTGATTTGTACTTCTTTTTTTTTTTGTAATTCTTCGATGAGGGTGCTCAGTTCTCAATGACTGTACGGTATCACTGATGTGTTAGACTTGAACTGGCTCCTTAGGGTTCAGAATTTACTTAAAACTAAGAGCAACCAACCACAAACAAATGACCGCAACTGCGGTATGCAAATCTTAGAGGTGCTCCCAGCTCTAGCAGAGCGCCAAGCTGCGCGGTGAACAAAACAGTAATCTCCTCATATGGTAAGAAAGTCTTTGTAGTGCTCCTGGCTCCCTCTGTGCACAAACAGGAAGGCAATAACACAGATTCAACTGTTGCAGGCTGTCGAGTTTTATAATAGAGCCTGCAAGATATGCTACGCACCACCAACGGCAAAATTAGCAATGAAGCCAGCAAGAGGATGCTTCTACAATGATTGCGATAATAATAAGTAGACCACGTAGTTGATTTCCTGAGGCAAGTGCGATATTCGCTGATCCTTTCAAGTGCCGCACAACAGGGAGATAAAACTCGGCTCTGACTCGAGGACCAGTGATCTCAACCGGCGTGGAGGTACTCGCGGCTCCCGCCACGCGCCGAGGGGGGAGAAATGCTCAAGGGCCCGCTCGTTACACGCGGTTCTCGCAGCTCCTCACCTCCGCTCCTGGTTCCGCAGCTACTCTCCACCACCGCGGCTTCCGCAGCTGCTCTCTACCACCACTGCTCCAGCAGCTACTCTCCACCAATGCGGCTCCCACGGTTCCCGCAGCTGCCTTCTTCCACTCCTTTCCACTGTTACTGAACGCCACTGTACGCATGCGTCACTACAGTCATCGTACAATGAATCACATCACAGACCAATGGGGGTTAAAAGGTCGCTTTTATTTCAGAAACAACAATTCAATACAATAATACAATCAATGAATGTGCATGTAACCCCACATGAAATATCCCCAATGAAATGTCCCCATCTTTATCCCCCATGAATTTTTCCCCATCTTGATCCCCCATGAACTTTCCCCCACCTTGAACCTCAACTCCAACCCCTTAGTTTGTCCTCCTTCCTACCTCCTGCCTCATTCCTCTGTCCTCTGTTTCCCTCTGTCCTAAGCTATTCTTCCTGCCCCAACCCCTACTGCCTGCCTCAATCCCGTCCAAATCTGCCAATAGGTAAAGGAAAAACCCTGTGATCCCTGGGAAGATAACCCAAAATGAGGGGCAACAAATAAATAAAAGGGGAGGGTGGAGGGGCACAAAAAACTGCTGCGCTGCCGCCTACCTTGCCTAGGACTCCCAACTGACCCTAATTATAACGCGACGTTTCAAACCGCCGCGTTCTAAAGCAGGTGCCTCTCCTGTATAAGCTCGGTCTGGGCAATACCATGCCCGAAGTTGCCCGGGGGTGGACATTCTGGGAATGCCACCCCAAGCCCCCATCGGGCAATGAATCACATCACAGACCGATGGGGGTTAAAAGGTCGCTTTCACTTCAGCAACGACAATTCAATACAATATTACAATCAATGAATTTGCATGTAATATCCCCAATGAAATTTCCCCATCTTTATCCCCCATAAATTTTCCCCCGGAACGATTCCCCATGACTTTTTCCCCATCTTGATCCCCCATGACTTTTTCTCCATCTTGATCCCCTATGAATTTTTCCCCCATATTGATCCCCCATGAATTTTCCCCAACCTTGAACCTCGACCTCAACCCCTTAGTTTGTCCCCATTCCTACCTCCTGCCTCATTCCTCTGTCCTCTGTTTTCCCTCTGTCCTAAGCTATTCTTCCTGCCCCAACCCCTACTGCCTGCCTCAATCCCGCCCAAATCTGCCACCAGGAAAAAACCCTGCAAAGGCGTTTTTCCTGTAGCCCCCCCCCCCCCCTATCAAAAATCCCAAATCAGTTCAGTATCAACAGCCAATTTAGATGAAAACGCCAGATGATAAAATCTTGTTGTCAAGACACAAATAAGGGACTGTCGCCAATACAGCCCTAAACCCATAGTTGCCATTCCAATATATCAAGTAACGTTCTTAAATATAAGTCAAATACAATTTTTTCTTTTTTTGGGGTATCACCAAAAGATTGACCCCATCAGGTTTGAAAAATCTGAAAAACAGTAACACAAAGCCGGAAAGTTGTACCAACAGAATTTACCATTAATCCTAATAAACTCAAAGCTAAAAACTTATGTTAGATCTACAACAACTCAGATCAGTCGTCATGATTGTCAACTTTAAGACAGGAGTGTCCCACGATCCAGAAGCTTGTCATGTATGCCAGGAGAAGAGATTTGACAACGTGGAAAGAAATAAGATGTCAGCAAGACCAAAAAACAATGTCTAAGATTCATTCAAATCTATAACATATCTTAGCTGTTTGCTGTCCAACGGCCCAACCTTGCAGTTGCTGCACAGAATAAACCCCCTCTGACCGCTTCCTGAGCTGTTCCTATTTTAATAAAATGGATACCAAATCCTAAAAGATGTAAGACCTAACAAAAGCAACATTTTCTTGAGACCCCTAACAGCTGTGAACCTGTCAACTCAGACCCATCCTGATGCTAAAACAGAAAATGTGTAATTGGATAACTTTCAAATTGTAACCAAGCTGACCATGGACAAAGCGGACCGCTAAGCTTCCGCAATACCACCGCAGCCCCTTTTCTTCTTTGGTCTGTGTTAGATGATTCTTAAAGAATATTTAACGAATTTGGTGCGGTTGACACTTTGGTACATTTTAGCCCAGGAAAAAAATGATTTTCTTAACAACTCAGATATCCTAAAAGCTCCAAAGAATAACTATAACATGCAGACTTGAAATAATGAAGCTTCCAATGTGGAACAGCAAAGTCTAGGCAGTGTTGGTACAAATGTCTCTCAGTAAGGAAAAAATATATAAAGGTTTGCGCAGCACAGTGCCAAGTCCCTTTATGTAAGACCATCCTAGGAAACAATTCTCATTTCCAAATCACTTAAAGAGGGGTCATAACCCTAAAAATACTTACCATAGAGAAAATGTCCTTAAAGCTTCCCCGCAATGGTGGTAAGGGATAAAATCCTGTCAATGTTGCTCAAAATAACACCCAGCATGTCATTGTTACTTAGTAAAGAGACTACTTGATCATTGTCACAACAAGCCATACATGACTGGAGAAAATCCACCCAAGCCCTTATGCAAGCTGAACATGTGCTGATAACACAAAAGAGAGTCCCACCAACATCTTTGCCTTCAGCCGGCTAGAAACCATACCTCCCGAGGAACCTAATTTTGTCTTGGTCTGCACTGGTTGCCAAATGCAAGGAATACTATTACTGGGAACGAGATCACGCATCTGCTATAGTATTTTCCAGACCAGATATATGCTAAACTATGAACGTTATATTAAAATCTCGCAACACAGCATGACACAGCACACAGCATGAATCCCTGCAACAAGTTAAGCAGCCTTTTTTGTCCCTTTACCTTTTGACCAGTTACCAGATTCCTTACAGTTTTGTTGTGGATATGAAAAGGCACTGATTTGTTTGCCAACTACTTACTCCAAACTATCAGCACTACAATCAGAGAGAAGAATTCAAAGAATGAAATACTGCGACTCTAATTAATCCCTGCACCGTTTCCAGTCCAAAAAAAACAAATTCGCAATTCCCTGCACTTTAGACACTGGGCACATGACATCCATTTTCACTGCAACAAATCCCCATACCCCCGGAAAATGAGGCATGTAGCAGATCCTTTCTGTCTTGTCTTTAGCCAGAGGCCCGTCTAACACTTGCATTCAAGATTAAAATAAATGGAGTGCCTTGACACAATGTTGGTATCCTTGTGATCAAACAAAAAGAAAATCGACCAGATAAAGGGACATTTGGGAATGAGCTGATCTGAATGATAAAAATCCATTGCAGAAAAGAACTAAAAATCTTCGAACAGCTGACTAAAGACTGCACAACCTGCGAGCAAAAATGTTGTTGACAAAGAAATGTCCCTAAAAGTGTATGCCAAGTAATTCAAAGTCTTGTAAATGAACTAGTAACAGGGCCGGCCCTAGGCATGTGCAAAGTGTGCACCTGCACAGGGCCGCCAAACCCCAGGGGCC